>NC_139424.1:9558526-9941450 GCF_905368555.1 Meleagris gallopavo | reverse complement strand
GGAATGGACCGGACCATTGACGGGGTCTAGATGACCGGGTCAGGGATCCGAAAACGGGTGAGAGGCAACAGGTTTTGGATTTCTAAAGGCATTATCACAATGTTTAGGAGTGCGATGTCTAAGTTGCCAGGAACTCAAGGCTCAGAGGCATTCCAGATGGCTGGACAGACAACAGCGGTAATCCTTGTACCCATACATTACTCCATCTACCTACTGAGCAAGCACCAATGTGGAAAATTCATCTAAAGGACAAGTGAAGGAGACCCTCAGAGACTCCTGATGAAATAAAAGCACTCTCAAAAAGAACTAATAGTACAGACAAACAACGCAAGATAGGAGCAGAGACAAGGACATAAAATACTCACGTTATGAGTTCAAATGCAGAAACAACGTTCCATTCCTATGTAAGTTCACAAACACTGCGTAACCGCACAAAATAACCACGTTTGAGGAGCATGCTGCTCCATGAGAGCTTGTGCAGTGGGAGAATGAGGAACACCTGAATCCAGGTCCGTGATCTGTTTTGGTAGCACGTGGGGTCACTTCTGGAGACTGCAGGACTATGGCATGACATGCAGCCCAAAGGCAGGAAGTGGAGAGCATCAAGATCTGCTAGGAACAAAGAAGCGGAAAGCTTTGAGTCTTTTTTTCTCCACAAGCATTTGTGATTCTTTCTTCTCTGCAGGAAAAAAAAAAAGTCCATTGTGATTCAGTTTCAGCACAGTGATTAGGTATATAATATATACCGAAGCATGGCGTATTGTTAGGACAAAAGCTGCAGCAGAGTTGGTGACAGGATCATAAGTAAAATTAACTAGATGCCACCAAGATTGAAACTATCTTTCAAATTTGTTTGCATTGTCCCAAATCACCTTTCAAAGTTCAGTTGGTTAAAGCGTTTCATTTACCTTCTACAGCTAAGAGCGAGAGAGACATTTGAGTTACGGCAAGTGCATCTACAATTAACTTGTGGTCTTTTATATTAGTTCTTTCTTACTGAGATGATACATTAGATAAGAACCGCTGATTTGTTCCCGGTGCTAATAGGGAAAACTGCAGGGGTGTTGCAATGCACATAGATGGCTTGTTTGTCTGACACCCTACTTTTATTCTTTGTCCTATATCTCCCTGGAGTTGGGGGAATTGGCCAGTACTATCCTGGCCCCATTCGTTTCCTGAATGTATTTCATCACTAGGCTTAACCATGGTTGAAAGGGTTAAGCCTCTGTTAGAATAAGAATTCAGTCCCATACTCCCAGTACGACCAATATGGGCATGGGACCATGACCAGCCAGTGACTGTGATAAGGTCATCATAAGCAATTACAAAATTAATCTGAAGAAGAGTCCTGTACAAAACAGTGACACTAATGATACCACAGGGATCCGAGAGAAAGGAAGAGAGTGAGAAGGGAACGCGTGAGACACAGCAACAATATCAGCATTTGTTAGCATCTGGAAAACAAGAGAGAACTTCCTGGTTCCAAAAGGAACCAAGGTTAGAAGAAGCATAACTGGAAAAGAAAACAAAACAAAAATAAAACTTCCTAGTCTCAAATGAACCAAAGTTAGAAGGTAGGTGAAATCCAGATAGTTAATTTTGTACATTTCCTCCTGATCATACTGAGTCTTCCAGATGTATTTGTTAAGAGTCTCCTTGAGGGTTAAAGGGACAGGAGCAGTGTGGGGCAAACCGATTAACAGCAGTTGTCCTGGGGAGTAATCATCCCAATAAGCAGCAATTTGAGTAAGGGACCACAGGGCACAGTGGTTGCCAGTGGTGAAAAATATTCCAGGTCTCCAATAACCCTCTGATTCCTTTTCAATCAACAGGATCTGATCGCCATGTTAGTGGCACTTTCCACGCATACTGATTTCCTACGGGTGTAACCAAAATCTCTCCTTAATTTGTCCAGCTCTGTAGCAAAATAGGGAACCTCGTCAATATTGACATCAGAATACCCACTTTCGCTCTCTTCATATGCATGCCCAGTTTCTATCGCAAGGCAGAGAAGGATCACCAGGTTTCCCGATGTGTCTTTTTGGGCTCTCACATCCTCAAGATTTTCTTCTGGAGAAAAGCCACTACCTGGGGAACAGGCATTTATCTTCCTATCATTTACCAGCTGTTCTCTGAAGGCTTGCTGAAGGAAGACTTGAATGTTCTTTTTTTTTCTGACTGTCCCCTAAGATCTTCTCCTTGGTCCTATAAGGACTGAATAATTTGGATTTCTGCTGTGTGCTGTTCATTGTGGATCTTTATGGCAGCAGTAAGAGCAGCTCCTGGGACTCCACAAGTGATTGATTTTCCCTTTTCCTCCCCCTTTCAAGTTTGCTTGTGGAGGAGATTTATATGATCCACAACTCCGTCTAAGTTGGACCAATTATTCCATGCCCATTTCATCTCCACCGGGGAGAGTTTGTGGCAACGTGCTTTTTTAAGGGACTGAGGAGTGAATTCCTGCCCTCATTTTTTTTTTTTTTTTTTTTTTTTTGTTAACGATCATGCCTCAAGATGTGGAGCAATCTCATAGGGGGGGAACACGTACTATTGACAACTCAACAATTTCCTCCTTACACCCCCAAAAGAGCAAACACATACTCTCTTGTACCATTAAAGCAGTTGCTGCTTCCACCTGGACACATTCTGGCCAACCTCGAGATACACGGTCTAATGCCTTGGACAAGTATGCAATAGATTTTCTTTTGTCTCCCTATTCTTGTGTTAGAACACCTAAAACAGCTCTTTCACTGTCAGTTATGAAAAGGTGAAATGGTTCCTTTAAGGCAGGCAGTTCTAACACAGGTGCTGTGATTAAGTCCTGCTTCAATACTTCTACTAATTCATTTCCCTCTTTTCTCCATTTTAATATGTGGGGTTCTCCCTGTGATAGTTTGACATAGGATCTTCGTTTTTCGTACATATTCTTCTACTCACAAAATACAGTATCCAAGTAAACCAAGAAACTTTTGCCATTCCCTCTTTGTCCTGGGCAGATGAAGCTGCACAATGCCCTGAGTTCTTTCAGAATTCTCAATTTCCCTTCCGAAATCACATGCCCAAGGTATCTGACTTCTTTTTCCACATACTACAGTTTATTTTTAAACACTCTTAGCCCCTATTCCCCAAGAAATTCAGAATTTTACTTGCAGTCTCTTTTACTTTAGACTCTTCTTTTCCACAAATCAGCAAATCATCCACATACTGAACAGGTTTACCTGTTTACCAGAAATCCAATTTATGCCCACCATACTTTTCTCTCTTCTGAAACACTGTACTGCTGCAAGAAGCAACGAATAGAATCACAGAACTAGGGTTGCAAGGGACCTCCAGAAATCATTCAGTCCAACCCCCTCTGTCAAATAAACGAGCATGAGCGTGATCCCGTACAGCACTACGCATGCGCCAGTTCACAGCACTCCACTACACATGCGCTGCATTACGCATGCGCCTGATCCGGCATATCACTACGCATGCGCATCTTCAGGGACATCACTGCATGCGCCATTGGAGACAGTACACTACGCTTGCGCCAGTTAAACCACGTCGTTACTCATGCACTAGTTCGTGGTTATCAATATGCATGCGCTAATTTTGTCATTGCACTACGCATGCGCCAGAGCTGGCACATTCGGTACGTATGCAGGAGTTGACACACATTAATAAGCATGTGCCAATTGAGGCACTGTACTACCCGTGCGCCAGTCCTGGCACGGCACCATGAATGCGCATATTGTGGCACATCACCAAGCGTTCGCCTTTTCAGGCATGCCACTACGCATGCGCCAATTGAGGAACGCTCGTGCGCATGCGCCAGTTGAGAAATTACGTCTGCGCCAGTTCGGCACTGCACCACGCATGCGCCAATTCCGGAACATCAATACGCATACGCTAATTGTGGCACCCCCCCACCACGCATGTGCCATTTGAGGCATGCCACTACGCATGCGCCTACTCTGTTCTGCACTTCGCATGCGCCACTTCAGGCACGTCACTACGCATGTATCACTTGAGGTACGCCAGTACGCATGTGCTAAAGTTACGCAGTGTATTATGCATGCGCCAGATCGGGCACAGCAATACGCATGTGCTAGTTCTGGCAGAGCACTACACATGCGCCAGATCTTGCGTATAACTGCGTGAGTTTCGGCAGCGCACTACGCATGCGCTAGATTTGACGCATAAGTACGCATGCACTGCTTCTGGTTCATGAGTACGCGTGCACCAGATCCGTCAGAGCAATACACATGCGCCTCATCCGGCAGAGCAATACGCCTGCATCAGTTCCCGCATAACATTACGGCACTATACTACGCATGCGCCAATCTCAGATCAACAATGCGTATACGCCGGTCTGGATTCCGCGCTGCGCATGCGCTTTTTATGGCACAGGAGTACGCATGCGTCAGTCTCGGTGCGTGCATGAGTCTTGCTTTCCGCTATTCCAAATCGATACGGACACAGTTCTTCACTTTGGCCATGCGGTGGCAGCAGAGACCGCGGAAAAAATCTTCTATGGGCTTGGCATCGAGTCGCATTGATGTTGTCATGCTTTTTTTTTTTTCCTCCCTGTGTCTGAGATGATGAACAAAGCTGTTATCAATTGGACAGATGCATGCAGTGAAGCCAAGGATGGTTTTGAATGATTAATAGAGCAATGCAAAACAGCTGAGCAACACTTTGTTATTGAGTGATTTGTCATCAGTTCTTTCATTTGCAACTTTTGGCAGCATCTGCCTGAAGGTGTTCTGACCACGGGCATCACGGTTGAGGGCTATGTTCCTCACTCAGCTCATCCATTTTTTCAGGCTGTTGCTAGTGAGTTGGTCTTCTTTCTTTGATATCTTGTTCTGTGGCGCCTGTGTCTCAAATAAAGGTTCTATCATTGCCTTTGTTTGCTTTACAGTGCATTTGTCCACAAAGAACACAAAGAACTATGATGCTTAAATACTACAGTGCATCACAAAGACTGCATCGATACACAGAAGTCTCTATGTCAAGAGAGGAGTGCTCTAGGAGCAGCACAAGAAGCTGCATACCTGAAGGAAGTAGAAAAGATATGACAGACTTCCAGCTTTTATTTCTGTTCTCTTGTTCGGCATGATCGTGTCAGAGAACTGTTTCTTGTTCTCCTTAGAAAGCTTTTTGCTATAAGAAATGACATCCTGGAAGGAACAGAGACAGACAGATTCCACATTTAAATATTCCAAAACAACCAACGTTGGAAAGAGTTGCAACTGAGAGGCTGCTTTCTTGTGTGTGGAAAAGTCAGAAGCGAGGTATGTCTGGGGCTGATGAAGGGAGCGTCATTTGTTAGAGCAGTGAGTTCTCCATTTTGTCCCTGAATTCCTGAGTTTGTTCAGAACTCTAGAAGAACTAATCGCTCTTAGCAATGATTACTATCAGAGCTGGTAGCATCCTGAAGATCCTTGAAAATGCCTTTCTTTCTAAACTGGGCTTAAAGCCCAGCCCCCTCATTTCTATTTATATATGTAGAGGCCTCACTGCATCTACATACTCTGAGAATGATGGCACTTTTAGCTGCCAGCATCAGCCCAAGAATTGAAGCCTCCTTTGGAATTTCTTGTATGGAATAAATCACGACAGAAGTTGACATTAAAGAACAAAGTATCAGCCCGGAGTAGTCCACATTGCTGAATTTATGTCAGAAGCTCTGGGTCTATTTCTCAGCAGCAGAAGTACTATCAGGAATCAAGTTTTCCTTCAGCTTCAGCAACTATCTACTTTGCACCACTTTACCAATGTCATCCCAATTTATCTTCATAACTGTCTTGATGTTATACATCATGCTAGAAGTACCTCTTGCAAGCAGAAATTCAAGGCATACTAGTTCTATTCTTTCATGATACTTAATGAGGGTTTTGTAGTTTTCTTGTGCATCATTTCATCAGAGAAAAGCTTCAATTTTTATGTCATTTATTTAGGATTGAAGAACAACAATTGTAACAGCCACTTAAACTCATTGAGGGAGGACTAAATAGTCAGATATTGAACCCACTCAACAGCCTCTTACGTGGCCTCTGAAATACTGCAGGCGATCTCTGCAACACCTTCTGGCTTGATACATCCTGGTTATTGACTGAATCTACAGGAATGAATCCCAAAACAGGTCAAATAGAAGACTTTTCCACAGATATTGCTACACAAAATGTTTACCAAACAAAACAAAACAACACAACATCAGGAAGCCTTTGCTGCCTTCACTACTTCAACCTTATGTGCTCACAGGTAATCCAAATGAATTTGTGTTTAATCAGTGGATATACAGATGGTATAGATATATATCCAGGAGCTTGGCTAATAGAGTTTATATTGGAGAAATAAGAGAAAGTCACTCACCCTGTCCTGGGCTCATGAGATGAACTCCTGATGGAACAGATCTCGAGAGAGATCCTTCCCCACTGGCAGTCAGCTCTTAAATGGGTCTAGGAGAGGTGGAGCACCCCTTCCTGCAGCACAGGTGAATTGCCTTCACCTGTGCTCCCATGTCTGACTCATTGCTCGCCTCAGGTGATCAATCAAAGGTTCAGGCCGTGATTCAGCAGCCCCATACAATTTGATATGCTTTCTTCTGTTTATAGCCACGCCACTGGGACCAAAACCAGAAAATAAGTGCTTACTTTACTTTTCAAATTAAAGAGAAGTAATTACAATTCTAAGCTTCCTTCTGCTGCTCAGCTTCAGCTAAATAAAATGTAATGGAAACATGCTCATCTTACAAGATAGACACAGTAAGAGAGATACAGTGAAGAGTTAACTATTTATTCCACCAGTTGTCATCGTGTGAGACTTGAAATTATGCACATGAAGAACGTGGGCCTTCAGAAACAGAGCTAGGGAACAAATGCACTAAACAATCAAATGCACAGAAACACATACGCAAAGGTCACGTGGCAGATGCTCCTGCTGGAGAGAAGAGGGATGTAAAATTATAAGCCTTCAGAATGGATTCTCTACTCCTGATTCTCAGAACAGAAATTTGATGAGGAACTGGACTACATTTAATGACAGAGAGTGCTATTTTTATGAGTTGGGGGTTGTGTTTTTTTTGTTTGTTTGTTTGTTTGTTTTGTTTGTTACGGGCAGAGCATGTGCTAACTAGGCTGGAACAAACATGGATACACAGGCCAAATAAAGCAGTATCAAAGTGCAAAGCACATATTTCGCTTGCAAACATTTCAGCTGCAACACTGGAGAAAGATTCTTTTCATAACTCTCCTACAAATGTGCCCAACCTTATGTTGAATAATCACACCATCCGTTCCATGTCTTCAACTCTCCGAATCCCTGGACAAACAAGAAGAGACTCTTACTCAGGTACACTGGAAACCATGCTGTCTCTCATCATAAAGACATACAACATGCTTCATATTGTCCTATTTCCAAAACACAAAATCAAATGATAAAACAATAGGTGACGTTTTCTCAAACACTGTTTTTACTCTCTGCAGCTCTGCTGAGGATAGTTTACTATTCATATAAGAACAAAGAGAAGTAAATTATATACAGAGATTCTCTGTGAGAAGGAAATTCTTTGTGAGAAGGAGACTTAGCCAGGCCTCCTCTCAGAAGAGGTAGGGCTTGTGACTATGTATAACCCTTATTTGGAGCCAGTTGTTGCCTTTCTTAGAAAAATTGTAACGTGATCAAAGGCTGAGCCTACCCTTTGAAACATAGCATGACTAATAAGGTGATCTGCAGAGAAGAGAATCAGTGACAGTTACTTGGATTGTAAGAAGACAGATGATGACAGCTGGTGAGTTTATGTTTTTATCATCATGGTTGTCTGTGCTTCTGTTCTTCCCTTGGTTCCGTCTTCATGCACGTCAGTGCTGCAGCTGTGTTGATTAAGTTCTGAGAATGAATTTGTTCTCTTGTCATTTCAGCCTTGTATAGATCCAGGTCCTGTTTGTAGGTCTACCCAACAGAGACAAGTGAGGAGTTTGTTTGAGCTTCAATTGTTTATTTGTTTTGCTCACCCTTTTCTGATTTGATTGAGGTAGTTCAACAACTTCATTTTAACTCTTATTGAATCCTTAGTATGCTTAGAATCATCTACTGTGCTTAGCAGGACGAGCTGCAAGAGATGATTATGTTGTGTTCAGCTATCAGGATTAGTTTCTAACTGTCCAGCTGTGTTGCAGCACAAAATTAGAAAGCTGTCCTACCAACACTCAGCTCTACTCTGCATTTTCCTACCTGAGTTACTCAGTACCAAAACCGTAGTTGTCATCTTCATAACTGTTCTTCCAACCACTGAAACACATGTGAAAAGGGTCTGTCTGTAGGCTATACAGATTTAATTGCAAGTACCAGGTGAAAGCTGAGTTGAGTTTCCCAGGCTTCTGACAGTTTTCTTGATAAACTGTTTTGTCTCCCAGGCTTTCTATGTGAAAAGAAGCCTGACAAAGTTGCAAGGAAACATTAGCCGGCAAGAGCTGGATAACCTACCTTCCCCTCAGCTGCGGGTTTTGTTACCCCCTCTTTGGCATGTGCAATTGTGGAGAAAGTTGACTCAGGGCTGAAAACAGTATGGGAGCAGCTAAGTCAAAGTACTGGAGTCACTGGGGATGACAGCAGTCATTGAGTTCCAGGCCTTTTTTGCTGTGCTTTTCTGAAGCCTTGGTTAATCTGGGTCCCTTGTATTTCCAAGGTGATAAAGCTCCTCTCCCTTTCAAGCTTAGTCTGCCTCTGTGGTGTACTGAGGTACAGGCTGTTCTCCTTTGGCATACAGGGATGTGCAACCCAGCTGGGATCCTGTTTTGATCAAGTCATGACTACCACAAATGGAAAGAATTGAAGACTGTTGACTAGCTTTAGGCAACTCTTCTCCTTGAGCAGGTTACTAACACTGTTTTGTTGTGTAGTTTTGGTAAAAAAAACATAGGTAGGAGGACCAGATAGAACTCTGCTCATATTTTTTCCTGCTGTTCTTTCACAGGTCTCTACTAATAAAGGATCTTCCAGTTCTGCTGAAGGACAGACTTCTTAAGAGTCAGCCAACTGCAGTTCTCACAACTCTGTCAGCATCAAATCTGATACCATCTTTTGTTCCCATTTCACAGACTATGAAATGTAAAATTCTCTTTTGATCTTGATCCCTGCCCACTACACTTTCCATCTGTCAACTTGTATGGGAACTGTTGAATCACAGCCTGAACCACTGCTTGATCACCTGAGGCAAGCAGTGAGTCAGCCACAGAAGCACTGGTGAAGGCAATTCACCACCTGGCTGCACCTCTCCCAGACCCCATTTAAGGGCTAATTGCCACTGGAGAAGGATCTCTTTCTGGAGATAGCTCTCTCTGGAGTTTTTACTGCAAATATAGAATACAGATGAGTATTTCATTTCTTTTTGACTATCTCTTTCTACTGCAATAATCTTTCTAGTTATACAACCCATAAAATGCCAGCCTAACCTCTGCTAATTGTATTTGTTGATTGTATACAGCTCTCACTTTACACAGCTGGAATGCTCCTGAGGATGAGGTCTGTCTCCACGCTCTCATTACAGCAAGTATGATTGAGACTTGATTCTTGACTGAATTCTCTCACTGTCTTGGTTAATTCATTAGCAAATCTTCTGCAGGAAGTTAGTCTGGAACTGATGTTCCCAGATATTCTGGATCATGTGTGAACATTCTTTCAGACAGGCATCCAATGTTCCTCTTAGATTTGGACTTAAAACTGTATACCCATTATGAATTATTTACTATCTCTCTTCTGGCTGCTCATGGGCTATGGAGAGTATTTGGGAATGCAAATGAGGCAATCTCATTGTTCTATCTGATCTTAAAATCTAGTGAATGAAACTTATAGCAATACTGTAATTTTCAGTCAGTCCTAATACACTTAAGCGGTACAGAGGCTATTTCTAAGTGCCTTCAGAATGTCTGTTGCCTGGCAATTACTTAAGAATACAGTAAATAACATGGAATGATAATATTTGAAGAACATGTATTTTCTCCCACAGTTATTAAAGTTTTAATACCGGAGAAGTATTTCTGCCTCTCATTGAGATACAGCTGTACCTGAGATGAAGGGCAGCAAATCTTTAACAGACTTCTAGAGCCTCCAGTTACAATAATTCAAGACCAGTTCTAAGAGATAATGTGTACAAAGGTAGACAGTACTGGGAATTTTATACTGTTAAGAGATGTGTTCCCAAGTGGCATGTGGGCATAAGTAGAGGTAGTGGTCGCATTTTAAAAGTATTAGCACAAGCTCCTCACTTCTGTTTTGTCCACACAGTGGTGCCTCTGTTGGCATAATCTTCTCAAATGAAATGTACAGCAGATTGATCGGGGGCTGTTCACAGGCAGGAGCGTGACACCAGAGTAATCACTGCTTGCTATGGAGCTCGGCTTGAGTTTTCTCAGGTTGGCTTTTTTTTTTTTTTTTTTTGCTTTGATTACACTCCCAATTGGATCAGTAGGTACCTTCAGAAAGGAATCATTTCCATTCTTTGTCATGACAGAATTTATAAATTTCCAGCTCTTAGGCTGTAGTTCTCTGTATGTTATAAGGAGCAGGGGAAAAAAGGAGGCCAAGGAAGATCATTTCACCTGGGCAGTAATTTTCATCTTCCCAAAATGTGAGTTTTGTTTCTGACAGTTTGTTGGCTGCTGCAGAGCTGCTCAAAGTAGGTGACTAAATGGATGAGTTTTGCTTATGCTTCTGCTCCCTGAAATACAGGATCACGCCCGGTGTCCTAATAAGTAATTCTTTTTTTTTTTTTAATAGATTTTATTTCTGTCATGTAGCTCCCCTTATCTTTGCCTTTCAATGATATCCAGCTCAGAGGCAGAGCCTAAGCAGTCCAGGAGCAGTTCCATAACTCCTAAAAAGGACGTGACACCATAGTCCACAGGATGTTTCTTCTGTCACATATTCCTTAAAGAAACCTGAGATGTGGGTTTTCTCAAGAGAAATATTTTCCATAAGCGAATATCACAGCCTAACTATCTGCATTCTGATCTGATGTTTTAAATATCTATTTCCTAAAGTTCAGTTTCCTTCTCCTTTAGCTAATCATATGTAATAGGCATTGCCTTCCTTTGTTAGCCAATACTATGAAGAGCTTGATATCCCGGAGTTAAAATGTCACCCACAAAAACCCAAAAAAACCAACTGTTAATTGAACTTTTTTTCCTGAGAAACAGACTGCTTTCTGTTTTTTAACTACTTGGTTTGATTGTCATTCTTGCGTGTAGCTCAATTATTGTAGCCAAAATTGCAAGCCTTGCTTGACTCTGGTTTCTTCTGGTCACTTTGTTATCTAAAGGTCATATTCATTTTGCTGTGTTATAATCTCAAATGTCTGCTGTCAGGTGTTTATGTTCCATTGCACAGGAAACCTATAGCAGAATCAGACAAGAATCAAAACCGTCTATTTTTTTTTTTTTTCTGCATTGTCTTTATCCTGAGGATTTAGCTATCCATCTCTATATTCTAGAGAGGTGTTATGCAGCTCAGAAGTTTGGGGTAAGAGACTTCTGTGGTTATTATATTTACTGAAATCTCTTTGCTTAGGCACATGCATTCCAAATGAACCCTCCTAGTCACTGGCCTTCTGATCTCAGTGTTCACTTACCATTGCTGAAAACATACGCAGTGATATAGTGGTTCTAAGTGACACTGGGCATCTTGTTACAAAGCCTGGTGCTTCATAAATACATGGAAAATCATCATGCTGCATCATCATTTTCCTCTTTTCAGCTATATACTCTGTATGTTTGTATTTGGTGGAAAATAATATCCCTTCACCATAAAGAGCAAAACATCTAAGCTGCAACTCATATTACTGCATTTAATTTACTAATGCTGTCATGCGGCTCCTGCAAGTCATAATTTACTGTGGGTATCATCACAGAACAACCTTGCTGGCCTTGTAATTGTTACTGGGTCCAGAAAAATGAGTTGCTGACCTTTTGCAAGTGCTATTTCTGTTGACTGCTAAAAACATTCAGAACAAAGTTACGTGTTTCTTAGAGGCGCAAGCCAGACTCTTATCTGATTGCTAGTTCTCCAAATCTTAGCATGTCTGTAATGACAGCATGAGGTATGTCAAAGAAGTGCTCAGTTCATCAAGTATATACTTTAAGGAAGGGTGAGCTTCAGACCTTGCCGAGCAGTACTGAGATAACACCCATTCTTTCTCCTTCAGAAATTGGTTATGGTGAATCGTGTTAATATAGCTTACAGTGTGCTTTTAACTGAAGAGCAAGTTTGCGTCTGCCTGTATGTTTCTGCGTAGACATACTGCTGACCAACACACAGCCTGCTTCACTGAGAGGTACTGTTGGTCGGGGTAGCCCAGTGCTGGTCTGCACTGTAAGAACCTGATTAGGAATACAATAGTGAGAAGTTTAAAAAAAAAAAAAAAAAAAAAGTATTACTTATTCCACTGGCTCCAGGATAACAGTTGCTGAACACCTGTGATTCTGTTCTGCATCTCAACTCTTCTGGATATTACTTGTCCATGCTAGTTCAGAGCTAAGATCTCAAGCTTCTTCATCAGTCCAGGATAAGGGTAAAGGAACTGCCAGTTTCACAGTCCTGCAGATCATGTAAGAAAACCCCATCCTTCTAAATACAGTGGGGGAAAAAAGAGTCCTGTGAAAGATTTGATAGTAAACTTCAAAACCAGAAGCATATGGAAGTTCCCTGTATTTTCAGAACGAAGGATGATGAAGCCGTATTAGCTAAACTGCATTGGAGAAATCTTAAATATTTCTTTGCTAAGGATCATATTGTGGGGGGGCACTCTCCTAGCTGTCTTCTTTCAGAGCAGTAGGGGGACTAGCTGAAGCATCACAAAGACAACAATTTTGATGCTAGAAGACTAGAGGAGGGCTATGAAGAGCTGAAATTCCCACCCAGCAACTTAGTTTCTGATGCTGTAAACAGGTCAAGTTCTGTGCAGTCAATATGCAATTTTCAAAATCAAGTCCAAAGCCTGCATTCAGATTTTAGCAGCATAGCTATAAGTCTCAAATTACTGCAGGAACTAGTTAAATAACTATAGATTTATTTTCTGGTATTAAAGCTGAAACTGGAATATTTCCTGTCATAATTTAAATTACTGGCACAGCACATACATATTTACCTCTATTAAAAGCCTCGGGTCCTTCCTGCCATTATGTTTAATGTGAATATGCAAGGCCTGGATTCTGTCTTCAGTGAAGTCTTTTCCAATCCTTCAAGAATCATATGGCTAACATTAAGTGACAGCCCTTAGTAAATGTTTGACTCTATTGCCAATTGCTCTTACAGTTACGGGTTTAATGAAAGTTAAATATGTCACCTATGTCACATAGGCCAAAAATGCACAGTAGGCAAGGGTTAAATAGGCTGTTAGTATGCTTTAACACTTAAGATTTCCCTCCAAAACAATGCAAAACAACAGGACAGGTTGTAGGAAGCTGGGAGGGATATGGAGCTGGAAAAGAAAGTAATTCTGTGGGTGTGTGTGGGGGGAAAAAAACTCCAATCAGAAGAATAGACAAACATACATACTGATGGGCCACGATCAAACGGTGGGAATTTTATGTTGTGCACAGGTGTATGTTGAATGATTTGCTGAGGATACGTGAGGAGCTCATCAGCCAGCATTATCACTCAGGAAAACTGCTATAAGTCCCTTGCCCGAGAAAAGGCTTAAGAGCCCTGGATAATTCAACAGTCAAAGTTGTAGTAGTTTATGAAGTGCTTGGGGAATGCAAGGCAAGATAGTGGGGTACCTAGCAGCAGATTACACCCAAAGCATGAGGAAGAGCAGCATGTTGCTGGTCTCTTAACATTCCTGAAATTCTTCAGAGGTTTGGCAGAGGTATTTCTTAGAGCAAAGACAAGCAGACAACAATTAGCTGATTGGGGGAACAAAAACACTAGCCATTTGGGAGTTTTGCATGTCTTTTGGCAATTTCATGGCCATGGGAGTGTGCAAGTATGTTCCATCTTTAAAGGATGTCAAGGTGCTGACTGCAGATCTGTTGCTTCCTGTAGTGTTGGGTGGCCCTGCTCCTTTCACATGTGAAATCCAAAGGTCAATGACTGTGGTAGTAATTTTTCATCGTTCCTCTCACAGATTTGCTTGTGAGATCCTCAGCCTGGGTAACTCTCACAGCATAATTGGGACCTACAAGGCTTTTGGTTATTTTTCCTTTTTGCTCACTTGTATCCAGTCTTGGATTTTTCAGTGACGTCTCACCTCTGTGCCCCAGACTGGGTAGACTGAGTGCTGTGGAAAATAATAGCTAATAATAAGCCACATTTTAAGATGCAGTGCATGATGAAGCAGGTGCTAAGTAGGAGATGTGATTAAGGAACTGGTTTTGGTGAAGTGACAGTAGATTTTTTCCACCTCTTCTGTAACAGAGCACTCTGGGACAGGTGCATTCAAAAAATGTCCCATTGCTGAGGCCTTTCCCTTGCCTGGCAGCCCTGTATAAGCTGGTGCTGGGCCACAGTATCATGTTGCCTACTGCCATGAAAAGCTAGAACTTTGATCTGGAAAGAATTGGAACTGCCCATGGAATGCTGTCAGACACATGATCGGATAGCAATTTGCTGAGAAGAAGATGACTGGGCCTCAGTGTTATCTGAGATCACTATTGAGAAAACAAAGTTTGCAACCATGGCAGCAACTGCTGTCTCTTAAACGTTATCCTTGACAGAGCTTGGCACCCCAGTGTGTTGTAGAGACTGTTAGCTCTGCTAGTCCTCTTTGTAGTGAGAGAACATGGCAAAAAAAAGTGCTGAAAGGTCTTGCAGGAACTGGGAATGGCTGCTCCTTTTGATATCTGTAAGTTACACCTGCATTTATCTGCAGACATATGCTTAGTGTACACACTCTGCTATTTCTCTACCATCATTATTGCGATGTTGTGATAATCTCTGGTGCCAAGAACAGAAAAGTTGCCTGTCAGTTATGTTAAGCACCTGAAGACTCTTGGCTCTTAGCCTGCACAAGTTGATTGTTCTACTATTTTCAAATAAGCTTCTCAGTGCAAAACTAATGATTCAGATAAGCTGTTAAGATCATAAATCATTAATAATGTTTACTGTCCTTTATTTAGTTGCTGAAATAGTGTAATTTTCACAGCTATCCAGCTATGAAACCTCATTGGAAAACAATTTTCAACTCGCCTGATTCTAGGATCTGTTTCTGTTATTTAGGTTAACCAAAGTCTTTCTACATCTAAGGCACCTCTATAAGTCCTTGGTACATAAATACTAGTGGATTACTTTGTTCTTAGGCTAGCTTGTGTTGGTAGGATGTATTTTTTTCAAGGTTTGAAATGTGAACAACTTTAAATTGCTTCCAGAAAGCATTTGTGTTGCTTGTGAGGATTCTCTAGCTCATTCTTCAACTCAGTCATTCACATGCATGGAAAAAATGGTGAGTTCTTTTCTCTCACTGTATCTTTTGGGAGAGCAAGGGTGGTAACACTTGACAAAGAACAGAAAGGTCATCTGAAGTTAAGTTACCACATTAGGGGCAATAAGAAACCAGATGAGGTTTAACAAAAGCAACTGTACAATCTTGCACCTGGCAAGTATCAGAACTTCTTCACAGTGATGGTGACCAAGCACCATCAGGCTGCTCGGGGAGGCTGTGGATTTTCCTTCTCTGAAGATATTCAAGACTTGTCAGGATGCCTACCTGTGCAGCCTGCTGTAGGGAGCCTGCTTTGGCAAGAGGGTTGGACTCGATGATCTCTAAGAAGTCCCTTCCAACCCTTACAGTTCCATGATTTTGTGATTATGGTAAAAGGGAGTTTATCCTCACCTGGGCACAACAATTCCACAACTAGTGGGCTGTGCTCCCCTGCTTTCCTTACACTCATTTCATCCAAGTACAGCCCCATAAGCTTTGGAGGGATAGCTTCTCTGACTGCTGGGAGATAACATGCTTTTATTTTCAGACACTGGATAGTGGGAAGTGATAAACAGGATCTCAGATTTCCCTAAAAAATATTGTTCCAGTGTGGAAATATGAACAATATCTTGTGGTTTACAATGCTTAATTGTGGTATCAAATGTAAAAGTTACCAATAGTACTCTCCAGAGAAATCTGGTAACAGAGCCCCATAACATGTCTTAGCTATTGTGGAGTGGGAACCCCCTTCTTTCTTTATATGAGCCTTTAGCCTTTTAAAAAAAAGCCTGACAACAAACAGAAATCACATCCATCATCTGTTATCCCAGTTTTGGCAGAAGAGCATAAAGGGTCTTAAAACCTCAGCAGGCAGAAAAATTAAGTGACTTGTACAATGATTGCTGGAAGGTCAGGGGCAGAAGGAAGATTAACCCAGTGGCCAGTCCTTGCACTAAGTGCCCTCAAGGAATTAAAACTTAAAAATGAGATTCAAGTGGCAACAAATCTTAACTACAGAAATCCGTCAGGGAATGGCTTAACATATGCTCTGGGGCACAACTGATTTTAAGGGCTATGGAATTATGACTGCAACATGGCACACTGATTTGTGCGTAACATCCTGAGAGATTGCATCAAGAGCACTTGCAATCTATTCACATGTGCACTTGCTAACAATCATATTTCATGCAGTTAAGTGCAAGGCCTCTGATCTTCAGAGCGTTCGAGGCTTTGATTTGTATGTCTAGATTTCTTGTATACTGCGTGAGTACAGCACTGGCATGTGTATGTCTTGTGTACTGCAAAGTGTGCTGGTATGTGGGAACTGAAAAGACATGAACGTACTATATTGTTACACTTCACTAGAAAGCATAAAGCAGTTCTGAAAGTAGCAGAGGAGTAAAAAGTATGCTGACAAAAAAGGTAGTTCCTCCACTTCAAACTTTCTCTGATTAAGGAGCATGCAGGATGTCACGTTTCTGTTCTGTGCTCTAATGAATAAACAAACATGGTCAGCAAGTTGTGGGAGGTGATTCTCCACTCACAGGGAAAGGTGCACGTATGTGCATTCCTCCAGAAGTTGTCTCAGAGCCAATTATTTCCCTTTGCCTTCGTGCTTCTTCAGGAAGGAATACGTTCTGTTTACTTCGGCATCCTCACGCAAGCAACCCAGGAAAGACGAGATGATGACCTCTTTGCTTGCCCTCCTCATTCCTGCCCGACTTGCCATCTCCTGTTCACTCCCTTCACGCACAAGCTCTGCATCCTCAACCTCCTCCAGGTCCGGTTCAGTAACGCCGCCTGCAGCCCGCCACGCCCGGCCTTTCCCTCAAGGGCCCCGACAGCTGTGAACCTCCATTGCCCCCGCCCCTTCTCCCTCCCTCTTTCGTTTGTTCCCTCGTGAAATTACATCTCCTCTGAAGGAGCGCACAGAGTCGGGCGGCCCTGGGCAGTCACTCAGCTCCTGGTTTGGCTGTCCCGGTGCCCCGCTACAGCGCGGCACTGCTGCGGTGACGCCGCCGGGCGCTCCGCAGGCTCTGCGGAGCTTTGTGTCGGCACTATGGGAGCGAACCGGGCTCCGGCAGCCGTGGGGGCAGGCCGATGTGGGGGTTGGGCTTAAGGGCGGCTAGAGGGAGGTTTTATCTGTTCGGGCTACTGCAGCCGTCGGCTCCCGAGTTTCCCCCCGCGCCTATTCGGGGCCACGAACACCATGGCCAGCGAGATCGACAACCTGAGCAGCCGCGAAGCAAAGACGGTATGCGAGGCGTTGGGACGCTATGAAGACACGCTGCGGGGCGCTGTCCGGGAGATCCACGTGGACATTCAGGTGTTCAAGCAAGGCGTGAGCCGGCAGGTGGATGAGGTGCTGCGGATCGCTAGCCCCCTGGCTCGCAGCGTCTCAGAGCTGCAGCAGGAGAACCAGCGCCTGCGGGTGCAGCTGGAGCGTCTTGCTCGGCAGGTGGAGGCCCTTAGCCGGTCGGCGGGGCTGCCGCAAGAGTGGCGGGACGAGGCAGAGAGGAGCCCTCCAGCTGTGGGATCCAGCTCTCCAGTGCCGGCTTTTTCTGCAGACAGGTTCTCCAACCTTGCGAAGCTAGCAGTGTCTGGTCGGAGCCAAGTAAGTACTTGTTGTGGCTGGGGGGGGCAATGAAGGAGGGTCGTGAGGATGCAAGAGCACTTGATATGAGTGGATGCTTCAATGCTGAGCTGTAGGTAGCACGGGGGAGTGTTTACATGGAGCACTTCTTGTGCATTGAATATTTATGAGCTTTTGGAAGGTGCCTAGAGAAATGGCCTTGACAGTTATGCCATCTGGAGATGTTTCTGATCATGGTGCTACTTGGCCAAACTGAGATCTTGCTTAGAGTGATAGCAATCTCTCAGTTGAGTGTGAAGTAAGAATAGAAGTTATGGCGGTCTCAGCTATCAGTATCTATGTGTAGGTGAATATCTGTATATCCTTTCCAGATTCAGGGGGGGACCCATGTGCCAGCGATGCTGTTTGTCAGTTGCCAAGCTCACAAAGGAGAAAAACTCAGCATATATGTAGCAGGCAATAATGTGCTTACCTAACATAGTGATTTAGTGTGCTGAAGTGTGACAGTTATGAGGCACAAGTGCTGTGCTGTACTACTACGGCTCAACTTTTAGAGAGGTATGCCCCATGCAAGCTGTCATGGTCTCCATGTCCTAAACTACCACAGAGATGTTCTTCCCAGTGGTAGAACTGCTTCTGTGAGATGAAGCCTTATAATGTGGTGCATGGAAAACTCAGTTAGTGGGAAGCTCATATGGCACTGGGCTTTGTGTAATACTTTTCTAGTGCATCTGGTCCTGTGGAAGGAGCTGAGAGTTCCTGTTCAATCCTTGATGCCAAGAGATTGCCTCTAGACAGTACATGGTGATTATTATATAACTATGTGGTATTAGAGAGCTAGCCTTCAAAACTGGAAGCCTATTCCATTTAATATTAATCTATCTCTTGCAAGATTCTTAAAGACTTGGAGCATGGAAAAATGTGGCATTGGCTATCCAAGCCTTGGGGATGAAAAGTAAAAGCTTGGAAATTAAGCTAATTTGAAGTTATTTGGGTGCGATTGAGCAGAGTCAGTATAACATTCCAGCCCTTTTACTTCCCACCAACACAATCCAACAGCTGGCCAAATGAAAAGGCAAAGCAGCCACGTGCAGTACTATTCCAATGCTATTGTAGCAGTTGCTGCCTTTTCTCCCAAAAAATTAACATGAACAGCTTACACAACTTCTAGATCTTTTGTTTGTTTGGTTTTTTGTTTTGTTTTTTTTTCCTCCGTGGAGCTAGCCATACTTATTAAATTGCAAGAAACAGAAATAAGCTCAGTGCCAGGGAAGAGATAGAGGAAGTGGTGCCTCATACAACTCATCTTCTCCGTTTGCCACTGCCTATTTGTAGTGGGAACTCCATGCTCTGTGATAAGCTTTGCATTGAGGCTATGGCATTATCCAGCTTTAGATATCAGTGTAGGTTGAAAAGCACATAATGTGCTTTAGTTCTGGCTGGAACCTTCTTAGCTTTGAGGGTTCAGGGAAGATCACTAAAGTAGTGGTAGCTCCCCAGTGTCCTCCCAACAATTTTCCCCACAAGGATGGATGGCTTCCAGGGTTAGCATAGCTGACTGAAAAGGAATCTCAGTACTGAGAACTATGGGAGATGCAGCTAGAGCTACACATGCCAAATGCACGCAGAGATTACAGTCTTAATCAGAAAAATTATGTAATGTGGCTGTGCTCAAATGACTAAGGAGCAAGCCTTGATCACTGTGTTGGTCACCCAGTTTCTCTGTGGTAATGAAAATATTCCCTGAATTGTCTGAAATTTCTATTTGTGCAACAGAAGCACTTGAAGCAGAGTACCGTAAATGCCACTGTGTGTGTTTTCAGATAAATTAGTGGTTGTGATAAAAACTGATGAGACTTCCATCCAGAGTAAATGCTTATATAAGTCTGGGATAGGAGAAGCAAATAATACATTTCTGGAAAAAGCAGCAAATAAGATGTACTCTTTTGCTCCTGAAAAAGATTTATTAGTTGGGTTTCTTTCTACTGTGTAGTTGATGTAGTTCTTATCCCAATAAGGAATTGAGTTCTGTTCCCTTCAACACTTTTATCAAAATACTCTGGATAAGAGTTTCTTTCTCAGGGTGAAGATCAGGTATTGGAGATTCTGAGCATCTTTATTGTGTGAACTGTTGTTTTCTAACGTTGCTAGATTACTTTTCAAGGTGATTTCATTGAGAAGAAAATGTGGCTAAGGAGTTCTGAGCATAATTCAAAAGTAAGGACACAAATATCCTTTTAAATATAATCTTTGGCTAGTCTCTGCTACACTGTCCTTGAAATCTGATGTACGACAGTCTATGTGCTCATTTAGATGGACCCAGTTGCCTTTCTGTCTATCGAGTGGGCTAGACTAACAAGATAACCATTTATTAGCCCCCATTTCCTGCATGCAACACAAGCAGTGACAGTGTTACAAAGGATTTGTGTTATCTGCCCCAGATTTATATTGTACCCAAGAACAGGGCTCTCTGGGTACTGCAGAAGAGTGCTTTGGGGGTGTAGGGTGGGGAAGGGAGTGTGTTCTTTGTACGTTTGCTCCTTGTCTTCTCTTTTTCTTTTTCCCCCTCCCCTTTCTGAGGTATGTTGGTTTTTTTGTTTGTTTGTTTTTCCCTCTCTGCGGCCATTTCAGTGTCTGACTGACTTCTGCAGAGAAGGATGGTTCAGAAAGTAATTGTAATTCATAAGTTTTAGTATCAGGTGGTCATTTGTATTCAAGGTTGTTAAGCTGGCAGTCTTATTTGCCCCTTTATTCCAAGAGATTGCACATGGAAAATTGCTCACCTTTCCTTTTCCGTCTTGGAATATGGATGGATTAGAAATTCTAATAATGAGGAGAATCGCTTTTTGTATTTGCAGTGCTTTAGTAAACCCACTTGTTCAGTTGCTACAGCTAGATCCGTAAATTTCTGTTTATTTCTTGTCTTAAACTTCAGCTAAGTAGATCTTTCTGAAAAGTCTGAATTATTGAAACTAAGTAGAGATAAGATAGCTTATCTCTTTAAAAACAAATAAACAAAAACAAAGCGTGTTTAAAAGTAACTCTGTGGAATGTTCCAAGGTCTTTAGTTTATAGCTGCTGAGCTGAGAGGGAGCATCCAAATCCAGCACGGACAGTAGCTGGTATATGAAACTATGTCAGAACTATTGGGATTGGTTTAAAATTATGATATGTAAAAATTGGGATTAGTTTTTGCCTTCTGAGTTAATTTTTCTTAAAGCATTTATGCAGCAATTTTGGCACATAGATTTTTCTTTTTCTTTTCCTTTTTTTTTTTTTTTTCCCCTTTCTTTTTCTTTCTATAATCATTGGAGCCAGGAGGTTGGTGTAAGGCTGTTGGATAGCATAAGCTCAGGATCTGGAACTACATGGATTGAACAGGATTTTGAGTTAGTCATTCTGCAAACTGGATGAGATTTCTAATTATAACATTGTTACATTTTTAAGAGAGATACATTTATGTATCAAATAATACATGCATAGTAGAGGTAATCTTGCATGAGACAGGAACACTATTTTAATATGTTCTGTGTGGTTTGGATGGTGTCGAGCAAATTGTAGTATTAAAAAAAAACAGGATAAAATCAGCATTGCTTTGGAAGTAGTACCAACTTGTTCCAGTGATTTTTTTTGTCAAGGTGAAAGAAAGGGACCTTGCTTTCTTTTGAAGTTTGGAGGATGTACCTATGAAATTCAGTTTCCATCAGCTCCAGAGAACCTTGACTGATAAAGGCAGTAGGAGAATTATCACTTGCTTGGGTCCTGCTCATTTGAAGATACTAAGTTGTTGAGTTACAGTGTCATAATAAACATCTGTGATTAAAAGGTCTACAAACCTGTCAGCCCAAATTCTTATCAGGCTGGATCTAGATCAGTTTGGTTTTTAGATGGATAAAAAGAGATGGTACATCTCCACTTTTTTTCCAATCTAGTGTTCCTATCCTGAACTTAAGCTTCCTCTGTCCAGAAATTTACTCTTACCTTGAATCAGGCTAGTAAACCGCACTTGTCATGATGAGTCAGTAAGAATTAGTCAGTTCTTCCTAGAGTAGAAAAGTATGCTCACCTAGCCTTGCCTATTTTTCTTGGCGTGACCTCTGCAGAACCTGTGTACGTGGATTATAGGATTTATTTCTGTCAGTTCCAAAGTCTGGAAAAGTTTGAGGTTAAAGGTGGTAACTTGGACTCATTCCTTAACTATGATGAGTCCGTCATGTAAACATTCTGCTGATTTCCAGCAATTTAAGTGCCTGATAGGAGACTTTAGTTGGCAACTTCCCTCAAAGCTGAGGAAAATATCATTTAATTTCAAAAAGAGCGTTGAAACTAGGAAAACAATGTTTTTTCTTCAAAAACACATTGTTTGTAGATTGTCCTTGACTCAGCCCTGCGGAGAAGGACCTGGGGGGTCTTGATGGATGAAAAGCTTAATATGAGCCAGCAGTGTGCTCTTGCAGCGCAGAAAGCAAATGGTATCCTGGGCTCCTCCAGAAGAGGAGTGGCCAGCAGGGACGGGAAGGTGATTGTTCCCATCTACTCTGCTCTTGTGAGGTCCCATCTGCAGTACTGTGTCAAGGTCTGGAGCCCCCAGTACAAGAAAAACAAAGAGCTGTTTGAGAGGGTCCAGAGGAGAGCCACAAAGATGATCGAGGACTGGAGCACCTCCTCTACGAAGACAGGCTGAGGGAGCTGGGCTCGTTCAGCCTGGAAAAGAGAAGGCTGCGGGGTGACCTCATTGCAGCCTTTCAGTACCTAAAGGGAGCCTACAAACAGGAGGGGAGCCAACTCTTTGAAAGGGTAGATAACAGCAGGACAAGGGGAAATGGTTTGAAGTTGAGGGAGGGAAGATTTAGGTTGGATGTGAAGGGGAAGTTCTTTACAGAGAGAGTGGTGAGGTGCTGGAACAGGCTGCCCAGAGACGGGTGGATGCCCTGTCCCTAGAGGTGTTCAAGACCAGATTGGATGGGGCCCTGGGCAGCCTGGTCTAGTATTACATGAGGAGGTTGGTAGCCCTGCATGTGGCAGGGGGTTGGAGATTCATGATCCTTGAGGTCCCTTCCAACTGTGGCCATTCTGTGATTCTGTGAACTGTCTTTCTTTTTCTCCTTCCTTCAGTCAATGCAGGATGCTGAATAAGCTGCAGAGTAAATAAATAAATATTTAAATAATGAAAATGCAGTTCTGTAACATGTCAAAGGTTGGGGGGAATTTTAAAAGAATGAGGAAAGAAAATTCTAGAAGGAGCTGTGCCTGCCTTCTGCTGCTTTTTCAGTGTGGAAAGGCACAGCTGTCAGTAATATTTGTGGGTTTTTTGTGAACAACCACAATATCTTTTTGTGGTATTCTGTACAGTTGTGGTACACCACAATACCTTTCTGAGCCTCTGTCTCCCTTTCTTTTTATGCTGCAGTCTTTCTTTGGCAGAGACTGATCACTGTCTTTCTGCTGTCATTATGCACACTGCCTGGCACAAAGATAAACTATTCTGGGGGAAGGTTTCTAGGTGCTCCATAACCTAGGTGCTGCTGGATTACATTTTGCCTACAAGCAAAGCTAAGTCAGAGCTGCATTGAAGCGTTTTTCAAAAAAAGTCATTGAATGATGCTGTTTGAATGGCTCCTTCTGAGGTCACTGTTACAGCAGAGGAAAGGTTATGCAGGAATGTGTCCCAAACTGTAGTAGCTCTGAGACTGAGGCAAATTGGCATCATGCTGTTATGAGCACCTTATTTTCAGCAAGAAGTCTTCTATCACTGAGAAAAGATCAATCCCAGAGCAATTAATGAATGAAACTGAGGAGGTGGTGACAGAAGTTAAGGGACCTAACTTCTCTGACACCTCTACAGGGTTAAGCTCATGTAACCAAATGTCTTGTGCTTTTGTCTAGATGAAGACAGGTCGGTCTGTAGCCCTCTAAGTGCCCCTGTGTGTCTCTGTGCTTACAGTAATAAGTCTTGGTGAGGGCCATGTGTCAGTGTTTAGGGTTCAAGTTTGTTACATTTAATTCAGTCTAGCTGCAGTCTGTTGCTGCTTTAGGACATGCTGCTGCTTCACAATGACCACATTGACATCGTATATGTGGTTGCTTGCTTCTACCGCAATCTAGTAACATAACAGTGTGGAAACAGGATCTCATGGAAAACTAGTGGGTTTTGATAACAAAAGAGTTTATTCTTTCATTTGATTTCTGAGCTGATGCGACTTGCTCTGTGGTTGCACAATTGTTAGATCTGATACAAGGGAAGCAGAGGAAAAAGGGGGCCTGGAATTGGAGAAAGGCTCCATGTTTTAGCAGTAATGCTCAGGAAATAAAATGAGAACCCACACCCACAACCTTGACAATGCATGGGTCAAGGTCTTCAATGGGAGAATAGAGGAGAACACTACCTGCATTCCTGATCCCTTCAACATCTTTCTGGGAACCTAAAGTTTCTTAATATTTTGTGGTTTCTGTGTTGCGACCTCATGTGATGCTACTTGAGAGAGCAGAAGTGGATAGTGGATAGCAGTCCTCCAGCTTTACTGGCGACAGTAGCCTCTTGATGTTACAAATGTGGGCCCCTGGCAGGCAGCAAAACTCTCTGGAGAGACTGTCCAAATGGCAAATGAGTGATTCAGTTCCTTTCAGTAAGAAGTTCCTGATTATTAACACCCTTTGCCATCCTTTGGTGGCACTGGTTCTAATAAGGATCCTTGGTTGTACCAACTTACCAACTTAGTTCTTGGGTCTTGACCCATACCTTCCCCTTTTTCCAGCCTCAGAGGCTCATATTTGTTGTATAGGGGCACTGTGGGAGCAGGGGGGAAACTCCTTCTGCTGTAAGCGGAAATGAAGGACTGGTCCTCCATCTCGTTTGTGTTACTGCAGAATGTCTCTTCAAGGTTGGAAGCTAGTTTAGTTTGTTTCCCTTTCAGGGATTTAAGACAAGGGCTGTTGGTCAGCTTGTGTCAGTTCACAATACCACCCTTTAATCTCTCTCTGATTCCTGGATACTACAACTGTCTGGTACCTTCCTCTTGCAACCTGGCCACTTGCTCGAAAAGTTCGTGGAGCTGGGCATGCTTGCACCAATGATACCCACCTCTGCACTCAGCCCCTAGGGGGACTTTCAGAGTCTAAAGTTCTCCACGGTCAAAGATAAGGGCATCTCTTATGCCCCTTGGAGGTCTGCTTGGGAAAGGTGTGACTAGCCTAAGTTTCTGCCTCAGCCTGTCTGTTACGGTGGGCAGTGGCCATATTGGTTTCAATAGGAAGCTCTTCCCTGCTTCTCCCTGATGAGAAGAAAGCAGGATGCTTTTTGCCCTCGCAGTGTTCCCTCCAGAATTTTATACTTTTTCCCTAGAATTTTTCATCAACCACATTACTGCTTTTCCATGTGTTTTGTTTTTTTTTAATGTGTGATGAAAACAGGCGAAATCTAGCTTATAGCCCCCACATATGTAATGAGGAAATGCCTAAAGGTTTATCTGCAATAAGAGAATGACAGAATAATCACCTAAATTAGCAAAGCTCTGTTTGATGCATCTTCTGGTTGTGACATAAAAGGAATATGACAGGTAAGCAGATATAGAACACAGCACTGTATGAAACGGCTTACAAGAATGGTGCTTAGCATTCCAGTCTACCAGATGACTGTGCTGCTATCAAGCCAAACAAAAAAAGAGAAGTGTGCATTTATGTGTTAGTTGTTAACAACTGTGATTTTCAACAGTCGGTCTTTCTGGTATTTTGATGCCAGACTTTAATTTGGTTCTCTAACCAGGCCCAATACTGAGATCTTCTGCAAAGCTATCAGTTACAGATAGGTAATCATAGAATCATAGAATGGCCTGGGTTGAAAAGGACCTCAAAGATCTTCTAGTTTCAATCCCCCCTGCATGGGCAGGGTTGCCAGCCTCTAGACCAGGCTGCCCAGAGCCATGTCTAGCCTGGCCTTGAATGCCTCCAGGGATGGGGTATCTACAATATCTCTGGGCAACCTGTTCCAGTGTGTCACCACCCTCTGAGTGAAATTATGTTTGAACAATGAATTTTAAAGCAGAATCATGGAGCTGTAGCTATGTGATTGAGTATTCATCCGTTGTCGAACAATTTGTTGCTGTTTGTAATCTCTTGCAAGCCTCCTTCTACCTGCCAGTGATTATTAGAAAGGATGAGTTCTGACCTTTTTTGATGAGAAAATTTGCAGGAGCACAATCACTAAGAATCTTTCTGCAGTGTTTGTGGTTCAGCACGATGCCTTTGTGAACAAGGAGGACTAAATTTATAACAAGGATGTTCTATTTTGATACTGTCAGAAGAGTCTCTCTTTAGTGTTGACAGACTGCTGGAAGGACACTGCAGAGAACCAGCCTGCTATGGGTAAAGCAACAGAGTGATTGCCTAGCTGGCTAGGATCACTTACAAAGATCTAAACAAGCATTATTCATTGGTATCTGGGGACCTGATGGCACTCAACAGTGCAGGAGTAACTGCATGAGACACAAAGACCTGCACAAGCAGATAGATTAAATGCTCCAGAAGTCAACTTACATTATACCATGAAGCCATCTCTACTCCTGTATCTGACCAGGAAGTTTGGTCATTCTGTTTATTTCTTCTTATTTTCTTGCAATTCCCATAAGTGTCTTGTAGGAATAATGGTATTCCAAAGTTGCCTGAATCTTCATTTAGGTGATTTGTTTGTTTGCCTGTTTTGTTGTTGTTTTATTGTGATATAGTGTGAACACCTGCTGAAGCTACAAAGGTAGAGTTGTTTTCACTCCTGTCAATTTTTTAATCCAGGTTTGCATCAAAATAAGGTTTTGTGAAAAGTGCTTCCACAGATTTTCTTCAGAGATTACTCCATGTGCAAAAGCTTTCTAATGCTGTTCAAGGCTGCTTCTTCAAGCTGAGTGGTCAGTTACAGAATACTCCTGTTATCTGCCTGTGTCTTTCTGCTCTAGTAGAAGAACTGAGGAATAAGTGTGGTGCAGTTCTCACTAATGTCTAGCGGCCTTGATTGTCCTCCCTTACACATCTCACTTTTCCCCATTTCTGATGTATCAGTAATCTCTGTATGCAAAGCACAGAGAGGTGACTGAGGAGCTTGCTTTTATGAAAATTCCTCTTTCAAGAGGTCTCTAAATGAAAGATATCCCACAAAAAACAGCGGAGCTAGTAGTGCTTTTGCTTGTAAGAGAGTTTTAGATTTTGGACCATTGCTATTTTAGGTGCATATGAAACTATATTGGGGAATGAAAGAAAGTTTGATTATCCTTCTAACAGAGCCATAAGCCGCATTGTGTTAAAACTTGTTGTTGTGTTTGGTTTTGGCTTGTTTTTAGAAAGCAGCATCTTTTGCACATTTTAACAGTAAACAGACCAAACTTGCCTTGTTATGTAACCTCCAGACCTTTATCTAGCAGAGCACGGAAGTGCGTATGTAACTCCAGCAAGATCACTGACTCTGAAACGGACAGGAGAAGTAAATTAAACCTCTTGTCTGAAAAATACTGAGTAAATCAAGGTTTTGTTTCCAAATAAATGGTTAAGTAAATACCAGATACATTCACCTATCTTTTCTCATATATAGATGGAAATTTTTGTCCTCTGAAGCATCTCAGATTTCCATGTGCTCCTAGTGTGGTGGATGGCCTTACTTTAACACCAGTCTTTCAGACTTTCTGATGAAATAAAAGGAGTAGAACAGGAAGATTTGATCTGGAGTTACAAATCTCATGTTTCTCTCATCTCTCAACTATTAGACAGGGTCTTCAGTTTATCACAGTCACAGTGGATACTGATAGCTTTATCTAACAAAAGTGGAAGATCTCTGCTAGTTGCGTGGGGCCTGCTGGGACAAGTATGTGAGGATTGATATGAGTTGTACATTCCAGTGTTCCGTTTTCAAGTTCTGGCCTTTGGAATTAAATAATTCCTCCCATCCTGTATCATGGTCACTAGTAAAGGAAGGCCTGTTCTTGGCTGGGGTTTCTGGATAATCTAACTTTTGATGCTGTTTAAAATTTAGTTGTGTCCATTTTCTGTTCTGACAGAGTGTAGACCTGGATGACCACCACAAACCTGAGTTTAGAAGAGTTTTTAGTTCCTCCATCATTGAAAATGGGCATCAGTCTTCATCAGGTAGGAACAGGGCAAGAACTGAAGGATTACTTTAAAAAAATACCCGATTCTGGCAGTCATAGAGCAGCTTTCGGATGTTGGAACCATTAAAATCTGAGATGGTTTCAGGATGGATTTTGTGCTGTGGCTGTTTATTTCCTAATTAGGAGTCTAACCTTTAATATTCAACCTTATTGTTAAGCATGCACTGTGGTGTTTCATAAACTGGAGACCATTATTTCAGTGCCCCCCCGATAATAAGATCAGCTATTCTGGGTTCCATTATAGCCTTACATCTTAAAACATTTTGCAAATTACCAGTCTATTTCAATCATCCTTCACTGGGGGCAGTGCTTCTTATCTATATTTTAGAGAAAACTGAGGTGCCCAGCATTTTGTGAAACTAAGAAAATAACAAGGATGCTGATTTCTAATCTGCATCACATGACTGGGTTGCTCAGAGGAAGAGGAGGAGCTTACCAAATGTAGGTGCTAACAAATTAATAATCTGAAAAGGCTGTTTTTGCTGAATGTCATGTAGGACAGGTACCAGGATTGTACATCAATTTCTACAAAGTGCTGTAAATGGTATAATGTCCCAAAGAGAGAATTGGGTAGAATACTTTGATTGACTTGTAAAATAAAGTTGTTGCATGGAAATTTGTTTGTAATTTTGTTACAAGTGTTAAGTAGATTTATTTCCTTTCTGCTTTTCTCTTACTCACCAGGTCAGGCAAAAGCCTCGCATGAGCTGACCTCTTTTTACTCAGACTCTTCCCCTGAGGCCCATGCTCCTGCAATGACCTTACAGATGCCCCACCTTCCCGTTACTGCAGTAACCAGAATATCAGAGAAGTTTTCAGGAGAAACCATCCATTCAGCAGGAACAACTAGTGCATCCACTGGCCTGCTCGGGCAAAACCAAAGCAAAAATGAGATGGCATTGAAAACTTCCAACCAGTCAGGTAAAATACGGGGATTTAAAAAAAAAAAAAAAAAAAAAGCAGTATGTTTTCTGAAGCTCTGTTTCATTTCATTCAAGAAACTAGGGACATGGAGATTGTCCTATAACATAGAAGTAATTATGTAACCTTGCTTCTATATCTTCCCTTTCATAATGGGACACTCTGATTGGTAATATTGTGGGTCTTAGTTGGAGGTTGAGTTTATAATGTCACATCTTTTGACAATTTTTGTTGCCTAATATAATTGAGTTCACAGTGCAACCTATATTCTAGTACAGTTACTGGAGAAGTATCTTGAGAAGTTAAGGGAGTATTTGCTAACAGGTTTAAAAATTGTTTGGAGGGAGGAATGACTGACAGCAGACTGACATGTAGACAAAGAGTTATTGCAAAATTTTATCTGTAATTTAAATTTTTAAAAATAAAAAAGCTCATGTCATTTGATTTATAGTCAGATTATTTGTCTTTGGGCTGTATTTTGTGTGTGTTTAGTGTTGGTGAAGCTTTATTCGTCAGAAACTATGGAGATAGATCAGATGGAATTGCCAAGGAGAAACAGATTATTTGCAGGTTCATCTTTCAAATTTTATCTTACTCAAGCTAAGAATGTAGGAAAGCCTTCCTTTGTTGCTCCCCCTTCCTCCCCCCATTTCAGTGAGAACAATGACTTCATCTGCCAGTGGAGGTATTCCCACCAGTGTATCCTTATGCAAAGCATTTTGAGAGGGATTCCATGTTCCATATCTGGGGGATTCAGATCTGAGCATCTAGTTCCATTTAATAGGTACATGACAGTATTACAATCACTAACAAGACTGCATGCAGATTCAATTTCCTGGGTATCATGGATCCTTGTTTTAGTTTATTGGGCTCTAAATCAGTTCAAAGCAAATGGGCACCTACCTATATTTGCATAGTGGTATACATGTGTAGTGTTAGGCACTCTCTACACTGGAAACAATAGGTGCAGAAAAGTAGGTCAGAATGCAGTTTCACTGGTGAATGTCTCAGATGATCAGAAAAATGTGATTGAATGCAAGCTAATGACAGCTGGAAAGTAGTGGGCCCACTCTGTGGATTTTAAAGCAAATTTATCTGAGCAGAAGAAAAGTAGTCTGCATGTGTAAATGCGTATAAAGACAAAATGCCTTAAGGACTTTTTATTCCAGTAGGAATAGATGAGTTGAGCTTTATCCAAAACTGCTTCTGATTTATATCACCAAGCTGTTACCATTACACAATGTACCGGCATTTCACAGTGATCTCAAATCACACTCCTCCCCAGCTTAAAACCTGTGGGATTTGTGCAGCTGTTTGGCAGTTGTTTGTGGTACCAGATTCACTTCTGTATGCTGGCATTCAACAGAGTGTTATAAGTGAGATGTCTAATTGATCTGAGTCCGTTTAATAGGCCAGGAGGGAGAGTTCAGTGCCTTCATAGTGTGATTTGGACAGCAATGAGGTTGAATTGCTTCTAAGATGTCAGTCTTTCATCTTTGTCTATATAGGAAGCCTTCAATAAATGAAGAAGCCTTGCACAAAAAGTTTTGGCTTTAGTGTGTTAAATCTGGACAAGTCGCTCCATTATTCCACATTTGTGGTACTTAGCCAGACTCTAGTATTGGGCTCCAAGATGGAAAGCACAAAAGATGTAACCTCAAAAGTGAGAAGAGGAAGATGCAAGGTTGGTTTTGACCCACTTTTGGAGTACGTTCTACTTTAAAATTAGAAAAGTTCCTAGTGTAAGTTAAGATTGGGTAATTTAAATTATACTGTCAATTGTGGTAGACATCCCAGTACTGCCTAGGTATGCCAAAATGACTGTTGCGAGCTAAGTCATAGCACGTTTCTGTCCTTTCAGTGAGATATCCATGGCAGTATGCCCTCCTCTAAGGGGTCTGCACAAGGGCCTAGAAGGATCCAATGTTCCCAACGCAGTTTTATCAAAGGCATTTTCTCACAGTCTTTTCTGGCCTGTTAACACAATCTTTGCTGCAGTGCAACAGTGTTGCTGTGGGAATAAATCCCTGGGGAAAATCTCTCTCTCTCTCGCTTGTTAGTTTATAATGGGACCTAGACAGAGGCCTGCTACTTCTTACCATGGTGGGTGAAAAGTGGTGCATGACTGTCTTACCAGGAAGTGATTTGAAAAGGTATGAGGAAAGGAGAGGAAAGTGTTTCAACATTGATACATCCTTTTTCTTTTTTTTACAGTGAATGCCACATCTGTCACTAAGCCTGTCTCTACTGCAAGCTATGAGGCAAGTAGTGGAAACAAAACTGGTGAAAGGTAAGCATTTATCTTCATGTTTTGTTAGGCCATTGAGTTTTGTATATTCTTGATGAGGTATCTTGCTGACTTATAGAATAGGTGAGTCCCAGATGCTGAAATTTAAACACATTAAAGTTTGTGAGCATTCCTGAGAGCTTTGTGGAGCAGAGATGAGAAGGAAAGAGGGAAAGAAAACGAAAACCAAAACTAACAATCAGCAGTTTAAAGCAGACTTAATTGTGGATTTCACATTTTTTTTAATTGTGCTAATAGCACTATACTACTCTGTGGTGGATTTTTGTTAGGGGAAGAGAGATCTCAGGCCCTTTGGAAGCACTTTTAAAAATAGTCAGATGTGTCAGTTTCTGCTTTGGACTTATATTTTGAAAACCAGCAAATGACTGCCATCAAACATGCATAGTTTAGCTAGACTAGAGTTTGGTTTGTAGATAAAAGCATTGCAGGATACAGAAGACTTTCAGCTGTCTTCTGAAAAAAATGGCTACTACATACTTTTTTTTTTTTTTTTTAATTAATACAGTCACAGTTACTTAGTATAGTGTTATATGGCATGGCAATTACGACAGCTATAACCAGGCAATCCTGGCATGGAAAATATGCATCAAGAAAAGGGGGAGAACAGCCAATTTAAATCTCTTAAGTTGAGCTTGTTCATGCCTTGAAAATCATCCAGATTTTGACATAACATTTCTTCTGATTTTGTTCCAACATTTGATATACCAAGCACCTTGCAGATCTTGCTGTCAGGAGAATGACCTTCAGATTTATCAGAACTTAACAGTAAATTCAGTGTCACACTCTTTGCTTCAGTTTCTGCATCATGAGGAGCACTTTTAAAGCTATCTCTGGCTTACTTCATTAATGCTGATGAAGTGGTTTACTGCTCAAGTAAACACAAATGAAAATATAATCCTTTATACTAATCAAATTTTCAAGCTGCAATCAGTGAAGCAACACCAGTGTGCTAGGGATTCTGTGTACTATAACTAAAATTTTCAAAATTACTTCCTGAATTACTGTTCAAATTTATTTTTAAAATGTGAATTAAATCCTCTGGGAAACCAAGAGTTGGAAGTTAAAGGAATTTAGTACTTCTGTGTGTCCACAACTTTTGCTTTAGTTTGTCTGTTTCCCTAAAGGTGTTGCTGTTCTTCTACTCTGGGCTGTAAAGCCTTTGTGGCTTGGCTAACTATGTCTCATTCCTAAAAGTACCTTAGAACCTTCCGTACTTGAGTGCTGTTGTCTATTAATAGAACTTTAATCTTCACTTAAATTGCTTTTGACCCATTCATGTCCTCTTGAAGTTGCTGTTTTGACAGGCAACACTGGGCATTTATGCTGACTGCTGGCACTGCAGAGTGCTACTTTTTTTTTCTTTAACCACATAGTTTTCCTGTAATTCTTTTCTAGTGCAAATGACACTTACTGTGGTGCGACACCCAAGCCTCACTCCTCTCCTCCTACTATACATCGCCAAGTTGAAAGAAGGCGAGAACTGGTACGGTCTCAGACACTTCCACGAACTACAGGAACACAGGCCAGGAAAGCACTTTTTGAGAAATTTGAGCAAGACAGTGGAAAGTATGTCACTCTCTTACATCTCCAGAATAGATTTGTTCATGGGAAACTAATTTGTTAATTGTTGCTAGCAGAGGACAACTTGGTGGGAAGACTCTTACAGTGTAGAATTTTGAGCTCAGGTGGCTGTAAGGTAATGTATAGATTTGCCAACATTGCAAATTGAGCCCTGGAAATTTACAGGTACAGATTTCTATCTTTGAAGTTGTTTAGCAGAAGCAGCTAATGCCTTTTATTGGGAGTGTTGTGAAAGCTGCCTTCTCTTCTTAAAAGAAGAGACTGAGAACCTTCTGTTGTCATTTGTTAAGGAAGAAAAACAAGGACTGCTCTTTATGCATCATAATAAGGGCATGATTTAAACAGAAGAAGACTCAAAATCCTGGCTTCAGTGAAATGAAAATTACTCTTATTTGCGGAACCAGCAGGTTGAAGTTTTAGCCACGTTTCTCAAATATTACCTGATCAGGAAGTGATCTGGGCAAGGTTGCATATATGTTGCTGACAAGTAGGCTTAAGTTATTCTAGAATGTAATTTAATCTGGTCTCTGTTAATTTTCCAGAGGAAAAGGACAATCCAGACCTAAACTGAAGAGATCGCAGAGTTTTGGGGTTGCCAGCGCTAGCAGCATTAAACAAATTTTGTTAGACTGGTGTCGCTCAAAAACCATAGGATACAAGGTGAAGACATTAGCACTTCCAGCTCTTTTTCAGAAGAACCTACTCAAAAACTGAATGTAAAATGTGCTAAACAGTGAGTTAACTTCCCCCAGGGTCAAGTGTTCTGACATCATGTAACATGTTGCATGGGCAACACTTCAGAACAGTCATTCCACGAACGAGATTTTGTATGTCTCTCAAAGCATTGCAGCAGTGTTTGCTCTGAAAGCTGACATTTCTGTGATTACATATGTGGACTTCACTATACACACACATTTTTCTTAGATGCAGACTGTGATTTTTTGCATTCTCATCACATAAAGTCTGAATAGTATTTTGCCAGTATATAGAAGCTGTCTCATTTTGGCTACACAGAAGACCAAATTATTCTCTTCTAATTTTAGATAAGTGAATTTATATTAAATATTTGAGGTAGAATCACAGCATGTTAGTGAATTAATTTCTGTAAGGCAACATCATAGTAGATAAGAGAATTCAGTTGCTGAATTTCAGTAACTTTACCTGGCCTTAAACCATAATTCCCAAAGCAGTTTCAAGGGGAAAGAGAAAAAATTTCCAGTTTTGTAGGTTTGTTTTTTTTTTTCCCCAGTAATGCATGTTTTTCAGCACTTTGTAAAATGTGCTAAATCACAGCGTCCTTCAGCAGAGCTAATGAATGTGACTGTTAGTTGTTTAAGAGGAAAGTTGGGGTTCAAATTTTATATGATGGGAAAGCAACACTAGCAGAGAACCAAAATATATTTTGTTTCATTCTGGCAGTTGAAAGTAGCAATAAACATTAATTCTAAGAATCGGGGTCTGCAGTAGACCTAATCCTTCCTGTATTTCTACTAATCTGTGTAATAAACAAGCAATGAATTAGGCCTTACTGAGCAGCAAAGTAAGCAGGTCTTTATCCAGTATTACTTATTATCACAAGGTGAACCATTTTTCAATTATAAATAATTCGTAGGCATAAGCAATGTCCTCGCTGTACATACACACTGAGCTGGTACATTGGGGCTGCTACAGAGCTCACTGAGTTTCATAAGATTCTTCACAGTATTTTACTGGGTTTTGAGATCAGGGACTTTGAGTGTATGTTTGCTTTGTATCTGGACATGCCAGGCAAGAGGCTTTCATTGCTGAGCATGCCCTTTCTTCTCAGAATACAATTAATGTATTGGACATGCGCAGAGTGGAAGAAAAAACATAAAGCCTGTACTCTGTTACTCTCGTCAGTGGGAGAACAGGACAGAAAACTACAGTGAGTGAAAGCAACTGCTCTTCCATGTTCTCCAGCACTGCATTAATGTGTGTTTTTTCATCACAACAGCACATTGATCTCCAGAACTTCTCCTCAAGCTGGAATGATGGGATGGCATTCTGTGCTCTTGTACATTCTTTCTTTCCTGAAACTTTTGATTATAATAAGCTTGATCCAGCTAACCGCAAGCAGAACTTCGAGCTGGCTTTCACCATGGCTGAGTGAGTATTGCCTTAAATCTCTCTGAAGTGCTTGCAGTTCCAATCTCATGAAGCTGGACAGCAGTGAAGAGTTTAATCATTCTTTCTGTAGTCCCTGTATCATTAACTTAAGTGTGTTGTGCTAAAAAATAAAGCTCTGCACGAAGAATGCATAGAACAGCAATCTAAAATCAAATGTGATTTTGCCAGACACAGTGTAGCTGACTGGAGTCCCATGTTCAGATCTTTAACTGTCTTTGAGTGGTACTTCAATTCTGCTTTCTCACTTCTGTGATCCTAGAAGCAACTGCTAGAACATGTGACTGCTGCAGCCTCTGTTAGCAGTAGGTTTCACCCACTGCATTTTACCACAGATGATATTGCTAACGAGACTGCTACTGCACAAAGCCACTAGCTGTTAGCTGTAAGACTGTGCTGTAGTTTTGTCCCTACATTTGTAGTATGCATTACTGGCTTTTTCAGTATGTTGTATGAGCGTATGTGCAGTCACTGGATTTCAGTTGTGCTCTACATAGATGTAGAAATTCACAGCTTGCACTTGTCACACTTCAAGGTGCCTTATTACCATCTGCTGTAAATGCTTGCCTTCCAAGATTTGGTAGTGTGTATTGATAAGAACTTCCTTACAATGGGATGCTGCTTTTAAAGGAAAACAGCCTTGGCAAATATATTTTACAGAGGTTATTATTGACAGAATATTATTTCTCAGGTCATGTAAATGACTATCTGGGAAGTTCCTAAACCATACAAATTTGTATTTTCTGGGATTTACACAAGCCAAAACCCAGAATGTATATAGCCCAGCCCATTAGAAACAAAATAAACAGAACAGATTGCATAACAGAAGTAATTGTTAACAATCTACTGGATGGCTGTGTGTTGGTAAGCGAGACTTGCATACTTTTGTCTTGAATGATCTATGTTTAGCTGTCTGAATGGTTTCCAGAAAAAGAAAGTTGCAACCTGTAGATTAAGGTACATTTTAGATATTTACTGTCTCTGTTGTGGTTTTACATTGCCAGTGGGTGCGCAGTATGACTTCTGTGTCCTTGCATTTCTTAATTGAGCAGTTTTGTTTCTCTGTTAGCTTCTCTGCGGCCAAGGAACGCAGAATCAGATGCTGAGTAGAAGCCATGTTCGGCTTCTACATACAGTGATGTTTGCTTAGGTCTGCAAAAGATTATTAACATGGAGGAAAGTTGTTCAATTATCAGCCTGCCACTTCATTTATCATGTATCTTAATTTTTGTATGGATTTTAATATCAATGACAGTTAATCTTTCACATAGGCTAGCATTAACAAATTCTAGTCATGCAGAATTACAGAGATTTGCATCTGTGTAAAGTGGTGCTCAGACAAACTCAGTTCAGCCTAGTGAATGTATTTGAATAGTACATACCTGTAATACAAATAAATGCAAATTACTCCTCAGTCTGCAGCAAAGAGTTATTCTGCATCTCTTTTATGTATTACTTGGGGAAATAATTATTCTGGTGATAACTAGCATCGCAATGTTATGTATTTGATGGTTTATTGATTGGGACACTGCAGTGCTTCTCCTGACCACATGAAGTGGAGACTAACTTTTCATTATGGGCAGAAATGATCTGACTATGTACTCTACTGCATAGATAGATTCCTCAGGTTCCCACAGATGCTTCTTTTGCAACAGACCGGAGTGTACCAGTTAAGGTGGCATTTCCTCTCTCCCTTTCTGAAAGTAACAGGAACAAAGCTTTGGCTTTATCAGCATTGTCAGGACCATGTATACCATAGTGACTTCTTTCCAGTGTTCATAAAAGATAAATTGCAAGCATGGAAAACTAATTTATAAAGAATAAGGGAGAGGCAGTCAGTGCTATAGTTTATGTAAAACTTAGAATTCTTTACATTTCTAGAAATATATTGTGTGGTTCTCTGTTTAGGCAAACAATTGCAGATCTTAAGCATTTCAGTGTAATTGTGCAATATAACGTTGCAGTTGCTATAGCACAAACACGTCATTTAAATTGGAAAAATTTAGTTGCAGTTAATTTGTCAGCCTTAGCTAAACTTGAGAAAGCAGGCTAATGAGTTAACCTTAGAGGAGTAAAAAGCCTACTACTCTATACTACTCCTCTCATGTTTTGATTTTTTTTTTTTTAATTATTATTGGGGGTGAAAGTGTTGTTTGTAGATTTTCTGTTTTTGTTTTTTTTTTTCATTTTGTTTTTCAAGTAATTAAGAGGTCTTAGTTGATTTGTCCATGTCAATCATAAGAAAGAAACTTGAATTCATAGAGCACAATGCATCCAACTTTTACCAACAGCCCACTGGAACTGGACATCCTTGTAAAACCTGTAGCTTCTTTGCCAATCCCACTTGCCCGAAACATGATTTGAATCTCAGGCATGCTAATATATGCAATGTCTCTAGGAAAACCTGTGACCTTTGAAGAGGAAAGAGCAAGCAAATTAACTTTTGAAATTGAGTTTTGAGTGAGGGTTCATAGAATCACAAAATGGCTTCAGTTGCAAGGAACCTTAAAGATCATCTAGTTCTACCTGCCCCTGCTGTAAGAAGGAATGCCAGACATTAGATCAGTCTGCTTACAGCTCCACCAACCTGACCTTGAATGCCTCCAGGGAATGGAGCATCCACAACTTCTCTGGACAACCTGTTCCTGTGCCTCACCAACCTCTAACTAAAAAATTTCCTCCTAATATCTTACTTAAATCTCTCTTCTTTTAGTTTAAGACCGTTCTACCTCCTTCTATTACTATTTCATAGAATCATAGAATCATCAAGGTTGGAAAAGACCTAAAAGATCATCCAGTCCAACCGTTCACCTATTACCAATAGCTCCCACTAAACCATGTCTCTCAACACAACATCCAGTCTTTCCTTGAACACCCCCAGGGTCGGTGACTCTACCACCTCCCTGGGCATTTGCCCATGTAAAACATTGTTTTCTTTTTTATAAGCCCCCATTAAGTACCAGAAGGTTGCAATGTGGTCTCCTCAGAGCCTTCTCCAGACTAAACAACCTCAACTCCATCACCTTCATAGGTGAGGTGCTTTAGCTCTCTGATAATCTTGGCGGCCTCCTCTGGATCCTCTACAATAGCTCCATATATTTATTGTACTGGGGACCTCAAACTTGAACATGGTACTTCAGATGTTGCCTCACAAGGGCAGAGTAGAAGGGAACAATTACCTCCTTTGCACTACTGGCTGCTACTTTTTTTTTGAGGCATCCAGGATATAGTTGACCTTCTGGGCTGCAAGTGCACACTGCAGGCTCACCTTGAACTTTTCATCCATCAGAACCTCCAAGAACCTTCATGGCTGCTCTTAATGAGCTGTTCTCCCAGTCTGTACTCACATTTGAGATTGCCCCAGAGAAAGTGCAGCACCTTGCATTTGGAATTGTTCAACTTCATTTAGTTCATGTGGGCCCACGTCTCAAGCTTGTCCAGGTCCTTCTGGATGGCATTCTTTTCTTCTGTTGCATCAACTGCCTTGCAGAAGATGAGGTAGATGACATCAGTTGATCTTCCCTTGTCAATTGATGCAGTTATTCCATCTAGAAAACCATCAAGTTAGGTACAATTTGCCCTTTGTGAAGCCATTTGCCTCTATTTGTGTGTTGCTTTGGTTTGAACAAGAATGAAGGTTGAATTCAGTATAAGTAGAGTTTGATCTCAGTTGATAGCTTCTCATTCTTAACCTGATAACTGCCTTTTGGTAGAACGGACTCTTCTAATACCCTCAGTCATACTGTCCTTTTTGAAGCAGTATACCAAGCAATTAAATGATGATGGTTGTTAAAATTGTCGTGAGTGGGAATGTCTTGGCTGTTTCATTGTTTTGTTGAACAGCAGTAAGGAAGGCCAGCTTTTCTGACCTTGTATCAATATGATTCTTTCTTGCTGTTTTGCTCACTTGTATAATAGTAAGACCACTCCATGTGTTATACATCTGGGTTCCATATGCTCTTTTCAAATACTGATAGGTCGTGGGGATACATTGCAAGTTCTGATACACCTCCAAACACTCTTACCACCACACTGAAGCCGTGGGGCTCTTCCAGATTTGAAACGCCTAGCATAATATTGGCTGTCTCTATTTTAGTACCTGGCAAATGATTTACATAATTTGCGAATCACAGTTTTTTACACAAATAAGCAAACACAAAAAATTTCTTACACATCAGTGAGTTAAAAATGACACTACTGCATTTTCAGGTGGTTACTCTAAAGTTAAAATATATACAACTCTCAAAATTGAAGTGTGCTTTTACCTTGATTTCAATCTAACGATAAGTATAAGGAAAAGTCAAGAACTCAAGCATGCACACCGAGAGAGACATTGGGTAAGAAATATCTACAGAAATTACTTCTCCTTAGCTGTGATGGCCCCTAAACTGTTCTCTTATTGCCAGAAAAGTCTCCTTTCTCAATTACTGCTGTTAGCCTTAATGTGAGCTCAACAGCTCAAATGCTTACTGTCCTTGTGATTTTTAATCCTAGGCCTCAGCTGATATTTCTTTTTCTTCACAATGCTCCAGATCTCAGTTAGGCTTATGCTCTCCAACATGATGGTCATCTCCGATTGTTGTCCAAGTTGCTCATGTAGGAGGAGGGGAAAGCAAACAAAAAGAACCCACAGCCACTTTGGCTTTTAATGAGTACATCTGATCTCTTCTCATGTTTTCCCATTCTTTAGAAGTTTTCTGTTTAATAAGCAGAAAAATTCATAATTTGCAAACTCATTTTGCCCTGCTTTCTAAGTCTTGGGCAGAGGAATGAGATTATATTACATGCCACAGAAATATGGGACAGTGAAAAAGGCCATACAAGATTGGGTCAAATCACAATATAGAGAAAAAGAGCGAAAGAACAAGTGTTTTCCATGATCACTAAAATAACAGACTCAATATTACCTCAGCCTGACCATTTCACTGTTGCTGATAAATCTCAGGATTTCTTACATACCTCAGTGATGCTCAACTCAGAGCAGCAAGAATCTTGGAAGTAGTTACAGGCTTTGGCTTTAACTCTTGATTTGCTGAATCTGTTTTATTATTACTACAGGAAAATGGCTCACTGTGATCGTCTGATAGAAGTGGATGACATGATGATGATGGGCCACAAGCCAGATCCCATGTGTGTCTTTACCTATGTCCAATCTCTGTACAATCATCTACGACGCTTTGAATAAAACCATCACCGCCCATCCAGCCAGAATGATCAAGTATATTATGCTAATGGGAAGACTGACATTTTGCAAATAGAACACTGTTAGTTCTTGCAAGCATGTGGACAGTGAAAAGCATTCAATTGTATTTGCTGACTGAAGTGTTGCTGAGCAGTGCCTGTGTACTTTTGGTGCTAATAGTAGGTTGAATTTTTAATATTCTTTTAAAGATTACAGGAAGCAAAATCTCAGCTCCTGTCTCTGTTAAAATCACAGAATGGCTTGGGTTGGAAGGGACCTTAAAGATCATCTAGTTCTAATCCTACTGCTGTGGGCAGGGTTGCCACTCACTAGATCACGTTGCTCAAAGCTCCATCCAGCCTGGCCTTGGATACTTCTGGGATTGGGGCATCCACAACTTATCTGGGCAACCAGTTCCAGTACCTCGCTATCTTCATGGTAAATAATTTCTGCCTAATATCTAATCCAAATCTCTACCCTTTTTTGGTAGGGTAACTCCTTGTCCTGTTGCTACATTACTGGGCTACAGTTTTATACGCTGACAAGTAATTCTGCTATGAAGATGTTCCCTCCTAAAAATACAGGTAAAGCTCTAGGAGGCAGCTACTTCACTTCCACTTCTTTGCTCAGCATACCACAGAAGTAATAGCAGTCAGACAAGAAAAATCCTGGTTAGCAAATTTGGCAATATTACCCCTCCACCATCCCCATCCCATTTCAGTAAACATGTGCATGCACACATTAAATAGGCACTATTCTAAGCTCTGGAGAGCAGTGATCCAGTGTGGACAGGAATGAAGCCTTTACAGCTTGTTCAGTCCTCACGTTCTCTCTAATGTGGCCAGGCAGTGTTCCAAAAAAAGAAGTGTGAAATACGTGGGAACTCTAAAATGCCTTGGGCTAGTATCTTTTCAATATAATTTCAATTAAATTAATGTTAAATCAGCAGTGTCTTCATTAACTAGAGTGGGTTTAGATCAGAATTGCTAGACAAAAAGTTCATATTTTATCTTTTCTGATTTTCTGTTTGCTAAATCAACATAGCTTTGTTTTCCCATTGAACATTGTAAACAAAACCAATAAACAAGCATATTTTTTTTTCTAGGGCCTTTTATCTTATTTCTATTCTAAGAATAGTCTATATAAAATAAAAACTGCCAGCCACAAGCCCTCTACTCATGCTAGATAATGGGTTTTTAACCTGCATTTATTTATGTTCTTTGTAGGTAGTTACAAAGATGACTTTGGCTCTGTGTTGATGACCATTTATAATAAAACATATCAAATATTCTTTAGAATTACTGCTTCTCTATAGAAGGATTTTATTTTATCCTTCCTTTCCAGTGAAGTTTACTTAAGAAACCATGAATGAAGCAACCACTTTATCAGAAAAATTCTGAAAAGAAAAAACCATGTAAAGGTAGAGTATAAGCTAACTACTGAAGAGCTGGATTACCAAGATCTGTTCAAAGTGTGTCTAGCCTGTTTCTGCAACATGTTGGAAACAGCTTGGAAGCATGTTTTAAATGTGCATCTTAGTATGTATCTGAAGGACATGTGATCAAACTAGTAGTAATCCCAGGCACTGCTCATACAAGTTTAGTGCAAGTGGACAGAGGACAGGCAAGTTATTTGTAATGTGTCTGCCATTGTCTTTGGTTCTTAACTTTTTTTGAATGATCATAGTTCTGACGAATAAACTGATCCAACAAACACTGTAAAAATGAACAAACTGTAGTTGTGTTTTGGAGAAATGATCAAATTAGGCACAATGAGAAGTGAGTCTGCAGTAGGTATGTGATGTGCATATTTCCATTCTTATAGTAGAATATTTTTCATTGACTAGCAGAGCCAAGTTCTACTGAAGCTATATTACTGGCAGTAGCAGCTTTATACATTTAATTTGTTCACAGTTTCAGGTCGTGAATGATTGTCCTGTGTGATTTGAGTGCTAAAGACATGGTTAAGTGTTTGGCCAATTTTGGTCTAGTAGCAAATAATTATAAAAAAGGAAATTCTAGGCAGAAGAAGTTTTGCCGATTCACTAAGGGGAATTAACATTTTTGCTACAGTTTAGCTTGTTCACATCTACCCAAAAGCTATTTGCACAGTTTCCAAAATTCCTCCCACTTTAAAGAGACGATCATAAAGATATCTTGCCAGCTGGAGAGTAGAAGACTGTAAGCTGGTTTTAACTCCTCATGGTTTGTATATAAGGACATGATAGATATGGTACTATCACATAGTTATTGAAAAGTACAGTGCACTAAAATGCATTAAGAGAATGCCTGATCTATAATATATAGCCTGGATGAGATTGTATGATTAAATTTAATAATGTATGTAAAGTATGCCCCAATGTTTTTTTAGCATTTCTAGTTAAAAGTATGATGGTAAATGTATTTAACATGAATGACAAAAGAACAATATATTAAGTCAGCATATTGTATTTTACACAGATGGAGTGTCTTGGATTTTTTTTTTTTACAATTTCCGCACTGTATCTAAAATTCAGTACTATCTCAGATAGTCTATTAGCATCTTTATCCTACTTCTAAAGGCTAGATCAATTTTTTTCTGTGTCAGATTTTCAAAATACTCCTAGCAGAGCTATTACCTACTGTTTAGGTGATTATATTTTTCCTTGTTAAAATTTTCAAAACCCTCATACTTTCAGCCTTTAAACATACTTCATTCTCTTTAGTCAGTGTTTTTGTTTACAAGCCATTTCTGAGCAGTTCTGCCTTAGAACATAGCACTGAAATAAACTGCATGCTAGAAGATTAACCTACAGAAGCTTTGAGTAATTCTGTTCTCAAAAAGCAATGCAAGTGAGTCTCCATCTTATTGTACTAGCCATATATGAAATTAACAACAAAGAGAAAAGGATACCTGTTAAAGATGCACACTGAAATCTAAGCAGTGCAAGCATTTTCTTAGGCCGTAGTTCACTGCCACTGTCTATTTGATTTTCACTTTTGAAAAATTATCTCCATAAGTGACTTTCAAGTAGCCAAATCTATTGACCCATCTGAAGGCACTGCATCTGTTACAAATAGATATTATTACAGTAAGATTAAAATGGCAGCCCAAGCAAGTCCAAGGGATCTGTCCCAAACCTGCCACTGGCAGAGATTTTAGACTTGTTGAGAGTCTACAGCATCTCTGCCTCTAAAAATCCTAGCTTCTGACAAGGTCTTGTAGACATAAATGGTAAATGCCATTAAATCAGTACTCATATCATAAGACAAATAGTGATAGAAGTGGAGGAAACACTCTATGAACCTAGAAGATTCTTGTTTTATTGAGCAAAGCAGCAAGAAAGTTCTGATTAGCCTACACATTCTGGACTGAGAGAGGAAATACAGGTAAAATTCCCAGTTCCTCTTTATCTGCATTCTGGTTTTGATGCTGTCCAATGGAGCACTGTCACGAATGCTGACTGTGCAAGCAGCAGTACCAAATACAGCAGTGATAACTGGGATCATCACCTGATCAAGCATGGATGGAAGTAGGGAAGAGATTGGGATAGGGCCCTAGGAAAGAATATTCCATGAACTTGAACTTTTTAGGAAAAAAAAAACAACAAAACAACATTCACTTTGAGAACTATTCCTCACCTCTAGTTTGTTAGTTTTACCTCAGTGTTTGCCAATGATGAAACATCAATAATGCTTTATGCAGGGAAATTGAACTCTCAAGCTGTTAAAGGCTTAGCTGGTTTTTAAAAGTATACTTAAGCTGCCATTCCAACTGCTGATTTTGTCTCAATATACACTGCTAAAGAAGTTATCACAGAACAATCAAATAGCCCGGTTTGAATCTTATGAACAGGAACTGTCAGCCCCCGTTATATTCTACGTAAACCTGTAAAAGATTGTGTCATTTAAAATTTGTTCATGATTCAAAAAAGGCTTAAAAAGGACAAAAATCAGGCTGCATCCTGTAATTCCCTCTAAGAAAGTGCCTTCTTATGTCCACAAACACGTTACATAGAGACAATAATATATAATAAATTTGATTTGTTCTAAGAAATCATATAAAGGCCAGAGTCATGGTGACAGAGAACTACTGCTGTCATCACACTCTTATTCCCATTTCTAAAGCATACAGTGGTGATGGGGTGATACTGTGATACTGTGAAGCAAGTGTAGTACTTTGCCTTTGGCCAGGGAATAGGATACAGTAATCAAGATAATATTAAATAATAATACTTTTTACATAATAATACAGATTTACAATACTAAACAGCGTTTGTAGTAAGAGGTAAAATGCATGTTTGAAGTAGAACATGCAAACTCATCATGCAACTCTGTAGCTGCATATCACATTCGTTCATCTTTCTTCTCATCCCTACAAGTTAGTTTCAGCTAATAATCAGCTACAGTCTCACACTTTATCCTAATGCCAGTAAAATGTGAAAAAGCAAAAAAAAACCCTACCCTATAGTAATCTTTAACATGCATGGGTCTATGAATAAAGACTATGCAGGAAGCATTTATTGTTACCAATAATAAGTTCGTATAACATTGTAAAATTCATCCCATAAATCTGGGCTTTTTAATCATACCTACTAGACAGCTCAGTTTACCTGATATCACATTTTGGAATAGATATATTATATACATCAAGACACTGTGATCTTGGATAGTTAACTTTACACAGTGACCTGCAAGGCAAGGTACAGACTTCAGTCAACTTTTTCTCATCAGATTTGTAAAATGTTAGCACATTAAACACAGAGTTTGATATTTCAACTGCATTGGAGTTGGTTTTGACTTACGTCTGTCTCTACTGATTGTGCTGTTAAATTCATTTGCAGCTGCTTTTTTTTTCTTTTTTTTTTCCTGTTGTTGTCGTTGTATTTACATGCGCTGTATTTACATGCGTGGGAATTTGGATGTAGTTTTCAGTACACCCAGCAGCCCATCTACAAGTTCGCAGTGGAAAGCACTGTGCAGATCTCAGCACTCTGCATATCAGGAAACACCCGGGCAGCAGCTGCTGTGCCGCACCACCTTTCTGCGAGGATATGATAGTGAAGAGAGCAGGTGGTCCTGGGGCATTTAATACAAATTGTAACAAACATTAAAATATGCCTTTGTGAATTTAGAGAAACGTGTATGTTTTTGTTAGCATGATGTCAATGTCAAGATTATTATGGTCGTACATGACATCACAACGACCACCTGGGCATCAGTTCGGCCGTTTCTCTGGTGCCTCGGAGCCGGGGTGCCCGGTGTCCGGGAGATCCCGTGACCTCGCGCCCGTTCCTCGCCCTTCCCGCTGCGAGAGATTGGCAAGTACTGGGGAACGAGCGCGGCCGGTGAGCCACAGAGCCCCGCGCACCGCCAGAGGCCACCCAAGCCCGAACAGCGCACGCATACAAGCCTGAAACTGCGACCGTTGGTAAGAAGCCCGTTGAGGGGCGGGCCAGGCTGCGGAGACAAACCGGTTGGCTACGGCAAGCCAAGTGGCGCCTGCGATTGGCTGGCGGATGTTTGGGTGAGTGGAGGCGTCGCGCTACCAGCGGGAGGGGTCGGTTTGTGCGGAGCAGGCAGGCGCGTGGCGGGCGGGCGGAGCTTTGTGTTCTTTGAGGCGTGATGGGGCTGTTCCGGAATTAACAAACCACTCTAATTTCTTTATAAATTATCGCAGTTGCTGAGTTGATTTTACTGATCGTTTGATGAACAGCACGCTCAGGAAATCTACTTTGACTTAAGCCCTGAAAACCAGCAGAGGTAAAAATAAAACTTTCTTCCGTTTGTATTAAGGGACAAGTTGTATATGGAGTGTTAATTTAAAAGCAAATAAGCTTTTATGGCAAACCATGAACAGATTCAGGGTTTGTGACTGTAAATGTATCACTTCATGAAGGTTGTAGGTACTGGGTTGTCAGAACAAAATCTAATGAAATCTCATAAGCCTCATAAAACAAACTGTATTACCTGATTTGAGGATTCAGCAGCTTTTAAAGTGACTAAGCATGCTTTAAGGAACGTATGATATCAGACATTGCAGCATTTTGGTTTATTGAGTAACTGCTTTCCAGACCCTCAAAAATTTGCTCATATTTCTAAAACCACTGGAATGGTACTGAGCATATAGATAATAAGGTTTTATGAAGAAGACCAACCACTGATGGGACTTGCACAGTCCAAAGTAACTCGCCGCTCAAACTATATTTGAGTTCAGATCTACTTAAGTCAAAGGAAATATTTCAGTGCTTACATAAATTGCTCCAGTCTTGTGCTGCTCATGTGCTTTAAAAAAATAAAAATAAAAATAAAAAAAACTTTTGACTATAAGCACCTTATATTAAGGATCTGTTAAAGAGTGTTTGTTAGGAAATAAATAATATTTTTATATAGGCCTGAATATACAAACCTAGGCCCAGCTCATAGATGCTTTACTCTCCTGTACCAATAGTTGCAGTATTCCTGTGAGCAATTCTGTCTAAATGGATTTACAGGTCTGCCTAAGTAGTAGTCTATGTAATTGATTCTTTTGGTCAAAATGTTCAGCCCGGTCACAGTTTTGCTTTTGACTCATGAAATGCAAGTATTCCGAGTGTCTGACCGCAGCTTCCCTGCCAGCCCCCTCCTCAGTTGGCAGAGACTGATCCTTCTTGTTGGCACTGCACCCCATTCTCTGCTGCTTACTGAATCTCTAGGTTCTCTTTCCCTCAGGCTAATAGCTTCAGTTTTAACGTCAGCCTTATCTTCTGAAGCCTGTTTTTTCCTTTGGCTAGCTCTGGAATACTTGCTTTTTTTTTTTTTTTTTTTTGAGACAGTGTTTCTTCTGCTGCAAGGTCTTTTTGGATTCTCTGGAGTACGTGCAGATTTATATATACATGACAGCTTGCATGAGAAGTGTTGTGGCAATCAGTTTTAATGATCATTGAGAATTTAGCTAGTGTCTGAGATTATAGATTGCTTTCTAGTCATTGCTGCAGACAATAATTACAGTTGTTTTGCACTCTTATGTCTTGGACTAGCTCAAAGTGTTTTGACTATTACTGTCTGCTTCCTTATTATTTTGTAGTTTCTTTGAACCTTGCTGGGAAATACTGAGAAATGTCATTCTATGCTATGGTCATAACAGAGAGGGCCTAACTCTAGCATCCAATGTAGTGTTTTTCTGTTTCCTCAATTTATTTTCTCAGGCTCCTATCTTTTGTCCCAGGTAGGGACATAGTTCCCATGAAAATGGAGTGGATAAAGAATACTGCTAAAAATACTGTAAAACTGAAACTTTAGATAGGCACATAGCACACCTTTCATTTGATTTCAGATTTTTTTAAATGCATTTCTGCTATATATCCATTAAAAACTACTGGCCAAGGCTGTGGAAACCATTTCAATTAACATACAGTAAGTTTTTATTTCTAGACAGACCTTATCTGTCAGTGAGTGAAAGGAAGTACTCCTGGCTTGTGTGTGCTGTACTTCCACCTGATGTAACAGCAAAAGCTGGCTGCTTTGCTAGAAGCAATGTTGCATAGCAACCACTTTGTTGACCTCCCGTGTCGTTCAGAGCCCCCTCCTGGAATATTTGTCTCACATTTAAAAATACGCTGTGGTGCTGCTCTGGAGATGGAGACTGCACAACACTTGGGAGCAAACCCCACAGTGAAGGGGAACAGAAGATGTGGCTTTTAGCTGGGGTTTGACCTTGGGAATAAGCAGTGTGAAGCAGTATCAGTTAAGGAGAGAAAGAGACGTTTTAAGGATGCCTGTGCTGGAGCAGGGACAAACTACGTGTTCCAGAGGAACTGCTGTGTTTGTCTGGGGAGAGACGTTATCTCAGAAACACTGGAGAAACATAGTGCTCTAAAAGGAAAATTGATGCTGAATCAAAATGCTGTGACTGTACTTTGGGGGCATTGGTTTAACTGCATTAGAAGCGTCCCTTTGTTCTTGTTCAGCCCTCCCTAGACTTCTCAATTTTCTTTTATCTGGTGTACTTTCTCCTTCAGTTTTTCAGGTCTTGTCTTCTCATATTTTCCAATGATGGTGCTGCTGCTGTTCTTTTTCTTTACCGTCTACAGTTCATCCACAACTTGCAGGACACTATTTAACTCTTATATTTGTTAACTTTTTTTTTTTTCCAATTTGCTGTGATTGTTTTTATCTTCTTCTAACTTCCATTTCCAAATTCTTGTTTCTTTATGCTTTTTTGAAGGTTAAAGGGACAAGAGTTTTTTCTACCCTCCTGGACCCATCTTTATACATTTTTGCTTCTGCAGCCAAGTATAATCCTTTTCCTGATTTCAGGCTCCACATTCCAAGAATTCACCTGTGTTACATGCAGAACCTTTCAAAAAACAATGGCCAGACAGCTGCAAGCTCCACCCAAGTTTCATTCTTCAGAATGGCATGTTGCAAACAAGATGCAGTGTGCCAGTACAGAGTCCCAGAAATCCAGTTCAGAGCGCTTAGTAGCCGAGAGTCAAAGACTGGTGGATGAAATAGAAAAGACAACTCAGAAAACCCAAAGCAGTGTCAACAAGAAAATAGGTAATCCCACGTATACTTTTCAAGTGTCATTTGAGCTAGGTGTTTAAGAGGGACTTAAAAAATTACATGATTGTGAGTAAGAATATATGTCAAGGGCATGTTATCTGATCTCATTGAGAAGTCAAGATATTATCCAAAAATATTTTTAGGTGGATTCTTTATTTTGTATGAAATGATGTCTCCATACATCAGGTCCAGCATGAAATTCATGCCATAACGGATAGCTAAGATATGACCAATAATGCTCTGGCTTTTATGAACAGTTGTTTGAAATTTTCATTCTGCAGAACAGAGACTGGAAGAAATAAAGTTCTGGAAGCAAGAATTAGATAACAAACTTGAACAACTTGTTAATGAGACAGAGGTACTGTTAACTTTCAAGATCAGGCTGGAGAAAGCCTTGGAGAGCTGCAAAGAGCCGCTTGTAATTTCCGAGAAGTGCTTCCTGAACAGGTGAGATTAAGAGGAAAAACATTCAGAGAGAGACGAAAATCTATGTAACAGACCTCTAACAAATAATTAGAACAGTGCCAAACAAAGTCACTGTCTGGTTTGTGTTATAACATTGGAGGGCCAAGCCCATAAAGGCAAGGAGAAGCTTGGATATAGAATGCTGGGCTTCACCTGTGTCTGTTAGATATAGGCATTTTAATTTGACTGATGCTTTTCCTCTTTTTATTTAGGCAGAGACGAGCTGGGACTGACTTGGTACATGATGAAGTGGAACGGGAACTGGTCAAGGAAGCTGAAGTTCTGCAGGGGGTTATTGCTTTGCTTGAACGTACATTAGAACAAACCAATGAGCAAATCAGGTGCAGAGACAAAGAGCAAAACCAAACATGGGTTAGCTGAAAAGCAGGGCAGTCATAATCTTGAGAAGTTACGTCAGGCTGAACGCAGGGCCAAGATTACCTTCAGTGCTACAGAGTTATAGAAGTCCCGTTCTAATCCATAACATTTGATAATTAATTGTAAGAAGTTCTGTTAGAACTGAAAGTACTACTACATGATCCATGACCTTCTCAGCCAGTCCTGTGGCTTTAATTCCAATTGAAATTATACCACTGATTTATAAAGAGTTAGAGCCATGCTCTAGGTCTTGGGACGTTGCAAATAACAGTTTGTGAATGAGGAATTTTGTGAGCAGCATTTGCATTGCCTAATGTACCATTTCTCACATGCATGTTAGGGAGACCTGTAAACACCTAGATTTTGGCTTAGAGTGTGATCACTACTTCTTCTAGACTAAACCGTTCCACAAAATACAACCTGGAAATGGATGTGAAAGACAAGTTCACAGCTTTGATGATTGACAATTACTGCGCTAGCTTGACAAACAACACTCCTGATGTCAGATACACTGATAAAGCAGTGGAAATAGAAGGAAAGTAAGTGGTTATTTAACTTGATGGATAGACATTAATTATATTAATTATAGGATGAACTACTGCAGCAGCAGCAAGATTAAAGTAGCTGTGTGTAAGACAATTCATCATTGTTCTGTTGTAGTTGTGTAATTTTTTTTATACTTCTATTCATCACTTTAGTATCTGTGTAATACCTTGGTGAAATGAGCCACAATAATCATATTTCCAGTGAATTGCTGTTCACTGTAAGTTTTTGAGGCTCACAGATAGCTATAGTAAATTTCTCACATGGCTTAAACCCAGAATAGATTCATTGATCTAACTTCCTCTCCCAGGGTGTCCAAAACAGGTCAAATGCTGGACTGAGGCAGATGAGGTGTGAGGTTAATTAATCTGTCCAGTATGCAGATTTTGGGTGAATTAGTGGTTTAGATGAAGACATACCTACTACAAAAGAACAGACTGGCAAGAAGAAACAGGCTAAGTAGTGAGCTGACATACTTGGAACACGAGAATGCCAGCTCTCACCACTAGCTCATGTTAGTGTCCATCAGCAGGTTGTGTAACTCAGACCACACCCAGAACAGCATTAGCCGCTATGTACAAATAATGATTACAGATCTATATAGATACCCAATGAAACAAAGAAATCTCTGAGGGACTTCCCAGAGACCTACCTACCAGCCACTACTGCACAGATACCACTCTCCCCTTCTGAGGGTGGGCTTCCCAACTATTGCTGCAAGTGACTATGTAAGCATGGGGTGTCCTGTGTGCACAATTAACGTATGCATAGTAACTTGGTGTTAATAATACTAGCTGAATTGTATTACTAGAAACACCTTCATTGATGAAAGATGTTCCAAGAAATACTGGTTATTATATCTTCCCTTCCTATTTGTCCATATCTTTCCTCCCTTTTCCTGCTACGACTCAGTCTCTTATCAGGAAAGGAAAATAATAACAAAGTTGTTCTGAGATTGTAGCAAAATGATTTTTTTTTTCTTTTACACACGTGCTTGGTTTGTGAAATAATTACAGATTTATGAAATAGCAGATGCTGCCAGCTGATGACCTTTTATTTTGAATCTCTTTCAGTTTTGTTAGCCCCGAAGACTGGTTATATTTCTCAAACATAAATGTTGAAAAGGCTGACAAGCAGAGAAACAATTCAGTGGCACTAAGGGTGCTGATTGACAGCATCCTCTCCCAGGCAGTGAATGACATGTGCAAGCAATATGAGATGGTGAATATCGCATTTAGAAATAGAGTGAAGGAAGTCAGAGATGCCAAGCACAAGCTAGAGACGCTCCTTGCAGTGGTAAGTTGTAGGAGATCATCAGTGAAAAGATGTAAACAGCGAGCTTTGGTTATCAACCAGTTTGCTCAGTCCAATGTATTGAGGTGTCTTCAGCTACTGCGGGTAAGAATTTTACCTTTGCAATACTGGCAACAGCTGCAACATTCCCTTTTGCCCCAGTTTCTTTTAACAGTCATCTTTGATTTCATTTACTTATCCAAATGTGCACTGCTGTAAAGGTGAATTTCTCAAATCAGTCAATTGATCGAAGTATTCTAGTAGACTTCATTGAAGCCAGGATTTCCCTTGTGATCTTTAGATACGTGGGGCTGCTAAGGGTTTTTTGCGATTGTGCTGTAAGAGCTTAATGGCTTATAAAATCAGGGCCAGTGTGTTTGAAGTTTGATACATTAAAACTGTGCTTGACTTCTAAAAGTTAACCACTGAACTTAAAATGATGTTGGGTCCTCTCCAGTCATAATCCCGGACAACCTTTGTGAAAATCTGTTGATAAAATAACACCTTAACATAATGAGTGTTACTGTGATTACTGTTACTATAGCTATTAAGCAAGATGTTGAGGATTTTGCTTATTGTAGGAGAAAGTGTGCTGTGTTTTCTTCTGTTGGATTTGTTAAGGTGATGAAGGAGGCTGCTTCACAGGAGATAACATTGTAGCCTTAAAGAAAGCAATTGCTGATAAAGAAGGACCTGTTAAAGTGGCTCAAACCCGCTTGGAAGCAAGAAACCATCGCCCTGGAGTGGAATTATGTTATGACACAGTGCAATATAGGTTGACCAGTGAAGTTCAAGAGATTACAAACAATATTCAGAGGCAAGTGGGAATGATGAAAGAGTGGGGAGATCTATGGTACAGATTATTTGGTTAAATAGTCCAAGTAACATTGTGTCCCAGCTATTCTCCACGAAATTTTGAGACATGCTTTTTCCTTAAGGGTAGCACACTTTAAAGGATACTGCATGGATATTGTCTGATTGTGAATCCCCATCCTTGTTTTTTCACTTTTAATTACTTTCGTATATGACAAAATATCTACGTATTCTCAACTACCTTCTGGCTCTATTTTTCCCTGTTAGGTTAAAGGACACACTGGCACTGGCTGAAACAGAGCTGAAAGGTCTGAGACGTCGACAGCTTTCTCTGGAGGAGGAAATCCAGATCAAGGCAGATACATTATACATTGATGAAGTGCTCTGCAAGCCCATGAGAGAGTCTATTTGTATTAACAACTTTTGAAGCCCTACTACTGGACAGCTCATGCTGAGATTTTTATTGACAAACTCTGAATTTATTGATTTGAATTAATGCTGTCCTCATTCTAGATGTCTGAGGTAATTAAAACAGACATAGTACTTACTGCTAGAATTGTGCTCTAAAATGTCTGATGAAATTTCCCACTTGGCAATAAAGTTCTGGAATAAGGAGGAATGTGCTTTCCATGTTATCTCAGGTACAACCAATGGTATTTTTTGCCATTGAGAGGTGTAGAAGTTGTGGAAGCTAGAGCAGTTCTCTCACAGGACACTGGTAAGCTGGTCAAGTGGGAGTGTTGACTGCCAGGATTAGCTGTGGTATGTTTTTTTTTTTTTCTTAACATCTGCTGTTAAGAACTCGGCATAGAGTGTATATTAAACTCAACAGGAACTAGGGAATGATGATGCAGTGGAATGGAGTACCTGACTGCATCTGAATTAAGATCCAGCCAAGGTTGATTTTTGGACTAATTGTTTCCTCACTCCATGTCTCAGTTTTCCTATTTGTAAAATGGAAACAAACGCCTCACTGGTAAGCTATTTGAAACTCTACAATGGGAAGTGCTGAATGAAGAAAAGAGCCTTATCTTTACCAGAGGTGCCTACAAAGGCTGAGAAAGAGCTCACTGCTGCTTCTGGTTCTGGTGAGGGAAAACAAAAAAAATGGCAAGAATAAGTGATACTGGAGACATAGGAGGCTGATTCCCAAATCCAACACTTTAATCCAGAGCATAGTAAAATTGTCCTTTGCATACGATGGTATCTCCCTTTCAGAGGCATGCTGACAAGATTCAAGATCTCGAAAGGATTTGTTCATCATTTGCAGACGTAACTCCTTGTGGCTTTACTCCAGTGGATAGGTGATGACAAAATAGTTAAGCTCTGAGTCAATCAGATTTTTGAACTTCTTGTAAATATTGTGCAACAGTTGCTCCTCTTCCCTGGTCTCCTGTCGGGATGTGTAAATCCTGACCTTTGAGAATGAATGGCAGTCATGTCTCAGTTACGTGCAGCAGTCTCAGCCCATTAAAGCTCATAGCAAAAGTAAGCCTTTGTTACTACTGAAGAATATGGAGAAGCCAGATTCTTAGAATAAAATCCTAAAATTTACTTACAGTTCTCACTCTGAACTGAGTGAAAATTATGACTCATGTTCTGCCAAAGAATTCTTGGGAAGAAGAAAGTTCCTTTTACCCTCAAGATTGACACATTCTTGGAATATGCATGGCTCTGGATCTAATACATTTAGAATCCAGCAAGCAAAATAGTATGACAGCATGGTTTACACCAGCTGCATTTGGAGTGGCCACATACAATACAACATCCCTTTTTGGTGAGATCTGTTTATATCTTTTGTTTATATCTTTTGTTTAATGAGATTGAATTTCAATTTAAGCACAGATCCGAGTACCAGGCCTGAGTGGAACAGACAAGCCCTAGCTTAATCTAGGAGGTGACAAAGGGGACCCATAGACTAGCAGAGACTTGTGGAATGGTTGGTGCTGATTATTAAGTTTACATAATATTCCGTAATATTCCTACTTATGGCTTAGTAGGTTGGAAAGACACATTTCTAAGTGGTTCTCAGGATTCTTATAATGCTAAAACATTATATAGGGAAGGTAGTTATATTAACATTTCCTTCTCTAACTTTACTGCGGGACTATGGGGATCTCAGCATTTCTCTGGATATGGAAGAGAGGAAGGTAGATAATGGGAGTTTTGAAGCATCAAGTCTTACCTTTATTGTAGTCAAAAAGCATTTCCTTTCTGCACGATTATGTAGCAACCTCTCCACAAAAGTGACACTAAGAAATGCCCAGACTTTCAGAAAAAACAATCTCCTGCATGATAAGATGAGCTGTAGCAGCTCATCATCCAGCAGCTCATTGTAATTGTTTACTTCAAGGGTTAATTTCTTCAAAAAGAAAGAACACAGTCAGTACTATGAAACAAAGCTTGCAATGAGCTAGACTTCAAAAGTGTTTCCCAATTTTACCAACAGAAGTGACTGACAGCAGATCAGCTGTGTACCTTGACATTAGCAGAGAACCGTTTTTTTATTACGACAAAAATACATGCAATGGTAATCTCCATTCTCCCATAAAGATGAGCTTTCCATTACGTTATATACCATCCTAAGAGACAGACAACTTCCACTGGGTGCTATACCCACAACTCATGCCATGATACTATTTTGCATACCAGAGGTAATTCAAGATTAAAAGTACATTTAAAAACAATTTCTAGAAAGCTTTACAGATCTGTGATGTCTATTGCAAACTCTGCAATGCATTAGGCCTTAGAGAAATCTGTCAGTAACCATCATTTATAAGGCCATGTGCTTCTCTCAGGCACACACAGACTTGATGCTCATTTATACAGTCAGCTACGTCATGATACGTCCTTGGTGATACCAAAATGCTTTGACTGAACAGCTTTCCTACAAAAATAATGCTTTCTTGCCTGAAGGTTCCTTTTGTTCATAGCTGCTTTACAACACCAGTATTTTTTGAGTGTTTTAGCATCTTATGCTAAACACTTTCATCATGCTAAAACATGCTTAGCAACCTGACATAAGTGACATTTGTGAAAAACAGCATAATGGGCATTATAACTGTACAAGAACAATCACTTGAACTGGACTATATAGCTGGTACACTGGAATGACCAACTCCTAGGGTTACGTAGAATGCCTATACAATTACTTTGCCTAGCTTTGTGCAGTGAGTTGTCATGACTGCTTGACTTACCTGCAGCACGTGCCAGTAGGCTGGAAGGATGTTGGTGAGAGTAGGTCTCATCATCCAGTCTGGGTCTCTGAAATAGCAGCTCCGTAAACTGATGCTCCTGACTGGTATCTCCACTAGCAGGATCCTTGCTAGATGGTCATGCTTCATGACTCTTTCAAAGTAGAAGTTCACATTCAATTTTGGGGCTCTTTTGGCCAAGTTGGCCCATGACATTCCCCAGACCACTTGCCCATGGGGGTCATGGATATGACATTTGATATTCAACGTGCACAGGCAATGAGCACTGTTCTTACACAGATTGTCCAGCAGTTCATCAGAGACACAGTTATAATTGAAAGTCAGGATAGTCAGGCTGTGGAACTTGGACACAGTATGGTGGAACAAGGTGCTGCTGTAGACAGGAAGATGGAGACTGAAGAAATCCTCAATATTTATTTCAGATATAAAGCTTTTATTAGTCAGGCAGCTCAGAGAATTCAGAAGCTCACAGCCTTCTTCCAAGGTTACTCTTGCTCCTTTTAAGTTGAGATAATTAAGCTGTTTGCTCATTCTTTTCAGAAAGGTACCTAAGTTCTTGATAAACTGAGCCCTGACTATGTTTTTCCAGACCAAGCGATCTAATTCCAGGTGCTTGATGCTCAAGGATACCAGGCGACAGTTACATTTACCCAGGTGTGAGAAAAGGCTTCTCATAGACACTTGAAATTTTCGGGTAAAGACAGTACTGTAAGGATGCAATAGCTTGATTTCAAGGTGTTCCAAATACTTGCCAAATTTCTTGACGTACCACAGTGCAGTTTCAAATTCAAATGCATGTGCCCTTGATGGTTGGCCATTGAATGTGATGGTTCTGGTTCTCCAGAGGGATCCTGAGTACATGGCTTGATTCCATTTTTTACAGACCAATGCAGCTTGAGATCTGTCCTTGTCAGCTAACCAATGGAAGACATGCCTCAGACAGACATCAGGTAAATTAGCCCAGAAGCTCTGCTCAAGGTCACTGTCATCCTCCATTGAGGAAACACTTCTTGACAACTCTTCTGAGTGCAGAACAAAACGTAGATGAATGAATTTGCTAGCTAAATGAAATGCCTTGTAATTCCCACAGGATAGCCTTTGAAGCAAATAGCTAAAAGTTGCCTTTTTTTACATCCAAAAGCAATAGTTCTTTCTTTGCCTCTGTATTCAAGTTGTCAGGATCCAAGTTCTTGCGTCTAAACTATGGTCTAACCTAAATTAAAAGAGAAAAACCAACAATGAATAAAAAACAATCACAGTAAGAGCACAGAACACATCATTGAACATTTTGGCTTTTAGTCTGGCTAAACAAGGAAATGATACGATAACAGAGCAGTTGTTGCAATTGATAATGGTTTGGGGCCTTGTATGGGAATTGCTGAATCATGGCCTGAACCTCTGATTGCTCCCCTGAGGTGAGCAATGAGTCAGCCCTGGGAGCACAGGTGAAGGCAATTCATCTGTGATGCTGGAAGGGGTGGAGCCTGACTCTACCTCTCCTAGACCCATTTAAGAGCTGACTGCCAGTGGGGAAGGATCTCTTTCTGAAGATCTCTCCTTTGGGGTTTTACAGTGAACCCAGGGCACAGGTAAGCACTCTATTTTCTTTTGGTATAATAACCTGCTTAGTCAAACTCTTGTTTATTTCGTAATTATAACATCTGTATATTCAATGATTATAAAGGCCTGATACCTAGAGTTCTGGGCTGCACTGAGATGAACAGTGATCTGTGCAAAAGCTATGCAAATTGCCATTCTTAAATCTTCAGAGTACTTGTCCAGAAAACCTGAGGCAGTACCCTGCAATTGGTGGAGGTACAATCCCTGTTGAGAGTAATAAGCGCTATAAGCTGTTCTATCGCTTTGCTCAAGCAAGATGTTCTTCTGTTTTCCTCCAGTGGATAGGAAGAAGGATAGTGAACAGGAGATCAGGTATAATAGTGAAACACAGAAGAAAATAACATCACAAGAAGTTACCAGTTCAAGTCTTAAGGCTAGTATTCAGCTCCCTGAGCACCTTTCCAGATCTGACTGATAGTTTCCCACCTGTGTTCATGATTTATTTTCTGTACCTCCTCCTGCCCCTTCCTCTCCCAAGTTCAGTCATTGCCATGAAACAAAGAGGTAACCTTTGTGATGTCACAACTGAATTTATGCTAGGGCAAACAAAACTGACTTGGACCAAGTTAGCTGGGCTGAGGTGAAGACACTCAAAGAGACTTGCTTGGTCATCTCAGGAACAGGAAAATACAAGCCATAATCTGCAGACATAGGTGCAGGCTATATGTTTGTTATTATCACTTTTCACCACCTGGATAAATTGGATCAAGCAACTGAGCAGTAAACATCCAAACAGGGAAACAATGCATTCCATATTTCTTCATTTATGAATTGCAAACTTCAGCTGTGAAATGCAAATTACCTTCCATGTATCTGCTCAATGCTTGCTTTCACAAGACATTTTATACAGATCAGGGTATCAGTTGTCTCTGCCAACAGCCATGCATGGGGAAAACTTGTATTTTGTTAGTACTTCTGCAGTGAGGCAAAAACACAAAATGCAGGTACTTCCTATATCTATAGCGTGCATATTACGATGTCCACTCGGCAAACCACTGCTTAGCTCTTGAGAATTTAAAAACAAAACAAAGAACAAAAAAAACAGAACAAAAAAAACAAAAAGAAAAAAAAAACAAAGAACAAAAAAAACAAACAAAGAACAAAAAAACAACAAAGAACAAAAAAAACAAAAAGAACAAAAAAAAACAAACAAAGAACAACAGCTGGGGATACTGATCTATATGATCTACTCTAAAATTAAGGCTTAATTGCTAGATTGCTAGCATGACCAGAAGACAAAACAACTAAAAATTAGATGATGCCAATCTTTAAACAGTCTCTTTCCTCATTTGTATGAGAAATTTCCTTGGTGTAGTGGAAATGCTAAAGCAGTGATGGAGCACCTGGTGGGAAGGCAAGGCCAGCCCAGGGAAGTTCAGCTGCATGCAATGTACCTGAGTGACAGGAAGGGCTGAAGCCAAGATCCACCCCTTCTCAGACTTCATTTAAGGGTTGGCAGTGGAGGTGAGGGTATCTTGCTGGAGATGCCTGCCTACCTGATGCCCTCCGAAGGTAAGCAGTTTTTTTTATCTTTGTTCCTGTAATAGCTGCATTTAGGCTTGTCCTTCTTTGCTGCAGCTAAAGACTTTGCCTCTCCACTATTGCTGTATGTTCCATTACATTATAGTGTTACACTTGGTGTAACAAAATTGTAACAAATGAAGATAACGGATATTGTAAGAAGATAAAGAAACGTAGGTCTCTTGAGAGCCTCTTTACAACTGCAAAGGCTCAGAAATTTCTAATTTCATTAACAGGCCTATAAGGTAAGGCTGGCTGGCTGCCCAATTCAACTTTGCCTTGTTGCTTCCCTTTTGGATTGGGACTGTTCTGTCATGCATTATTTCTATATTAGTATGCACCCTCTGTTCTATTAGCACCATGTCTATTCTTTTCCCCTTGGTACAAAAATCGTAGCTGTCAGCAATGACCCTTAAATAAGTCATGGGACTGTGATTACTACCTCGCTTTCCTTGTTATTTAGGACTCACAACACCCCTTACCCCACAAAGAGTTTTGTTTTTAGGTTATCCTTTAATTACCTTGAAACCTTTACTACACAGAGGTTGGGGGCAAGGGTATGTACAGTGGAACATAGTTACAGATTTGTTGTGCCTCTTCCTATCTGGAATCCTTAAAGTGGATTGGCAGGAAAAAAAAAAAGCATATATGCTGTAATATGTAGAAATACATTTCTATTAATAAGGAATTATTTACTGAGATCCATCTGCCCCTACTGTAGCACATGAATGCAAAAGGGTATACATGCCATCATGTAGAACTTGGGGGAAAAAAAAAAATCTTAAACAAACAACAACAAAACTGTAGTGCTTTAGAAGTCATGGAAAGTATGATAACAAATCAATGGTGGAACTCAAAAAGCACTGCCAGTGGGCAGACCAGCTATGCCTCTAGGATAAGGGTAAGCTGTGTGTGTGCGTAGCAGTCAGCTGCTGAGTTTGAAGGCAGGAAAACATTGCGGGGGGGGGGGGGAGGAGGAAGGGGATAATGGAAGCTGCTGCACCAAGAGCAATTTTTCAGGTAAAAGTGTTTTATAGATAAATGCTCTACACAGAATCATATCTTTAAGATGAAAAAAGACCTCACGAAGCACAAACCCCCTTTCCCACTAGCCCGATCCCTTGGTGCTGCATCTCCACAGTTATGGAATTTTTCCAGACTATGACTGCCACTTCTCAGGAAGGCTGTTTCAACACCTGGCCACTCTTTCTGAGAAGACATTTCTCCTAATACCCAAGCTGTCTTGTTTCCCTGTAGGGTAGGATTCTAAGGAATACACACCACTTTCTCAGCACTTTGTTTTTTATCTGCCTGATTTGCTGAAAGACAGTCCAAGTGGTTTCTGATCCAGCACTGTGCAATCTACATCTCTACCTCCTCCAGTTGCAGAAGACAGTGGGTGGAGTCATCTGAAGTCTGGAATCATCAATATATCAGAAGAAAGCAATAATTAAAAAGCTTTCCTAGGCCTCTGGCTCGTAACGGATTATCAGAAACAAGAATGGTCACGTGGCCACCGACCACTGTGCAGCACCTGTAGCTTCGTTGCAGATGTGCTCCTGTTGCTTGTCGGGACGTACCATTGCCTACCCCCTCGTCTTTCACGTCATTCTCCGTTCCCGCATCTACCTGCGCTCGCGGCGGCGGGCGAGACCGGCGCGCAGCACGACCGCCCTGACCCTACTGGGCGCGGTCACCTCACGGTCTAACAGCCGCCGCGCGTGCGAGAGGCGGCAGCCAATGGGGCGAGCGGAATGCAGCGCCGCCAATCAGAGAGCAGGCGCGGCTGCATTTGAACGCGGCGGTCGAGACGGTTGTCCGCCGGCGGTATTCTGTCCCGTCTCGGTCTCCTGCCTGCGTAAGTACAGACCCAAGGCAAGTAATGCGTAGAGCCGTGCGGTCGCGGCCCATGCTTCCTGCCGTACGAGGACACTTTGTCTCCTCCAGCCTTAGTATTTTCGCCTTCACCGCCCTTCTTATTGTGGTTTCAGCCGTTCGTCGCGGCAGCTCGCGGTGCGGGAGCGGCTCTGCGGGTGCGGCCGCGGCTGAGCGCGACGGCATCGATTAACCAACAGTAGACGTCATCTTATCACAAAGAAGCGGGATAAGATATGGGGTAGTTGGTTAACTGACACTGCTCAATTACGAGCCTTTCCTTGCTGCTGAAAGTGTTAATACCCTGAACGTTTTTGGATTTAACAGACTTCATTAATTTCTTGCATTTTGAGATAAATTAGAACACTTCTGAGAGGTGGGGGCTATTTAGGAAATGAGATTTAATAAGGAATATATGGAGAGTTTTGTAATAGTAATGTAATGATGGCAGAAGTCTCCCAGTTTTTTTGTTTATTTTTGCTCCACTGTATGTCTAATTCTTAATGAAGTATTGGTAAAATTCACTCTTAATTCATGTTGCTAAAGTACATCTGCATTTCAGTTGCTTTTCAAACTAATAGCAGTACATTTTGCAAATGAGCTAGTGAAAATTAGGAATTTAGAATACATACTTAATGTTTTTACAGGTCATTATAAGCAACGGGCATTTTAGCCCTTCTCGCTTTTCTTTTGTCACTAGCAGTCATGCCCACTTTTGGACTAGTCTATCTGCAGTTGTAACAGTGACTAAAGTGTAAGTTTTCAGGCAGGAGACATAGGAACTCTGCAAACTTGCCTGGGAGTAGAAGGCTGATTTAATAAAGCCAAAAATTTTGTGTTAGACCTTGGCTTAACTTGCAGTTAAAGTCTATTCTACTTTACAAGATTGAGTCTCACAGTTTACCAGGACTGATGTCCTGAAAATCAAATAAGACTTGCTCACAGACATACATAAATAGCTGTAGAAATTCGTGTTTTCTTCTTTCTAGCTCAGAAGTAAAACACTTGCTTGGCTCTACTTTTGTTGTTTTAGGTAAATGTAGCTAAATGTATTATAGAACAGTTTCCATTTCTCCTTTTCCACACTGGTGTACCTTGCTCTAATTTTTCTTCTTATTATCATTATTTTATTTGATGAAGAACAGGAACAAGATGGCATCTATGCTTCAAAACGTCAGGGCAACAATGGACTGGCAGAGACACCTGCTTTTAGCTGACTTTGAGAATGAGAGGCCTGTACCAGACAAATTCAAGAGAAAAACAGCTTTCAGTTCTCTTAATACTATCTGCATGTCTCTAAGAAAGCGAATACCGTTAAAGCAAGTAGAGCTGAATTTCCATGAGACACCACTTTGGGAAAACATGGAAGCAAGAAAGAAGAGCCAAGTGCTCCAAAGTATTACAAGAACAGCAAGAAATGCTTTTGGAACAGTGTCACAGGTACTTTGTCTTTGCAGTGACACGTAGGTAGTGTCTATTTTTTTGCTTCAATTTCAGTAGTAAGATTGTTGGACTTGCACGTACTCCTTAGAGTTTATCCTCTGTACTGCACAATGTAGTGGTTGGCTCTAGAACATAAAAGCTATTGGAAGGTGTCCAAAGGCTACAAGGATGGTGAAGGGTCTAGCAAGGAAGACACATGAGGTTACTTAAGTTTGTTCAGCATAGAGGAGGGGAGGCCTCTTGGTGGCCTACAGCTCTCTCACAGAAGAGCAAAGGGTCTCTCTGAGTTCTGCTTTCTGATGACCTCTGATGACAGGACCTGAGGGAATGTCATGGAGCTGCATTGGGGAGGGTCAAGTGGAGGTTGGGGAAAGATGGTTGGGGAAAGATTCTGCACCAGAGGGTGATGGGAATGGAAGAGCTCCCCAGGGCAGTGGTCACAGCCCCTAGCTGCTGGAGCTCAAGCATTTGCACAATGCTCTCAGACATAGGATTTCAGTTTTGGGTGGCCCTGTTTGTAGGCAGGGGTTTGACCTGACTATCCTTATGGGTCCCTCTCAGCTCAAGATAGCCTATAATTATATGAACTAGTCAAATTTTATTATTCCTGCTAGGTAACTCTTGCCTTTATTATCTGGATAAATTATGGCTATGATAGAACAAGAAAGAAAATGAAAAGTAGGAATATGGGAAGTAGTTCAAGCAAAACCTTTTCCCTTACTGCATCATGTAAGACAGAGCAGCCCTCATGAGGAAGAATGTGGGTAGACTGCCATTGCTTGCAAATAATTGTTTCTGAGAAAGGTATAGTTTTATATATTATATATATTTAATCATTCTTGTACCCGCATTATTTATTAGGATGTTCTTCTGAATTGTCAGCATAATTTGGACTCATAAAATTCAGTTGGTAGTAGTACGTTAGCAAAGTCTGAAGTTTGTATTGTTCTTACCGTTGGTGGCAGACTTCAAGTTAATCAGCATGTATTAAGGATGCATGTAAGCATGTATCTTTCTTGCAGAAAATCAGCAGTTGCTTTTCAACTAAAGCATACAGAAGTCCTTGACAAGTTCCAAGGATTAGGGGAGCAAATATTCAACCCAAATGGGTACACAAGAAAAGCATTCATACTAAACTAAACCTAATATGAGAAAGAGAGTTAGGGATTCAGCTCAGAGAGGCTTCCTCATCTTTCTGGTTCCAAACAATAGACTGATGGACTCATTTAGGTTAACATGTCTGTCTAATGCATCTTACAGAAAATACAGAAGACTTGCCAAAGCCCAGGACATTCGACTGTGACCTTTCCAGCTGAAGACATCGGCAGCAGCTTTGCAACCAGTTTTTCCAAGAAAAGAACAGTACAAACACCTTGCCTTAGTATGAACAGCATTACTCCAGCAGCTAGTTCCAAATGCACTCCAAGATCCAGCAGAAGATGCTTGCTATGGCCAACAAGGTTGTCAGAACATACAAAATTGAGGGGTTTCCCATCTTGGCGTGGTGAAGATGCTGTCCCACTCTTGAGATCAAGGAGAGCATCAGCAGCACTGAAGAGCCTCTATTCATCACCTACTCCTGCCAGCAGAAGAATGTAAGCCGCATTCTTTTGTAAACCTTACTGTTCTTTTTTTCTTTTTTAGTTATTGTTGCTATGACTACAGTATCTCTTAAGATTAAAGGCAAGATAAAAGTTGTTAACCTATTCCACTGAGACAATATACTATTAGAAGATTTAAATTATTAGTTACAACAAACAGCATCTGACTCAAGATCACAGAAGCAATCATAGAATGGCACGGGTGACCTTAAGATCATTTAATTCCAACCCCCTACCCTGCTGTGGGCAGGGCTGCCACATGCTAGATCAGACTGCCCAGTGCTCCATGTAACCTGGCCTTGAGCCCTTCTAGGGGGTGGGGTATCCACAACTACTCCAGACAACCTGTTCCAGTGCCTCATTACCCTTTGAGTAAAAAAATTCATACTAATATCTTAACTAAGAGAGGGGACCCTTAGATTAAAACCATTTCCCCTTCTTCTATCACTGTCTGTCCACATAAAAAGCCTACCTCCGTCCTGTCTTTAAGCTCCCCTGAAGTACTGGAAGGCTGAAATGAGGTGTCCTCAGAGCCTTCTCATCTCCAGACTGAACAAGCCCAGATCCCTCACTTTTCTTCATTGGTGAGATGTTTTAGCCCTCTGAATATCTTTGTGGCCTCCTCTGGACCTGCTCCAACAGCTCAACATACTTCTTGTATTGAGGGCCCCAAACCAGGATGCTGTACTTCTGATGGGGTCTTACAAGGGCAGTGCAGAGGGGAACAATCACCTCCCTTGCCCTGCTGGCCATCCCTCTTTTGATGCGCCCTAGGAAACAGTTGACCTTCTGGGCTGCTAGCGCATGCTGTTGGTTCATGTTGAGCCTTTTACCCTTGAAAGTACCAGATTACTTCTCTTCAGGAGTGCTCTCAGTGAGTTCTTTTCCCAGTCTATACACATCCCCAGTCCAAGTGCAGCACCTTGCATTTGGCTTTATTGAATCCTTGTGGATTCACTTTTCAAGATCATGCTGGCCCCTCTGGACTCTTCCTTCTGTTGTATCAGTTTCACCACTTCATGTTATTAGCCAATTTGCTGAAGGTACGCTCAATCCCACAATATAGATAACTGATAAAAATGTTGAAGAGCACTGGTCCTAAAATGGACTCTTTGGGGTTGCCACTTGTCACTGACATCCACCTGGATTTAGAGCCAATGATCACAACTCACTGTCTGTGACCATTCAACCAATTCCTTATCCACTGAATAGGCTTGGGTATTGTCACCTATTCAGTCTGTTCATTTTAATCTTTAATAATGACAATTCTACTTCCAGAGAGGAGTTTGACTCTGAGTTGGAACTGGTCTCTTCAGGGATTCACCAACTGGAGCATCTCTTCTGGGCATCTGATGATGATACCGTACAAGGGGAGAGGTAAATACTGTTAAGTATCCCTCATCTCAACTCTTAGCAACAGGCCACCTCTCACTTAAACAAAATGGACTAAGTGATTGCTCTAATTCAGGATGATGAAAAGCTGTAGAACTTTATCAATTGTAACACAGGGCCTTTCTTTTTTCAAGATACCAATGCAGATTAAATCAGCAGTTGGACGTGCAGATCCTAAAACCTGTTAGATGCTCTCAGCTTTGGGTTTCTTGTTGTGAAAGTCTGACCTAGTCAGATCCCAACTTTAACCCTGTATGAGAACTGTACCTCACTGCCTCTGTTGAAGAGTTGTTAGTCCAGACATGTTGGGGAGGAAGAAGAAGGGGGGAAAAAAAAAAAAGCAAACTCTAAACTACTGAATGCTTAGCTGTCGTTGGTGTCTACACACATGTAAGAAATTTTTTTGTTAGGTAGCTTTATGTTCAAATAGTCAATGGTAACCATACCTCAAAACTTAAAGGATACAGAAGCCTCTTGCACAAAACCTCATTTAATCCGAGTGGTGATAGACTGCTGTGTTTGTAGAATTTATGTCACACTGAATTAGATGTTCAATCAGTAAAAACTAAAGTTGAAGAATGAGCAGTTCCCAAAACCCCTTCCTCTTAGAACAATTAATGTCAAGTACTCAGTAATTGTCAAGCATCTAAAATCCTCTAGTGAGGGCTCAGCATTAAGTACTTTTGTCTACAAAGAGATAAAGTCTTACAGTAATGTACAATTCAGAAAAATTCAACTTCTACCAATAGGACCATTTTTAGATAACTATAAATTTATTCCTGTCAAGTTAATTATACATTGAAAATTCACTAAATCTCACTCCTAAATATTCTTCCATCTGTTAGTGATATGACAGTTTCTCTCATTTGTAACTGAAGATAATATCAAACAGGTGAAGTAATTGTTCAATTACCTTGACTATACCTGCATGTTCTGTGAGAAAATCTGCTGTTTGGAGTGCGAAAGATGCATTAATTCAAATTTATTTAAAACTTCAGTGCGTGGAACCGAAAGGTTCTTCCCTCACATTCAGTGTGGTTTCTATAGCACACTGTTGCACAGTTGTGAAACTTAAGCTTTATATTGTGGACTAGTTAAATTTTGTGACTTTGCAATGAGCCATAAGTTAGGCTTCTATGCAAACAACAGTTTTTCCCATCCCACATGAGAAAATTACTGGTACTAATGTCTTTGTCGCTTGACCTCAGTTCTTACTGATTACTAAAATCACAAAGCATGACAAAAAACTATTGCCCCAACCAGTCTAATTTAGTCTTTTTATCTCTAGCATTGTCTTGGCAGTTAACACATGACAAAAACTGGAGTTGATGCATGCATTGTTAGCATTTTTAAACACAATAATTGTGCTTAAGTGAATGGGAACAGTAGTTCTTTCTTCTATGTTTCTGAACATTGCTTTTAGTGTCAACTTATTGAACCATTACTAGGTTTGCTATGAGAATGTCACAAAAGCCTCAGCTACCTTCTCTGTGATCTGCACTATGACATGTCCAATACTTAAAAGGAGCTTTTAATCAGGAGGGAGGACGACTTTTAACATGGTCTGATAGTGACAGGACAAGGGAAAACAATTTTAAACTAAAAAAAGGGAGGTTTAGATATTAGGGGGAAGTTTTCAAACAGAAGGTGGTGAGGCTTTGGAACAGGTTGCCTGGGAAAGCTGTGGATGTTCCACAAGGTATAAAAGGCCAGGTTGGATGGAACTCTGGGCAACCTAATCTAGTGCCTGATTTTGCAGCTGGCAACCCTGCCATGGTGTGGGAGTTGGAACTGGATTGTCTTTGAGGTCTCTTCCAAACCCAAGCCATTATATGATTAATACCATCATCTATTAGCATTTGAAGTATTCCTTTTGTTTAAAGGGAAAGTTATACTGTGTATAACAGTTACTATTCTTGTAACAAAGTTGTAGGAACTTTATTTCTCTATCAGTTAAAAAACAAACAAAAAACAATCAACCTTCTTCCCTACCTGTGCTGGACTGAAGCTTTAAACAGTGCGTTGCTTTCACTGAGCGATTCATTCCAGTTCTCCTGCATAGACAGAAGCATACAGTGTGCTGTCACTGACTGGTTTGTAGGTTCTGCATTTGGAATACCTGTAGAATAAACTTTGCTTACTGTTCTGGCATATAATTTGCAAGAATTTTAGCATCGTAGCTCCTCCTTACCTTTACCATGATGAATCAAGATTTGATCTCAAACTGTCAGTGGTTGTTATCTCCATGCACTGTTCAAATATATCTGTTTTAAATAATTAGATTAAATTGCAAAAAATCCTCCTGTTGGTAGTTAAAATATTGCCGTACTTAATTAGTATACTGCTGTTTATGCTCAATGAAGGTTTAAAAAACGCTTTCTAGTTTGTTTTCAAAAGCGTTCAGTGAAATACACAGGTCCCATTAAGCGATTTTCCAGCAATGCATGTGGATAACCAATTACATAACCTTGATGACTTTACGCTGCTAATAGCAGTTTTGTTCTTCTGCAGGCAGCATGCAATATCAAACTACTGCTATTCTAATGGCACGAAGTTTGCAGCCTGTGCATCAATCTTGGGAACTTCCTCAGGCTGTCAGAAGGCAAGGAAAGAAACTCCATTCAGCAGTTGGTGCCTGGACAGAGATGGCTATAAATACCGTTAATTTATGAACATACATAAAGGAAAACTTCATTTGAGATATGAGACTACACCTTATACATGAGACTACACCTTATACTCTGCACAGAACTGTGTGCTTTAAAAACAAGTACATTTTGTAATACTTTTTGGCAGAGCAGTCTAAAACTACTCTTGCCCTGCTTTTGCTGTTCAAGTCAAATGGAGAAATAAATTTGAACCACAGTGTACTATCTATCTTCTGCTGAGACAATGGACTGTCTTCAATGGGGCTTTCATAACTTTCATAAGGCACTAAGTAGGAATGGTCAAAGCAAGGGCAGAGATCAATGAATGATGATCATAGGCAAGAATAGTATTCAGATCCTCCTATATATTATGAAAGCACTGATCAGTTATTTTCAAAGCTTAACAATTTATCTTATTTTTTTAATACTAACAAATCAAAAGCTAACTTTACATGTTTAAAAAAAAAATGCTTAAAAGTTTAAAATGTTTAAATGTTAAATGTAATGCTTAAAGAAACAATAATTGCTATTTGAGTTCTGACCAACTGCCATTCCAAGTCAGCAGGTTTCTGTAGTCATTTCCAAGTCACAACAGTGAAGCCACATTAGGACTCTAACTCACAGCCCAAGGATTGCTGTTAAGCAGTTCTATCTTAAATTGCTGGGTTACAGACCAATCATAGCAACTTAATTTTTTGCTCCTATTTTAAATACCGTCATGGCAGCAGAGTTAAACATTGCTTTTGTACATCATTTGTCATTTAGTTATATGCAGAAATTGCTTATAAGGTAATATATATAAGGTGCTCTGAAAGTAATGCCTTCTATTTATTTCCATAAATATTCAGCAAGTGTTGATGACTGTCAGGGGGTACCATTTTTTTTTTTTCTTCCACACAGAGGAATTCAATTCCTCACCTTTGCTTCATACAGATGCTATTTTGTCAGACTGTCTCCCTGCCACTCTCTATTGCATGGCAAGAAAATGTAACAGAATAATTGTTTTAAATCACTAAGAAGATTCAACCTGTACTGCCATGCTACCAACATATGTTTCTGATGTTGCGGGCCAACATGATAAAATGAGAGGCATTAGTTTTGGAGCAAACCTCTTATTATAACTACTGTTACTTGCTAATATAATGGAGGTATTCTGTTCAATGAAGTACACTACGCATTTGACACATGTATTTTACTTAAGCAAATGCTACTTTATAAAAAAAAAAAACTTTTTGATAGATGTTTTGGCTTTCAAACTTCAGCAAAGAATTTCTTAAGCTTCTAGAATTCAACAGTTGTTTCTACAGTAGCAGTTTTGTGCAAGTTTTGGAATTTATTTTCTACTCTAAGCTGAACCATCAAACAAAAGACTAATTCAGAGAACTTTTCTGTACAGTGACTTTTAAGATGCACATGTAATTTGGTAAAACTGGAACAGCTAGAATGTTAATGACATTAAATATAAATGTAGGAAATGGTCGTTCGATTCCGATTTAAGTACTGATTTTTTAAACTTGTTCCTGATTTCCTTTTTACTTGTTAAAGTAATTTATTAAATATGAAATAATTAGCAAGCTCTGGAAGCGCGAAGACAACCCAGCCTTCAGATGACTGGTGAGAGTGTTATTTTTCTTTTTTTCTTTAAACAAACTAAACCAACTAAACAAAAAACCCACTGCCTTTGTATATAGAACAGTAGCTTAAGTTATTCTTCGTATGTACTGAGACTGCTTCTATAACATTTTTACAAGGATGGTGTCTCATTATTTAAGTATCTTCTCATACTAATTCTGAAAAAATGAGGAGGGTTGGAGTTCACAGGTTAACTTCTATTCACAAATTGAAGTTTTATGCCAGATGGTCACCCATATTAAACAGCTTGTATACTGTTTCTACTTGTTACTACAACATGCAAACCATGATCTAAGACTTCCAATACCATTGATAAGAAGAGTCTGGAACACTGCTTGCTTAAAGGCAAGGAAGGTTTTATTTAAGTGATTAATATAAGATTTTAAAAACCAGCTCACATCAAAATCTATACGAGTTGTAGAAATCTTACTCCTTATTCCATATTAAGAAATGCATTATTGTACATTTTTAAATTTTTACAAGGCAGCCATAAGAAATATAAACATTTATCACCAGATAGAACCTTCTCACTGACAAACAATATTTAAAAGTTTACACTCAATAAAACTACAGACTGAAAGAACATTTACAATTTCAAGTTTACTTATAGGAATTAAGTTCTAAGTGGACTGCCCTGTCCCCTCCCCAACAAATAGAAAAATATATTAGGGAGACAGCTTGGGGTTCTGTGACAGAACTGCCATTCTGGCCCTACACCAGAGGTGCCAGAATTGCTAACCCTTAGAGGCTACAATTTTTAAGTTACATAGTAATCTATATTAACCCATCTCTCAGCAGTAAACCTGTTTCTTTTTCTCGTTCCCCCTCTCTTCCTCCACTTGAGTTCTATACAACCTTACAAATCAATAATCTGCCAAAATTTGTTTCATGCTCCTCTACCCTCTGACCAATGATAAGCAATTTTAAAGGTAGCTTATTGGGTTAAATAAAAATAGAAAAACTTTTATCCCCTTACCTTGGGCTTAATCTAAAAGGAGGGAGAGAGGGAATACAACACCTTACTTTGATTCCAGAGTCTATGGCACAGGATTCTAGCTGCTCCAGGACATTTCCTATTCTGAAGAAAAAGAGCTCTCTTCATCCAGAAAGGTGTGTGATTACCTTTTTTTTTTTTTTTTTAAAAAAAAGTAATTTAGGATCATAAATAGAAATTTAAAGTTACAACTGAACAATTAAATAGCATTGAAGTCAGATTACCTTGTTAAAACCACGATTTCTACTGAAGCTATGAACATAGATCATAAAGAATCACTGTTCTCACAGAAGCTGAGGAAGAAAGCTGGAAATGTTTGCGCTTAGGAAACTCTATCTTGTATCAACTCCAGATGTAAATGAAAAGTGCCACTTTCTCCCTTGCATGACTGAAATGAACAGTTCAATGCAGAAATCTTGATTTAAGATCTTGTATTTCAAGCTGAAACCAGAACAAATTATGAAACTGCACCATATAATCTCTTCTTCTTTCCACTGTTAAGCCAACAAGCTTATTAAGAACAGGTCCACATTGGAATTGTCTAGTACTTTTATAACATACTCACCATCCGTAGCTTACAGGCAAAAGGAGGAAAAATGTGGGAAATCCTATCTATGCCATAACAATTATTGCAGCAGTTACAAATTACAAAGCTGAAAACACCTTTGGTTTTCTGGTATGATTAAGAATGCTTTCAAATGAAGTTCTTAACACATTTAGGACAGGAAGCAATATTCAACATCTTAATCAATGACCTTGATGAGGGGATAGTGGCCACCCTCAGCAAGTTTGCTGATGATACGAAGTTGGGAGGATTGGCTGACACGCCTGAAGGCTGTGCTGCCATTCAGCGAGACCTGGACAGGCTGGAGAGCTGGGCAGTAAGAAACCGGATGAGGTTCAACAAAAGCAAGTGTAGGGTCTTACACCTAGGGAGGAATAATTGCATGCACCAATACAGGCTGGGGGATGAGCTGCTGGAGAGGAGCTCTGCAGAGAGGGACCTGGGCGTCCTGGTGGACGACAGGTTGGCCATGAGCCAGCAGTGTGCCCTTGTGGCCAAAAAGGCCGATGGCGTTCTGGGGTGCATTAAGAAGAGCGTGTCCAGCAGGTCAAGGGACGTGATCCTCCCCCTCTACTCTGCCCTGGTAAGGCCTCATCTGGAGTACTGTGTCCAGTTCTGGGCTCCCCAGTACAAAAAAGACAGGGATCTCTTGGAAAGAGTCCAGAGGAGGGCCACAAAGATGGTAAAGGGCCTGGAGCATCTCCCCTATGAAGAAAGGCTAAGTGAACTGGGTCTGTTTAGCCTTGAGAAAAGAAGACTGAGAGGGGAACTGATCCAGGTTTATAAATATCTGAGGTGTGGCGGCCATAGCGGTGAGGCCAGTCTCTTTTCAGTGGTACATGGAGACAGGACGAGGGGAAACGGACATAAGCTGCAGCACAGGAAGTTTCGCACGAATGTGCGTAAGAACTTCTTTAGGTGAGGTGATGGAGCACTGGAACAGGCTGCCCAGGGGGGTTGTGGAGTCTCTTTCTCTGGAGATATTCAAGTCTCGCCTGGACGCCTACCTGTGCGACCTGGTGTAGGGAACCTGCTTTGGCAGGGGGTTGGTCTCGATGATCTCTAGAGGTCCCTTCCACTCCCTACAATTCTGTGAGTCTGTGATAAAAGGAAGAGGAATTTCATTCCTCCCTTCTGAATTTATACTGTGAAATACATCATAATTCTACAGCCTTAACTATTGGGGATTAACTTAAAAACACATAATAGCAGTGCCATGATCTTGCAATGTGTAAATAACATGTGTTCACTAACATAAGGAAACAGAGGCTGTTTTGCAAAATGGTGGAGCTTCAAGATAAATGTCACTGTTCTTGTTCTAATTTGCTCTAATTGTAGCTGAAAGTATCAAGTTTATTTCTCTGTGGTTTCTTGATAGCTGCATTTCTACATAACGAGTAAAAAGTTTTAATTTTGTTTAGAAATGACTTCCCTGCGTAGTGGAGAAGTGATATGTAAGAATTAAAGACTATTTTCATCCAAACAAATCAAAATAGCAACTCTCACAAATCTCTAAGGAGCGAGAGGAATGATCAATGCCATGTCAATTTTACACTTGACAAAATTTTTATGCAGAATTAACCTTGCCACAAAACTAAATAGGTGTAATTTGTCAAGCAAGAACCTGTTCCAAGTGCACTAGCGAATGCAAGTATTTTTTTTAATTGAATAAACAGCCATAGTTAAAAAAAAAAAATTACAATTTTGCTGTGAAAGCAGAAACAAAACATCACTTAAGGATGCTTTCAGTAGTTACACAAAGACACCACAGTGTAAATGTGTGTTTTCACAATATCTCAGATAGATAAATCTCGATAAATATAAAATGGCCGCTGATTACAGTTGTTTTTAGTTTTTGTTTAATACAGTAATTTAAAACTGGATATACATCAACAATTCAAAGTAGTAAGTGCTTTCAGGTGTGGCCTACTTTGTACTGACTTGTACTACCACTTCAGCACTCACTGAAATAACAGCTTTGTGTTTCACAGTTTCACTTCTGCTGCTTCTATTTGGCAGCTGAAGTGTAAGTGCTTCTCTGTAATATACAGCATCTCTGTATGTTCCCTTCTGTGGAGAGGCTTCAAAATTTCCACAGACTGTAAGGTTAAAGAAAGTGCTGACTGTACAGAGAATGCAGCAGTAAGGAACAGTAGAAACCTGAAAGACTGTAAGATCATTCTTGACCTCAGTGAATGGCCTGCTTAGGAGGACTGATTATGCCTCCATGATAACAGAAGTGAAGCTGTAGTCTCAACAGAAAATGAATGTCTGTGAGCAGCCACGTGGTTTTATGTAGACATAGTATAAAACTAAAGCACTGACTAGAAGCAAATGTTCCAGGAGAAAATGGGATTGAAGAAAATATGCTGTAAAAAACTAGCAATTCGTCAGGGATTGTCCCAGATATAACTTGGGCCAAAAAAAGCCCAAGTAATTGAAGTTCTTAGCCATGTTCACAGAGTATTGAACTGCCAACTTAGTTGTGAGATGCCTAAATCACTACCACCTCTTTCATAGTCTTATCTCCAACGAAAATTCTTTACCATTTTAGTGTCAGCTGGCTAGTGCTTTCAAAAGAAATGCATCTGATGTTTGTGAAGATAAGCTCCAAATAAGCATGAAGCCTTAACCTCCAAACTGATGCCTGCATCATTGTTTGTCGAAGTGCTCAGATGGAGGCATGCTATCAGGTGATGAACCATTCTATCCCTGAGCATTAAGTAGTGTTGGCATGATGAAACAACCATGTGAGCTCTCATAGGAAACAAAGTTAGGGAAAATATTTCCAGCTGAATTCCAGTACTATGTTTAGAGACTGAATTGTTACCACTCTAAGTCAAGCATGAAGAGTAGCACTTATTTTACTACTTTTAGCTCATAGTATACTGTGTATAGAACCAACACGGTGGCTAAAAAAAAAAAAAAAAAACACAACCTGGGAGAGTCAAGAAAACAACCTTGTGTTCATATGAAGTCTTTTAACAACAGTCACAGAATCACACACAGATCTCTCTTTTGAAAGGAAGTAGGTCTTTTTATGTTAGCAACTTAAATCAGAAAATGGATTTTGGCATCTCCTGGCTCATAGAGGTAGACAGCTAAAGCAGAATTAATTTTGCAAATACTAGTAGGTATAGTGATTACTATGAGAAGACATGCTACCCAGCACCCAGTGCTTAAGAAAGTAAGTTCAAATTCTGCAGTCAGTGTTGACTTTATGTCCTCTAAGCAAATTTCAAGTTTGCTCTTTGCATTCCTCCACTTTCCAAGTCATCCACCTATTTAAAACCAACAACCAAGAGCATGCTTGCAATATTTATGTTCCATTGGGCTTGCTCTGGCAAGAGTCAAAACTGTCAGTCATTGAAACCCAACAAAAAAGAATGTTTGTTATCCTACAAGGCTGCCAAAACTGCTCTGTAATATCAGTTATGTATTGGTCAGACACTGGGCTACTGTGGATAGTCTTTTCAGAGGATGTACTCTGGACTTTTCTTTCTTTTTTTTTTTCTTTTTTTTTTTTTGCTACCTGTTAAAGCAAGATATATTTAACAGAAAAGGAGCACAGATAAACATCAGATGTGCATTTCTGCTACCAGCTTTTTTTCTTTCCTAGATCAGCAGCAGGAAAGAAAACCTCATCAGTACAATAAGAAGCCTTCCCTGCTCTAACATCTTCTCTGGTACCTGTGCAAGCAGTGAACTGACTGGAGGAAGATGCAGTATGCTCTCTGGTATACCTTGTGCAATCTCTTCCTAGCTGCAGAGGCTAAGGAAAGAAATGGGACACAATCAGAATAAAAACACACAGTGGACCACAATAAAACATTGAAAACTACTTTAAATTTATGGCTTAAACAGCTATGAAACTACTGGGAAAACTTTGTAAGCCTAAAAACTGCTTCAGTATAGTTCATTTAGCTTTTGCAGCTGGCTACCTTGTCAGCAGAGATTAAAAATCCCAAGCTCCAGTAACCTAAGTTACCTCTTCCTAATGAACGTAAGCTACTAAAATCTTAACATCCTTCCTAAACTTTCAGCAAAAAATTACCCCCTCCCTTACAGGAAGCATTATGAAAAACTACTGACATGCCAGAGATCTTTCAGGATGTTTGAAATAGGTAACTCAGAAATTTGCTAGGTGATAAGCTTAAAAAAAAAAAACAGCAGCAATCACTACCATTTATATACTTGTTTGCTGGTTGCCTTTTAAGACAAAAGCCACAAAGCTGTCCTTCAAAAAGCACACTGAAACTTTCGTGTGAACAGGGAGTTATTGGACTTACTTCTGCACAGTCATCATAGTTTTCCATTGCATTCCTCCTTTGTTCTACATACCAATTTTGAACTCATTAACTAACAGTTTTGTTTCTGTTCCGGCTATACTATTATATAGGAAAACCTAAAAGGGAGCGTGGAGATGAAGACATCCTCCCCTGGTGCCAAAAAACTGAGGGAGGGAAGTCCAAGAAACCAAATCCAGAAATAGCTCAAGAAATCACCTGTTGACTTCAAGCTTTCTCAGGGTCAACAGCCTGATTTTAACTTTAAAAGAAAACTGTTTTTTGCTCTAGCAATTTCACTACAGGTTTTGAAACATACATCAATTCTATCACAAAAGTTATGTTGGTGAATAGTGGAAATAGATGCATTATGAACTAGCAAACTGCAGCTGTGTTAAACTAATTACAACATTTAGTTTAGAAATATTACCACTTAGGGAAAATTTCACACATTTTACTTCTAATAAGTAAAAGATCTAAGAGAAACCAGAAGGAGAACACACATTTGGCACCTCCATTCTTTGAAGCTCAACTGTTGCAATTTTGATTGCTATAGATTGTCTTAGCAGAGCACTTGCTGTCAAGCATGAGAAGGTAAATAATTTACTCCATTAGCATTTATTACTCTTTCATCCTGCAGATTAAAGATTTTAGTTAGAATAATGAAAAAAGTGACTATTCTGCAGATTGCAGATCGCAGATCCCTTAGTGAAAAGGCTCCCTTAAGCTGTCCGTCTTAGATTCTATCTCGGTCTGAAATGGTCAGAGACACCTCCTTACACACAATTCACACATTTTACACAGTCACCAAGTTTCACAAAAATCACAGTTTTGTACACTTGCACATCACTTTGCATACAGCAACACTAACTACTTCCAACTGTGGCAGAGATGTTTATTTCTAACATTAAGCATTTACGATTTGGTTCACAGGCAGAGTTCTATTTACTTGATGTCCAGCACCTTATACAGCATGAGTGCCTATATTAGCATCTGTTGACCAAGAGTATAAGCTGAAAGGAAATCTTGGACTCAAGGCACCCAAAAATCATCTTGCTGTACAAATCCTGATGACCCATTTTTGTACTCTCACCTCTGCTTCCCTTACAAATATATCGCTTCATCAAAAGTGAATTGGCAACAGATGAAACTATTTAATGTTTTAAAGTGTAAACTTTCTCTGTAACCTATGGGGTCTACTGTTTATATTGTTTTGGGTGCAGCTAGTTAGCTGATACTACAATTCTTTTGAGTAAAAAGCCTGTAGCAGCTTTTTCTCTTATTGCACATTTTGTTGTATCTGTTGTAAAAAATAACTGAATACTTTTTTTTCCTGTTGCTTTAGTGTTTAAGCACTTGGGATAGTTTTATATTGTTTTAAAATTTCCCAATATGTCAAGAGAACAAACTGGAAGTTCTCTGGTTGGTGTAAGAAGGCATTTTTCAGAGCAGGGAAGACTCTGAGGTACAGTTTCCCCTCTATACCTCCTAGTTTGAAGCTGCCTAAATATTACCTTTGAGGCATGACTACAAGTTAAATGGAGGGCACCCAAAATCTACAGCCTCAGGCTTCCTAGGGAACAGATTCAAATTTATGGACTCCACCCCTAACCCAAGCAATGGAAGGCAAATGCCTGTCATGATCTTTGTCTGACTCAGGCTGGCTCTGGGCACGCTCTGGTTTGGGGTTTGAAGAAGGTGGGTCAGGTTGCTGTACAGACATAGTCCTGCGGAGATGGTTTCTCTTGCGCAAAAATTCAGGTTGAGAGTGGAGGCCAAAGCTGCCTTTTCTCAAGATCATCCGAGAGTTGTTCTTTTTGGGTCGTGAATGAAGACTGAACTCCAGTGAGGCCAAGTGGGCTGCATAACCCTCACTGAGGAACTGAAATATGAAGGAAAGAAAGGGAGTGACAAATTACTTGCTGCCTCAACCTATAGACTCTTTGAGGAGTTAAGTTTCTATCTTTGGCAGCCTAGTTAGAGATACATGAAAGAATAATATTAGACTCCTCTTGCTCTTATTTTCAATGAATTCTTCAATTTTGTTGTTCAAGAATATGCTATGCATGCACTTGCAGGTATAACCTGTGACCATTCAATTCTCTTTATCATTCACTCTGCCTCCTCTGAGACCAAAGCTGCCTTTTTTCCTCTGAAATATTCTCTGCTCTTTATTTTGTGAGTTTGTGCATGCGTGTGCATACACATTAACACAGACACATTTCCCTACTCTCCTGAAGACTTCCTAGTTAAGTAGCAAGAGTTACTTACTTGACACTGTGCCTGGTATTTCTTTGTTGATCGTCCAACTATGTAGATCTGGGATGGCGACAGAGCCAAGACATTGTAAACGGAAATATCCTTTGTCGAACCATATGCAGCACAGATTTTGATGTGGCACTGAAACAAACATCACTTCCAGAGTGAATACTCTGAGTACCGAACAACATGCATTACAGGGATGGAACTTGTTCTGCACTGAAGCAGCAGATAAACTCACTGTTAACATTTCTGTAAAGCACACACAGCTAAATCTGTCTATCTGATTGACAGCAAAATTATGAATAGGCAGACAGGAAAGAACAAGTCGTTTATTTATTTGTAATACCATATGCCAAGAGGTGCGTTTGGATGTTTTATTAGCCGCCTTTGCTCTTTGAAAGAAAGAAAAGACATGAAGAATGGCAAAAATATAACAGCAGTAGGATTTACTGTTCCAAAGGAAGAGAGCTCTTACTTCAATGAATGACAATTTCTGGAAAAAGGTTTCAAGAATATCAACATGTTTCTAATACGTACCTCTTGCATGAGATTCCGTAGAAAAATAGTCTTTTGTCGCAGTGGGTCATGAACAAGTCCATCAGAGAAGAAGATCATTCCTTGAGGGAAGTTGTGTTGAGATAACCATGAAACCACACGCTGCTTTTGCATATCTGGACGGCCAGTAATATAGATAATCAGATATCCTAGGTCCTGCCAATGTCTGTCACAAGCAACAGATAAATTATACAGGTGAAGAAAAATAAATTAATGCCCATAGGTCACATTAGTATTTCTTTGCCTGGCACAGACCAGTCAGACAAGATCTTTCAACAAGTGTGAATCAACATGCCTAAGCATCTGCACCTCTTGAGAAATGATGTAATAACATCTTCATCTTGGGAGAGATGGAAGAAAGCAAGCAACAGTCCAGTCTCATACAGTATGGACTCATAAAAAACTTAAAAGCTATGAACTCACAACAACCCCAGGCAACTCTACAGGCTTGGAGAGGAGTGGCTGGAAAGCTGCTGGATGAAAAGGGACCTTGGTGTACTGATGGACAGTCAGCTGAACGAGCCAGCAGTATGCAAAGAATGCCAGCAGCATCCTGGCTTGTATCGGGAATGGTGTGGTAAGCAGGACTAGGGAAGTAATCTTGCCCCTGTACTCGGCACTGGTAAGGCCTCACCTCAAGTACTGTGTTCAGTTTTGGTCACCTCTATACAGATAGGACATGGAGGTGCTGGAGCAGGTCCAAAGGAGAGCAACAAGACTGGTGAAGGGCTTGGAGAATATGGCCTATGAGGAGTGACTAAAGGAACTGGGGCTGTTTAGTCTGGGAAAGAGGAGGCTGAAGGGAGACCTTATTGCTCTCTTCAGATACCTGAAAGGTGACTGCAGTGAGGGCAGGGCTGGTCTCTTCTCACCAGTGACAGGAGACAGGATGAGGGGAAATGGCCTCAAGTTGTGACAGGGGAGGTCTAGGTTGGATATCAGGAAAAACTTCTTTACAGAAAGGGTTGTTAAGCACTGGAATAGGCTCCCCAGAGAGGTGGTTGACCCACCATTCCTGAATGTGTTTAAAAACCGTTTGGATATGGTGCTCAGGGACATGACTTAGTGGTGAGTTGTTAGAGTTAGGGTAGTATGGTTAGGCTGTGGTTGGACTTGATGATCTTGACTTTTCCAACCTAAGCAATTCTATGATTCTATGAACTCGAGCTATATCTCAAGTTCTACTACCTTTGAAATTTATAATGAGATTCCCTGTGATTTCACCTGTAGGAAATGGAAAACTCTAGAGAACTGGCATCTCTCCTTTCCCATGTGAGCTCCAAAATGAGTGCTGTATTTCTTTGCCCACTGCAGCACTGCAAGAATTGCAAGACTGAATTTTAGTCTTTTAACTTTTCCTCCAGAAAATGCTTTTGCACTCATGGCACTTTGTCATTCAGGAGCAGAATTATGTCCTTATTTGAAGCTGACAAAACATAAAATACACTCTTTGCTAATCTCAGTAACAAATGAGATCATTATAAATTCATTTAACATCATATTCTCAAAAAGCAATCTTTATGCAACTTAATGTACAAATTATAAAGTAAACCAAAGCATTCTAAGATTCCTCTGAAAACCAGGAACAATTGTTGTCTAAGTAAATACAGAAACGTATCTGCAAAACATTCTATCCTTTAAAGAATTTTTGTATATTTAGTAAAAAAAAAAATCTACTCTGCCCTTTTCTGTCCTATTATGTTCTAACAGAAAAGTTAGAAATTTACAAAGCAAAGCATGCAAACCATACTCACCTTACAACATCAACAGCCCCAGCTCGGACTTTGGGGTCACTTCCCATTATTGAAACACTTGCTGCAAATGAACCATCAATGCTGAACACAACACATTCCATTCCCCGAGGAAGCACAGTCAGGTAGCTTGTGGCACTGCTCTGGTCCCCTCTGGAGATTGAAAGCAATATATCTTTTTTAAAAATGAGAATATTTTCTGCATGTTCTAGTTAAGAACTTGCACTAGATCTGACTGGATCTGCAGCTTCAACAATCTGTGTTAAACAGGACTTTTCATTTCAGTCCTTTATGGGGAAATTAAAGCCTACACTTTTAGGAAATAACTTTCCAAACAAGGAATTTGGAAGCTGACTTTAATAAGACATCACATTCATACAAATATGTGATTTATTTCGAACAAACAACATTGAAGAACTTAAACTTTTAATGTTGTCTATATATACACACAGATAATACACTAATGCTCTGTGTACATACATGCATTTTGCACAGAAATTAGCTATATCTTTTTTTCCCCAAGTCTATAATTACTGGCAAATTATTAGAAATTACAGTGGAAAAACTGATATGTATCATTTATTGGCGTCTCCCTGCTTATAGACATCAACTTATCTCTACTAGAATTTTATTAAACAGAAGAATTTTTAAAAGCACAGCTTACCCTAGTCCTGCACCTGTGCCAACAAATTTTATTTCACACCTTTTCACTCTTCATGCTTGACTTACTTGAGTTGGTTTGTGTTGTTTTTTTTGTTTGGTTGGTTTTTTAAGTGATGGAGAGCCAGGAGAATTGATTTCAATGAACTGTTACTTTTAAGTGCTGTTTTCTTCCCTCAGTTTTAGAATAAATATGGTCTTATAGAATTATAGTATATAATTCTGAAGTATAGAATTAAAATGACTCTTACAATCAGCCTGCCATCAACATATAAATAGCTGGCTGAAAAGAAGACAGTACATGGTCTACTGTTCATGTCAACAGGAAAAGCTTCTTACTGAAGAACACACAACCATACCCATCAGTAATCTTTTCCTCAGTGAAGAAGCTCTGAAATAACTCAAGTCACACACTCTTGCCATAAGAAGACTGATTACAGTCATTCAGTCTCCCTAATTTTGCAAGTCCAAATGTCACTAAATTGAATTATGTTGAGGATTTATGTTGCAGAAGGGATAAAACCCACTGGACTGAACACCTTTAAGCTGGCCAGTATGCACACGGTTGATGCTTCAAATCTAAGCTGATAATACAGGAAAAAGACCAAGGAAAGATAAACAGAACTGTCACTGGAGACTTGAGGTGCAAAGAAATTAAATCATTTGCCTAAGGCCACACAGAAGTCTGCTGCATAATGTAGAACTGACCAAAATCCCCCTCCATGTCCCCTTCTATCCTACACATCAATGTCTTCCTGATCACAGGAGCTCATAAAAGCCTTAGTATCAGCTTGGAACTGTTACCTGACCACCATTCTGATGGGATATACACCAACTCTCAGTCTCTTCTGTTTGGGTATGCTGTAGGATATCCGGCCACTGCTGTTGGATATCTCTGTGTCAAAATACACCCACCTACCAGAAGATGGTTCAGTCATTATGAAGATATCAACCTGCAAAACCAACGCAACAGTCATCTGGTGTGATATTGGGCAATATCATTGCCACCTTAGGAGCATGGCATGCCAAGCCTTCATCATATTATCATCTTAATTTGTGTTTTGTAACCAAAGGTTGCAAGTTTCAAGGAGCCTTAAAACTCAGAAACTTCTCAGAGGGTCCTCACAACCAGAAAATGCTTCCTAACACACAGTACAAGAGTTCATTATTGCCTTGATCAATTAAAACACTCAGTACTGAAGGTATCAAGAAAACAAAGAGCTCAGGAATTCAGCAGGAACCTCAAAGCAGAAAAAGGATCATTTAAGTCTGTGTGTGTATATTAAGTTACTGCATACTAAACCTTCAGAACAGGCAAAGTGAAGTCTCCGTGCTTCTGTTTTACTTACAGCTCAGCAACACTGCTACATTAATTTCCATTAAAAATTCTTAGTCTCACTAAATGTGACCAAATGAGTTCACTCAATATTTATTTCGCTTTGTTAGTTTTAAACTTGGCTACTGCAGTCAGCTTTAAGAGCACAGACTGATCCAGATATGTCACATTACTGAAATTCTAAAACTACTCTTTACTCTTCCATGTATATGAGAAACAGCAGCTACCCAATCTTTAGAATCCCAGTTCCTTTATCCAGTTCTCTTACCTTGAAAGTAGGATATATACTTCTCTTTAAGTGAATTGCCAACTGCTATTCAATTCTTTTTTATTCTTGCTCAAGTTAATCATCTCCAGCAGATGATGCAAACAGATGACAGGTTCAGAAATCACTGCTTAGCATATTCTTCATTAACCAGAGGAGATGTCCAGCATCATATAAAAAGGATTGTAGCTAGAAAAAATGCAATCTACCAAAAAGTGTGCTTACAGCATGGTGAGATGCTAGTTATATACTCCCCTCTCTGTAAGGCTCTCTCTGATATTATGAACTACATGTGCATTATATTCAACAACTATCTGTATGTCAGTTGACAAAAAACAAGGAAATAGAATACTTGATCTTTACCTTTTCACCTGTTAAAGCTACCATGTCCAGAGGTCCATACATAAAGCGCCCAACAAGTACCTGAGGACCATCTTCTGCAGCAATTACATCGTTTGCCCGATGATTAGCAGTCACATTCTGAAATGAGACCAAAAAATGGGAAGTGTTAGTTTTTATGTAAGGCTACTGTTTCTATTATGTTGTTAAGCACAGTGATAAAGAAACACAGTCCCAGTGTGTTTGAGGAACTCCCAGTGCACCTTAGAGACCCTAACAAAACTGGGCTTCTATTTCAGCAAGAGCCAGGACCCCATTAATGGGGGTGTTACTAAATAAAGACACCACTGAGAACATCCAAGATGACAAAGTAAGAGAGTACCTTTATAGACACTCCAACTATATAGGAGAGTACACTTAAGGGAATGCCAATTATCCTTCAGTACAAGTGGTGCCATAGAGCGATATTATTACATGCAAGGCATTCATCCTGTGAGGCATTTTTCCATATTTTTAGTAACCAGAATTTTTCATAAAAGCAAATCTCCCACAAGAATGCTTTAACTGATGCTGGCGCTGGAATAATATCTACAATTTGGCAATACTTTCAAACTGAGTATACATTTTAGCATATACAGGACACAAGCTTTTGCTGCTGATCATGCTTCAACCTGTTGTGTTCCGGAGTGCATACTAACACTTACAGTGTTACTCAATACTAGTTAAAAATTTATCTGAAACTTAGTGGCGTCATTTTTCTACAGCAAAAGAATAGTCAGAAGCTCCATGACTTCCAAATGAAATTTCACAATATGTGAATTTTTTTCATTTATTATTTAATCTCATGGCATGTAAAGAAAGAAGAAAATACTTTTTTCTTGGGTCATGAATTCATCCAGCATATAAGAAAACAGAAGAACAACCTGTGCTTAACAGGTCCTTCTGTTATTTAAACACATGCATTTGGGGGAAAAAAAAAAATTCTAATGATAAACCAAGAATAAATTGCTTTTCTTTCCTAACTGCTAGATCGCCTCTGGACTGTATCAGTAGTTTGCAGGTAAAATTCATGCTTTGGGAAATTAGGCTCCACTTAAATTGCTGCCCGACTCAATTTCCATAGCTGCCCTAGATATTCAGATTTATACTTACTCTCAATTTTACATGCGTCCTTTTGCGTAACCATTTTTCTCGTGGATTGGATGGGCTTAGTGTTGTGGGATCCAGGCTATCATTTTCTTTGAAATTTACATTTTCATATCTCATCACCTGAAACGATATTAACATTCTAAAAAACTGTGTGTTGCCTGGGGAGCCCTGCACTTGACAAGGAAAGGAGTTATACTGCTGTCCCAGCTGAGTGACATTGCAGAGCAAACAGCACAAGCAAAACAGAAAGATACAGGTCATATTGTTGCATTAAGTGCTGGCCAACAGAGCAAAAGTAGCTTATTCATCTGTAAGGGTAAGTTCAGGTATGAAACAGTTTTTCCACATGTTCTTTAATATTAAAATCCTTCCCTTAACCACACAAATCCAGGGAAAGTGGTAAAAACATTAGGATGACATCAAGAAATAGTGACATTTCCTCTTTGCTAACTCAGTAAGGCAGCTTAGGACCACAGAAGTATTTGTTAACGGTATTTTGAACAGAGGACAGATTCAGTTTATTTAAACTAGCTTTAAAAATACAGCATTGCTCAATGATGCACTCTGAATGAAATTAGATATTCTAAGGGATGCTTTAAAAAGACAGCAAGAGGCTGAAGGAATCTTAGAATTTCATTAGCTTAAAATATCAATCAAAACTCAACAAGTAGTCCTAGTATCTGCCAGATTCTCTGCTGCACACTCTATTCACTGACTGGCCTATGACAATGGGGCTTCTATACAATTGCACAGTACAACTCAGCAGCAGTTCTGAACTGACAGAAACTTAGCTACCAAGCTCCCATTTCCCTGGATGCACTAGATGACAGAATTTAGCCACTGACACCAGCACAGAGAGCAGGAGATGGAAGGACTTAACACTCAGAGACCAGCTAAAAGGAGATGTGAGAGCAGCAAGCACACTGACATTGTCCCAACTGATTTAATCAAGAAATATGACTGTGTAGTTTTCTGCACTATTCTCTTGACCATTTTCCTTCGAAGCAGTAGCTGTTTCATCATTCACTGGATAAAAGAGACATTGATTTCTGGGTTAATCTAAATTAAAATGTTTATAACTGGATTCTACAGGAGGGTCATCTTGGCTTCTTGGAGAGACGCTTTTACTGCAGGTCACACTCAAATATCACTAAATTATTTTCAACCCAGGTGAGATTTCTCAACCTCACCACCTTCTCTAGAAGTCACAGCACGAATCATCTCCAAGTCACTGACAGTTGTGATTTAAAAACTGGAACAACAGGAATAAGGGAGACATCACATGCCTTAGAAATGAATTCTAAGGAGACAGGGCACACAATGCCTATAAACATACTAGTACAGTTACAGGAGAGACTGGTAATGAACAGTCTTTTCTTATACACTTCAGTCTCATTTTTTTCCTTATTCCCTCTAAATTAGAGAAGTTCTTTCATTGTGGAGAGAGAAAGAAACATCAACAACCTGTCTTAAAATGAATGCCACAACGTCTGTTGATTCCCAGTAGCTGGCATGGAAAAGATGTGGCAGGGCCACAGTTGGAAATGCTGTCAGGACATCTGGACAATACAAGGCATAATCAATTCGCTTTGTTCCCCACCACTTAGCAGTAACTACAAAAAAAAAAAAGCATAACATTTCTAAAAGATGTCTTCATAACAAATCTGCTGTTTAAATGTATAAACTAGGTAACAGAATGAAGCCTTCTGCTTTTTTAATACTGACATTTAGAGCCTGTTGAAAGCATCAATCTAACACAGAAGTTCTGTTTTCACCAACTGCATAATCCCTTGAAGTTCTGCTGTCTAAACTGCTTTGCAAGTTTTGGGAAGCAGAGGTCACCACAGCATGCTGCCCTTTGCTTCCTGGCCCACAAAAAGTGTACAGGGAAAGACTAGTTAACTTTATGATCATATTATGTAGCAAGAATCGTACTTTCCAAATGGTGACAATAGTACTAAGATAACATTACAGTCTGTAAAAGAAGAATATAACAATCTGTGGTACTTAAGAGAAACGATTCTTTTATCTATGTATCTTTCTTCATGCTTGGACCATGGCTCTAAACCCAAGTTTGTCTGAAACCCTTAATAACTCTGTCACCTTAATATAAGGGTCTATATAAAGAACTTCATTTCTATTACTTCACCTACATTACTATGAACAGTAGAGCAAGCTAAGTTGTGTTATTTAAAAAACACAACAACTTAAGCTGTTCTCGTTCTCCTCAAATTTCCAAGAAATTAATTTTCCTAATTATCAGAATAATCACTTCTGATGTAGTGGGAACGGCTTTTGCTATGCACACTGCAACAAGCTTCACTCACTGTTGGTGAGGCATGCTGATGACAAGCTCTCTGCTGACCCTGAGTTTTCACTGTTTGTGCTGGCCAAGCTCAACCTTCTCTCTTGTTTCTGAGATGTGTTCGTAGATTCAGAACTCTCCTGAGAATGAGTTATGTTCAAAGAGCTGTTCTCAAGGAACAGAGCACTGTAGTTTTGGATAGCATCACCTGCAGATAATAGAAATAGAATAAAGCAAAATAAAATAAAGAAACATACACACACACATATATATATAAAAATGAATTTTATATATATATATATATATATATAAATGAGTGAATCTTCTTTCAATACTTGCTAAATATATTTGTGCCATTCTGATCCAGATTACTTACTTTTATCATGCTAGCATATTTGCAGTTCAAATCCTCTTGAGCTGTGTAAGGAGAGAAATGTCAAGAGAACATAAAATAAACAGAGCTATGAAAATAGGTACTATACCTAACTGATGAGATCTTCCATCCCCCAGTGGGTATCTCTGGTATCGTGGAACACCGAATGGAGGCAGGAGATGAAATCTTTTCTCTAGCAATGGTTCAAGTCTGCAGGCAGATGGGTCAGCGGAGTGAAAGAAACTGTACACCTGGCTGCAGGCTGGACGAATCTGACAAACTTCAATGAGAATGAAAGAGAAAAAGAGAGTTTGGTATTGCCATTTTAAGATTTTCAAGGAGTCTATGCATAAAGATGGTTAATACGGACTCCTGCAATCCAAACTTGCACATATCTGGCAATATGTGCAATTTAAGAAAATAATTTACAATTACATCTGTGAGTAACAACTTGCTGCAAAAAAAGTTTACAGAGACATTACAATCTGAGATGCAGGCATGCAGCAGACAAGAAAACCAGACAGAGCTCCCAGTCTTCCAGTGACCCTCCTACGCAATTTAAAATTTCAGAAAGCAGATTCCAAAGTTAATTTTAAAGGATATGTTTATATATAGCCAACAATAACTTATAAAAGTAATTGTGGCACTTTTGAACACACAAACATTTTCATATGCAGCACAGTATTCAAGAGAATGTAATCAGACTGCACACAAAATACATAACTTCTGAGCAAACTCTCCTGCTGTGTTGTTAAAAACAGCTCACAGCCAACACATCTGGGGACCAAGTTTAGTCATGAGGCCAGAAATGAGCAAGATGAAATACTAAACCAAGCACAGATGCCATTTTTGGTATCATTTTCAAGGATTACTCCTTGGTGAAGTACAAACTTTCACATTACATGGTCAGGAATATACATGATCAGCAGCAGGACAAATAACACACTACAGTGAATAGGTGAGCAGTGACACCGCTGGAATTAAACTCCATCATCTCATGTCTTGGTACTAGCTTGCACTGACATCCCCATCTTTTAGAAGAAGGAACCCTTCAAGCAGGAAATCATTCCCCAGACTTCCATTAGACACCTTTATTTACCTGCTTTTAAAATAACCTCTTTGTTTACAAAGTCATTAAGCATCCCGCATTCTAATGTTAGAAAGAGCTTACCATCCAGGCCTGGCAGAACAGTACTCCTCATGGCCAGCACCAAACCCAGCGGTGATCCAAAGAGGAAGAAATCAGACACCTCAAAATCAAACCGGCCCAGGTTTACATCTGAGAGACTGGAATTCGCAGGAAGAAAGTCTGCGTCATCTTTCAACACACTTGAGTGGATGCTGAGCAAAGAAAATACACTGATTTAACTATAATGAATCCAGAGAAGAAATGCATTCCCCAAACAGGTAGATTAAAAAGCTCTAGCACTCACATCTAGATTCAAGAAACATGCCTTAAATTGTAGAAAAATAATTACAGTATAGCAGCCACTTATCATGATTTCCAGTGTGGATATTAAATTTATTTGCTTTAACACACACAAGCTTTGTACTGTTGAAATACTTATCAGCAAGTTATGCAAGAACTCTAAAAACTGAAAAATTACCTCTTCTTCCTGTTAGCTGTATAGATGAATTTAAGTTTAGTCTGAAACTTTTAATATGAATTTGAGCCTCCTCAACTTGTATTAGGACAATACAAATTTTAGATATTAAAAAGTTACAGCGATGCCTTATGCATAGCTTTTCATTTTGTAAATGATTAAAACGCTTATTTAGTTTCTATGCCATACATGCAAAGAAATGGCTATATATTTGTTAGGACATAAAGAATTATGTTAAATCTTGCCCACAGCCTCCTTCCATCTAGGCAAGATATTTACTCAGGTTTAGTTGTTGTTTTGCTTTAAAGATAGTCTGGAGCTTGCAGACCAATGGAACACCAAAAACAATCATCTTACTCTTTAGAGAATAAAGAAAAGCCTGTAAAGGGAGTCCAAGATGTGTTTAGAAAAAAAAAGTAACAAATTCAGAATTATAAAGCATTCATTCATCTTGACTTCTGTGGGTTCTTCTGAAGAAATGAAACTTGCATTTAGTTTTGCATATTCAAAACTCTCACAGCTGAGTAAAAAAGAACAAAAAAACTTGTGAGTAAATTCATACCAAACCCACTAAATCTATGTCTTTTCTTTGGAGGATGTTTGCAAGAACTTTAAGCAAACCTCTAGGAACACAACAGAACCAATAGAAATGATTCTGCCCCTCCAGTGCTGACAAGCTGAATTCAATGCCAATCGTATTTCTTTCACTCAGTTATCACACACTAGTTACCTAGACAGGAAAGCATGATGATTTGTTATAGTATCACAGTTGTAGGTGGATGAGTCACTCTGTTTCCTAGGCAACAGCTGTCTCGGCTCTTCATCCTCCATGATTTCTGAGATGTCAATATTGCTTTTGCTCAGGTGTTTTCTGCCACCCAGACTGGAGTCCTCTGTTAAAAGGGGATTATCCTTCAGAGAATGAACAGAGCAAAAAGAAGATTTAGACAGGGATCGAAATTCAACAGAGCTTATACAAATGGGATGCATTTATACACTTGACCTCATTTTATCAAAACAGTGGTTGAAAGGGTTAGAAACTAGGCCAACTCAGCACCTGTTTGAGCCCTAACAGGGAGCGAGAAACACTTCTGAAAAACACACTAAACCACTTAAAAATACACCAGGTAGTACATTAGAAGAAGGCTGGAATGATCAGTATAAAGACTATTCTCTGCACTTCAAACAATTTAATATCTGTTTTTCTATTGATAGAAGCTCTCTCAGTGCCCCCCAAATGCCACAATAAAAAACTCATCTGCAGTGAAATGGTATCAATAATTAGGCTCTGAATCAGTCACCCACAGGTGGGTTTTATGTATTATGTATCCATGTGGTAAAAATCATCAATTTTCTCTATCTGTTCTAATGAAAGTTGTCTGCTTCAAAATAATGTGTTTTAGCTGTTGCAGCAAGAGAGAACCATCTTCCTCTTCTAAAATGCAATGCTTAGTTCTTCTCAACTTAGGAGTTACATTAGAAATGAAATGGAAGAAGACGGAAAAGATGGAGACAAAAATTGGGAAGGAAGCTCTGCAATGTTGTAGAAAAAGAGGAAAGTAGGAAAACTGGAACAATAAGCAAGAGCAGTGCAGTCAGAGAACCTGTCCTCCTAAATTCTGATCCCCATTCTCCCATTTTTGGTGAGAAATGTAACTAAGGAGTCAAAAGATGAAACAATTTAGCTAGCGTCATAAAACCATCAAATAATAGACTACAGGCACCTCATTCAGTATCAGCACTACTCTTCCATATCCACTTAAGTCTGAAGTACATAAAATTAGTTGAACTCAAGCTTTCCTTCTTAAGTGGAGAACATACAATGCAGCTTATATGACAGCAATGTTTAAAAAAAAAAAAAGTGCTTCTACTACCAAAAAAACATCTTCTGGATCACAGTGAGAATGAATCTTCTCGTATTTCCAAATGTAGCAGCTATTTAGAGACCTTGTTACTCTCACTGGCCTGTTCACCCAACCTCAGGTGACTTACATTCTTCACCAGAAAGTAGGCACATCTCTCACTAGTCAGCAGAACTTATTTATGAGCACATCTTAATGGTAGACTACCCCTAGGCAGTAGTATAATTGATCCTATAGTGTCTGGGGAAAAAAAAAAAAAAAAAAAAGACTTTGCAGAAACAGTACCCTGAGATTACTGGGAGGATACATTTACATCTACAGTTAAGGATGCAACAGAAGACACTCAGTAGTCCTATTTTAAAGATTTACTAGTAAAGCCTTCACTATTGATTTCTATGTATCATAAAACTGAAACTGCAGATTTAATTTTCAGATAGCAATTTTTTGAGATATGAGCAAAATCCCTTATCATTGTTATTTTCCAAACCCTTAAATTTTTTCTGGTTTAATATGGATCTGAATCTCTTAGTTCCCATCTAGGGAATGAATCTATATATAGGGAATGAACTTCAGCTGAGTAGATTTTTTTCTCTTCACCTGGATGCTGCTGATGCTTCCTCTCCTGCTACTGTTCTGACTCTCATCAGTTCTGTTAGTATTATAGCAAATGGCATCAAACCCCAAAATGCCTCCAATGCAGTCACCAACGAGACACACCTGAAGGAGTAAAAAAAAAAAATAGTGAATTAGTGAAATGTAGCAAGTATTTTACAAGAAACAAAAACCGTCACAGAACTGCAGAAACATTCCCAACTCATTTTAAACCCTTGTTCATTTTTTTTTTTATACTTGCTTCCTACTGCAGTTGAAAGTGTGAAGTCACTTTTTCCCACTTTCTCTTTTTTACAGACATATGCCCTATGCCACAAATATCTGTCCCAGGGACTGTTTTGATAATCATAGAATTGCCGTAAATGGACCACAGAATTCTTCCAGCTACTTACAGTCAGATTCCAGCTCAAAAAGTCCAAATCATTGCAGAATCTGTCTTACAGACAAAACACTGGTAACTTTAATAAAATTAGCAACACATTTTGTGTACGGATTAATGGTATTTCTGTAAATCTACCATTCCAATTCTCATCCTCACTATCATTGGCATTAACTTAATAGAGTTGAGTTGATCCACATGCTGCATAAAACAAAAAGTCTGATTCTGATCTGCTGAACTTTCAATACAACCTGATAGAAAAGATAAAAATATAAAAGACACAGGGTAAGCTCAGGCTATACGCTATATATTTCAGAAGTACATGACTTACTCAGTGGTTAAACTGAAATTTATATCTGAGAACCAAAGCAAGGCACTGTAATCTGCAGAAAGGTCACTTCTGCATTCAAACAATCCTGGTACTTGTTGATGGTAAAAGCTCATACAAATTTCTGTACATGTAATATTAATATAGAGTTTGCAATAAACACCAGGGATATTTGTTGTTGTTGACCATAAAATTTAATTTTTAACTTAGAGAACTGTTTTCACAATTATTTCCATAACTGGTACAATTCCTTTTCACATAATACCAACTTTATAATGTTCTATCACTGCGGATTGTTTGTTTGCGTGTTTGGGCAAGAAGAGTTTACTGTAGATACTATAAATGGCTTAAACCAAAGCTTAATCTGAAAATACTGGTATGCCACAGTGTAATTTTACTGTAGTTATGGAAAATAAAAGGTGTAATTAGACACATTTTTCCTTCAAGAATTACACTGCACTCCAAATGCAATTTTTTTTTCCCCCTTGTGTAAACAGGAAGTCATTGTACTTTAGGGAAATGAATTTTTCCAGCTATCATAAAACATCAATAACTCACGCAGAGTAGCAGTAACATATTTATTCTAAAGTAGGTAAGTACTATTTTTTTCTAGACTAGAGATGGAGAAGCAGGAATAATAATAACTGTGACACATGTCAGCTGGAAGAATTCAACAGGTGACTTTCCTGAGGAGTGGACCATACCAGAAAAATTAAATGAGTATCCCAGAGCTACATGAGAAATCTGTAAAAGAGTCAGCAACTGAGTATTTAAACTTCTGAGTTTCTCTGCTATCAAATGCTTTATTACTACTGTGATGGATAAACGAATAAATGATGAATAAATTTTGGATTCTTTTTGCTGTCAGGGATGTGCCGATGACCCAACTCTTCAGCTATGGAAGGTGTGTGACAAACTCAGAAACATAGATTAGCAGTTGTTTTGGGCTGGCAGACTTGTCCATTGCTTAGTATAATACACTCTTAATACACAACTAAGGCTCCTGTATGCTATTAGAGTTCATAGCAATAATTACTAAGAGCTTAGGTGTCAAAAGGCTTGTGGGAGAAGATATAGCACTTTCTACCAACTGAATAAATCCAGGTTAGATTCAGCACAGGGTTCCAGAAGGGTCTTCCTCATGCTGAGTACTGAGAGGGCATTTTGTATAAGTAATCCCAAGCTAATGTTCATGCATCAAATTTACAGTATTGTTCCCTCACACTCATAGCTTAAAACCATGAACGCAGATTAGAAACGGCTTAACAAGAAAAAGACTTGCTCCAGAGGAATTTTTCTTTTATGTAAGAAAATAATAGCCCTACCTGCCCGTTAAAGCCAACTCCATCTGTAGATTTGAGAAAGTCATTGTAAACTTGGTTTGCTCTACTGATCACCATGGCAACTGCGTCCTGGTACTGAGGGGATGAAACAGCCAGCAAGGGCAAAGCAGCCAGTGGGATGTGGTCTTCACTGCTGCTGAGACAGCTTTCATCATAGCTGTAGGGATTTAGGCTAAAGTAGAACATGCTATCGTCAAGAAAAACGCAAAAGGCAGCACATAGCATTAATAAATGAATAGTTATTAACAGAAATAGCTGTGCTACTGCAGTTCACTATAAAAGCACAAAAAGGACCATTTGATCACAGCACTCAACAGCTAAAAATCAAGGAGTTACAGCTTTATGAGACTAAGACAATACATTCCTGAAATTAAATACACAGGGTGAAATTTTTCCACCTTATTTTTACACGCACAAGTAGATATAACTTAAGAGAATAAATTGATTATTCCCTTTCAGCCTTCCCCCCCCATATACTAACTTGCTACATTAAAGAATGTTATTTCCTAGAACAGCAAATAGAAACATTGTTCAAAAGCATATGAAAGCATTTTTCCAAATGTTCCATCCCTTCAAAAAGATGGAACAAAGTTGCACTACCTCCAAAATTATATGCACTTGTTTTCACAGTAAAACTTTTCAAAAAGGAGGTTTAACAGCTGAAAATGCAAGCTTAAATTTGATAGCATGGCATTCCAGTTTGGATGTTTGCTCTGCAAGTCCTTCAGTAAATGCCATTCATATCTTGATTGATTTTTATGGATGAGTGGAGAAAATAATTCAGAGAGCCAAAGGTGCAGGTCACATAACTCAGTGCCAGATTCAGTAAGCTGACTGTCCTTCAGAGACTAAAAGATAAGTCAGAAGTATTTTTGACAATTCAGCTCATTCAAAGTTTATCCAAAGCCAAAAGCAAGCAACTTCAATATACTTACCAGGTGCTCAGCTTTGTACCTCAACTTAAATGCCTATGAAACCTACAAGGCACACAAAAAACTCTTGGGATTTACATATAGTCAGTCCTTAGCCTGGTATGTAAGGTTTTATTCAAATCAAGAGCTAAAAGGAATCCTGCACTCTAGATGACTATTGGACAACCAACTTCCAGTGATGCATATCTTACAAAATTGACTTTTTGTCTCCTAAATGCAGCTTTTTATTTGTTCATTTATTTTAACATTTGCAATTATTCTTCTCCAGTTTGACTTCTACTGTAATTTAGAAGCCCCAGTATCAAGTGTGAATCCATGTACACTCATCAAATCAATCTATAAAAAGCCTAACTTTTGATCCAGTCAGTGACATTGAGCTGGAACAAGAAAGATGAAGGTTAAAACTAGGGCCTATTTCATCTTTAGAAGCAACAGTGGAGATCGTTTCATGGAAGATCACTCATATATTACAGGTTCACACCAGCTGCATAAGCAGCGTCTTTCTGATATACAAGAGAGAAAGGAAGCTGAAAGTGATGGAAGTAGATGGGAGCAGACCAGATTAAACAGCCTGAAACATTTACTAGTTGGGAGTGATTCCTCCTTGAAAAATCCCTTTCTTTTAAGCCACTACTTGCAAGACAGGGAGGAAAACTGCCTACATGTGTTCAAATGAAGAGTTCCAGTGGAATTTCTCTGAATTCAGATACTCAGCACACAGGCACAGCATAACACAAAACCTGTGCCAAGGCAAACAGAGGGTTGCTCTATGTTGGCACGCACTATGCCGGCACATTCACAAAATTGAGTATATACTCAAATCAAACATGAAATCTTATGCTGCTGCTTAATCTGGCTCACACTTGATACAATATTTCAGTAATTAAAAACACACTTCCTTCTCCACAGTTTGCTAAGTGGGATGTTTACCACAGCCTTACGTTCCACAACTGCTTCCTGGAGTTCTGACTGTAAAAGCTGCTGCAATGTGAGAGCAGGGAATCGCTTCTCCTTTTGTCAGCTCCAAATAGACAAACCACAAAAGCAGCTCTGTGCAAGAACATATCAAGGCAATACCAATCATATGTCAACACTGGAAATGATTCCACTGGACATTCAAATATTCAGCTTAGCTATTTTCAGTTGGGCTGAGTACTGTATAATGCAACAAGAGAGAATCAAAAAACAAAGAACAAGCATTTGGGCTGCCAGCACACACTTCCTTCCTTCTACTCTATCAGCTCTTCTTGCAGTCAATCAAGTCCTGTGGGTTCTGCTTTATGGGATACCTAGGAGATGCTACTGATCTGGCTTCATAAATGGCCCATTTAAAGGGGGATCCTTCAAACGCCTTTCGATGCTTCAACTCTCCTTCTGCTGATTTGCTTTCTTTACAGGGTAGCTACTTGGACACACACATACTTCTTTCCAGGCTGTTTCAGTGTATTCCCCCTCGATGTGAACACTATTGCAACTTCCAGCAGTCTGGTTTGCCCTCAGTCATCTCTTCCTACTATATGCCTGTCACAGCTTTGAGTCCAACGGTATTTCAGAACTTTAATGTGTACTCTAATCCCTCCATTCACTGCTTTCATCTAGATAGCAGGCATCACTGTTCTCACATCTTAAGGTCCCAAAAGTGATTTAAAAAAAAATCATATCCTCTTCTGTGAGGTTTTCTACTCCACAAGAAGTTCAAATGTAACCTCAGGTGTTATAGTGCAACAAAGGCCATGAAAGACCATCATTTAAAGGAAAATCTCAGGGGGGAAAAAAATAAAAAAATAAAAAAATAGAAGTTTCTCTCTGCTTAGGAAGAAAAATTAAAAATTAAAAAAAAAAAAAAAATCAAGCAAGTCTGAATCTTTCCTCCCCATCTCCACAGAGTTGTTCTTGGTTTACACTCACACAAGAGTTGAATCAGGCCCAAAAACACATTTTTTTTTCTTTCTCTATCATGCATAAAAGATGAGTACACATCTCTTTAAAATATTTATGTCAAGGAAAATGTCTCTAAGGAAATAAACGTTACCTGAAAAAGTTCTCTCATTTAAGGGGTGAATTTCAGGACTGAAAAGAAGAAAAGGAGAAGTGGGCACAGACAAACAGCCCACTAGAAAATTCCATTTGGTATTTTAAATTCAGCTCACTAATACCACAGAAATAAATAAAAACAGTGAAGAGATTTTTAATATTTTATCGTCACGTTACAGACTATTCTGCCTTATCTCAGTTAAAATACTGGTTGGACTAGTACCAAAACCACAGAACAATCAGAACTACTGCTACCCAAGTTGATAAAATATTATTGATTACCATTATGAGGATGTAGAAGCCAGTTATAACGGCACTCAGAGAAAAATCTGCTCAGGAACTATGGCTTTCAAGTGTTTAGTGTGCAAGTAATGCTGTGTGGAAAATTTTTTACTATGGTGAAAAAATGTAAAATTAAGCCAGTTACTCTACTGCTGCTACAGCTCTCCTTCTACATGAATCTTATAAATGTAACATCCTCTGAACATACAGGCTAAGATCAGCTGCTGTCCCATGGTGTTAACAACCTGAAAGTTTTACTGTTGTATATATAACGATTGTTAAAATTAATAGTAATAATAGTTTTTCACTGTAAGAGTACCTTTTATACAAGCATGCAGAGGAACTTCAAAACATACTACTGATGCACAGTTAAGAGTTATGTTCTTGCTCTGGGTACAATATATACCAAACTAAGCAGGTCTCTAAGCTGCTAACCTTTCTCTAAAAGTACATTCAGAATTTCATACTGACTTGTTTCTCTATTGAAATATTGTCACAGCATACTACACAACAATAATTATCAACTACATAGCTGACTTGCTACAAGAAATGTGATCTGATGAATAACCTCTTTGGTTTGCTCAGCCCAGAGAAGAGGAGGCTGAGTGGGGTCCTCACAGCAGCCTGCAGCTTCTCACAGGAGAGCAAAGAGGCAGGCATTGCCCTCTGAGGACAGCAACAGGGCCCAAGGGAATAGAATGGAGTACTGTCAGGCAGGGGTTGGGAAAAGGGTTCTGCATTAGAGGGTGTTGGGTATGGAACAGGCTCCCCAGGCCAGTGGGCATGGCCCCAAGCTGCCAGAACTTTAGGAACATGTGGATACTGCTCTCAGATATAGCCAAATCCTAGATGTACTGCAAACTGAAGACTTTAATAGCCAAAGGCATTGTTTCTTACAGATGCATCCTCTGTAACTCATTCAAGAGTATACTACATTCACATACTGCATTCTTAGCGGCAACAAATGAATACCACAAAACTACAGGACTTCAAAGAGTGGTAGCTCCTATTGGGAATGAACATGTCAAAAGCCTTTCAAAACCACACTGCAAAGCCAAATAATATAAAGTAAAATCAGCTTACTTGGAAACAAGAGAGAAGGCTGCTGAACAGATTGCTGGGCAGGGAACAAGTCTGATTAAGATGTGGCCCAAAGCAGCAGGGAAATGGGCTTGGGTCACCTTCTCAAAGACAGAACTGAAGGTGTTGATGTCTGCCAGCTTGCTGCTTTGATCCTCTCCCCCAGTGTCTAAGATATTTCCTCCATGTAGAATCAGAATTAGCACACGAGTTTTGCATTTCTGGTGTTGAACTTCCTATGAGGAAAACAGGAAATAAGAAAGAAGGGAGCCTTTTTACAAAAAGTGTTGGTATATTTAGGGTAAATGTTCACAAGCACTGATATTTTTTTTCCCACTGTGATCATTTGTGTTACCTGACTTTGGGAGGGGGTGGGGGATGGCAGTGAATTCAAATATATCTGAATTGGGTAGAGCACACTAAGCTCTGCCATAAAGCCCTTGCAGCTCAGATTTAGGTGTTGGACTAACAAAAATTACAAACAACTTTGTACAAATCAAAAGCTATTGGAAATATATCCACACTGGAGAAGACGTCAAATATTCACAGAGAGCCTAAGTCTCTAGGTATTGTGAACGGGGATGCTGCAATTTTGGAAAGGTTTATCTCAAATAATCATGTGATCTGAAAAGAAAAACAAATGAGAACATTTCTGGTTATTTTCATTTCTGCCAATAAAAGCATCAAGCAAAAGAAGGTGATAGAGTTTTGACAACAGCAGCCTCTTGAAATTGACAAAATATTAAAATGAAAAAGTGGGGTTAACTTACCCAGACATTTACTGAAAGAGTAAAAATTGTACTGGAGCTGACAGCCATAAATCTCATAAATAAATTTATGAGCACGTGAATGCATGCATACACAGACAACAATCTACCATGGAAGGTGAAGTGATGTGGTCTGCAGAAAAAACAAGATGTTATCTACTTCAAACTGGAACAACGTTTTGCAAGTTTCACAGATGCACTTTTATTTTCCCCTCCTGTAGACTCTACATATTCACTCAAAGGACGACTTACTAATACATTAAAAGATCAGGAAAATTAGGTGATTTACTGAGAAAGCAGTTGAAATATAACAAGATGTTATACTGTAAAATAAACTCCATTTATTTCCAGCAAGGTCTTTTAAATTAATTTATATTATTTTATATTCTACTACAACCTGATCCTAATCTAATAGATATGTCTGTATCTTTATCTGCTGTGCTCAGATGATGTCTCTTCTCTTTTTCATTCTTTTACCAGTTTAGATAAACTGGAAGACATTTAAGGCAAAAATTGGTTTGATTCACATCACAGTGCTTTCTAAAAACAGGCATTCAAACATGCCACAATTCATACATATACATCCCTCAGGAATCCAACTCTCAGCACGGTATTATGTTTTTGTGAAGGAACTGACCAATATTACGACAACTGTGTCCAGTTCTGGGCTCTCCAGCTCAAGAAAGACATAGAAATGCTAGTGAGAATCCAGCAGAGGGCAGCAGAAATGGTTGGGGCCTGAAGCACCTTTCTTACCAGGAAAGGCTGAGAGCCCTGCGGCTGTTCAGCCTGGAAACGAGAAGGCTGAGAGGGGATCTGATCAGTGTTTATCAGTATCAAAAGGGCAAGGGTCAGAAGGGAAAAACTAACAAAATAACTGCACAAACACAAACTTCAGCCTGTAGTTTAGGAGGATGTGTGGGGTGGGGGGAGAGGAAGGGGAGGCACATGTTGGGGTGGAAACACTGACACAGATAAGGAAAAAAGATGTAGTTCAGCATGTAGAATTGTGACAGAGAAATGGTTGAAAGAGAGAATCCTAAGTTGTTCCACACATCCATTATCTCTGTTTAGCCTACAGTTTTTAGTCTCCAGTAACATTACTCATTTTAAGTCTCATATTCATCTCCCGAAGGTGTGTTTTCTGCCTTTTAAGTTTTAGATATGCATGTAAGTAGAAAGAGTATTTTTAAAGTTCCACTTTTTCCTGCTCTAATTTACAAATTCTGACTCCATTTATTCCCAATCCAGTCATTCACAGAGAAACTTAACTCCCTTTAAAAAGCTAAGAGTAGCTCTTTCCAAAGCCAACATCAGATTGTAAACAAGAAGCACTGCTGAACGGTTGGTGTAACCAAAAGCTTCAAAACAGACAGAAAAATTCAGGCAGGTCAGTACTGCTCAAGTCACTGTTACTCAGCATAACTGCATTTAACACACAAGGAATCAAGGGGAGTGAAAATAATTTGCCTCTAAGGAACAGCCCAGGCATGCCTAAGAAAAGGGGCTCAAGGACTAATTCAAAGGGCACCTGAAATAAAAGACTATCATACTTTCCAGGGAGCTTTAGGACCGGGATTCTTCAAAAACAGAAAAGTAGGCATTTCTGTTTCCTGTTCTACATGGGAACAGATGACCTTAATCAGTTAACTGGAAGGACTAGAACTAGTTTAGATTCTTTGCATCTTCTAAAGAAGTAATTCTGTTACTATCAATTTCATGACTGCTGCTGAACCTTCTCAAAATACGCATTTGCGCTGGAGCACTATGGAGACGTAACAATTTCTCGAGAGACATATTTCCACCCAAATTAATTGTGCAATATTTTAAAAACTTGGTTCGATTTTCTGTGTTTGCATATGCACTTAACTGACCAAGAAGAAGAAACACTAAGCCATCAAAGAGGCCTATAATTCCATAATGCAACGTGACAGTATTTCCACATGTCTGCACCCTGGAAATCAGCACAGTTTGTTTTGGGAAACACTCACCTCATTGTCCTCATGTATTTCAATACTGCCTTGTGCAGGTAACCTTTGTTTTCTTAAAGAGGCATGATATAATTCACCTGTAAGGAAGAGAGACATAACTGACTGTATAAATACTTGAGTGCCTCATCTTTCACAAATATCTGTGGAGTTAAGATACAGTTATGGTTTCAAGACAGAAAGATTCACATTCTGTGGACAAACAGAACAACAGACAAAGTTCTTTGCAGTCCTGTGTAATACAGAGTCCTCTATTCCTAACAGCAACATCTGTAACAAGATTCAAGTCCTTATGCAAAGGTATACTGTACCTGCACAGATACTGTTTGTCATCTGTGCCTCTCTGGAATGGGCTGAAATGATGGACTCTGCAGTATTACTTTGTCTAAACACAAATATATGTCAGGTAATGAGAAGGAACAGAAACTAGAATAAGTTCATTATAAGAACTACGGCATGGTAAAACTACAGTTTTTTTGTTTATTTGTTTAAAAGTAAACAACTACAAACTAGAAGTGCTAAGTTGTCTTAGGATTATACCTGTTGTTCCTGTAAGTCAGTGGAATTTACACAGTAGTTAAATATTGCAATATTTTGCAGAAGGGCAATTACTTCAACTGAAGTCTGGAAGATTAGTTCTTCGAGAGGTTAACCTACTGCAGACAGTGATGAAATCCCAAACGAGATGAGAATCCTCCCACTTCTGTTAACACCTTCTCCGCTAAGTGGGAAGGAGGCTTTGAGTGCATGCTGACAGCTTCCTGAATTTAAACAGACTTTTTTCTCTATTTCCTCCAGCATGTCTGAAGAAAATAAAATGCATCATATAATGCTACAGATAACTCAGCTTACTTTTTCTTTTGGAGTACTAAACTCACACCATGTTTGTTACCACTCCATTTGAGACACGTTTATAGACAGACTCTATAAGAATAGACTAGTTATGCAGGGTCTGGTCAAGCTATCCTAAAAGCACTGAACTTAGTCCAAAACAAACTTCAAATACTCTTAACTTCTGCATTAGAATTGAGAGCTAATTCCGTAGCCAGTCTTACCAATATCATTCCTTATATCCATCAAACAATGTGGCTACGTTTCTCCATATTTAAAAACAAATTGATTATTCTTGCCTTTCTGGCAGGCAAAGATTTAAAGGATTAGTTATTTAATAGTTGTGTTAAACAAAACATAACACCGTCACTAAATAACACCCACACAAGAAACACCCACAACAAACAGCAAAAACACAAACCCACAAAGCCTTAACTTCCAACCAAATGCAATTACACTATGGAAGTCTCTGCACTTTAAAGATGCTTCTAACTGAAAATGGCATTTCCAAAAGCCTGGCCAGCAGACCCACTTTTCTTTCAAGTGCATCACAGGAAAAATGTCAGTTTTCTAGCACCTTAGCTCACAACAGAACCAATACCATACAAACACGAATTTTGAGTCCTGAAAAAGGATTATTCTAGAACACAAGGCACCATCTTATAGTGAACCATAATATTTATCCTCAACAGAGTACTTAAGAAATCCAGGACTCATCAAATGCTCAGAAATCTTCACTGCTACCTTTCTCCACAGCACAACACACTAGGCAAAATGCTTTCTGGAATTACTTGTACCCTGTTCCTTTGAAAATCCTATTCTAAAAATACATCTTTAGAAAGCTGAGAGAGTGGTTTGCTTTTTCCTTAATGCACTGGATGCCAGGTTGAACGATAGCTCGCTCCTAGCCTCACATGCAAAAACAAACAAACAAAAAAACCTCATAGATAAGTGGATGTTAAAAAACCAGGAATTATGGTACACTGGGCTCCTTTCCAAAGAAGCGTGTGTATATGTGTCAGGGGATCAATATGTGCCTCTATTTCACATTTCAGGTTTGCTAATTGTATATTTGGAATATAACCAGATTTGAGGCCTAGATTCAGCTTTACTGTTTAGGTTAAATACCAGACACTGAAGTAACTGGGGACCTCCTCCATAATGAAGACAATATAATGAATCAGACTACTCAAAGCTGAAGCTCTGTCCAAGACAGGAACGTGCATCATGACGTACTGCAGAAAAACACTGAAATTTCATTAGGCAGCAAAACAAACTCATCACAGAGACTGTATATTTTATTATTTATTGGAAGGGCTTTAATGAAGTAAAATATTAATAAAGCTTGTCTGACTAAACCTCTCTGAAGATGTTACCAACATTTTACAGATTTTTCGAGTAGTCTTGATTCATACTGTCATTAGACCAAATTATGCTAATTGTGTCATAATGTAAATTACAGTAGGGAAAAAAAAAACACTATTCAAATCCTGTAGTAAGAAAACAGTGGGTAGTGACAGATTACATTCTAATACCTAGCAATATAGTCAGGAAAGGTTAGGATGAAATAAGAAAAAAAAAAGTAATTGTTTAACTTGCAAATTCACCAGCTAGAAAGACACTATGGCTTCTCAAAATCTGGCACAAGAAGATACAGGAACAGGAGAACAATCTGAAGCCTGACTCCTCAGGACAGTCAGCTCTCATACAGGTATCCACATAAACTAATCAACAGTGGGCAGGCAGTAGTAGTGGCCAGTTCCCACTCCCATCCTTACGTTCAAGTCTTCAAAACTAACGAAGCCCCCAAACATATTGAGAACTTGGAAAAACCCAGCCTTTCTATTGTGTCTTTCTGGGAACAAAACTCTTGAAAACCTGGATCTAGATACAGTTGCTGAGCCATCCTACACAGCTCTAGCTCATGTTACTGAGGAGATTCTTCTGAGGAATACTGAGGAATTCTTCATGCTACTGAGTGAATGTGTCCTAATAGCACTGCACTGGTTTCCTGCAGGCTACAAGTAGGAATCAAAAGTCGTCGTCTTTTTCTAAACACTTTCTTGACTCAGCCAGCATGCCAGGTTGTAAGGTCACAATCAATTACTCTGCTAGTAATACAAAGACCTTCCTTTAAAGTTCAAATAATCTTGCCTCTACTGACATGAATGTCATTTTGGGAGGTAGTCTGAGACTGTGAAATTAACTCACTTAGCACAAAACTTAACACTTTCCACTCCCACTGCAAAACATTCTGGCTGTGACAGAACAGACTTGAAGGTATAGCAGCAGCAATTTAAACAAAACAGGACAAAACAAAACAAAAATTGAGAAATAAAACTGCTGAATCACAAAACTACCTTGCATATAGAACTCCACAGGGGACAAAAAGAAAAATGAATGCACTGTATATGACAAATTTAAGCTAGAGCATATTACTATACTCCTAAATGTAACCCACTTTAGGACAAACTAATGAAACAAATAATGATCTGCCTGCCGGCTACGATATAAAGCTCAGTTCAAATTTGTGCCTTAGTGTGTGCTTCTTCTATATCATATATTATCACATTTTTCTATGCCCTTTCTTTAGCTATGCAGGTAGATTCTAGAGAACGGCTGTATTACAAGGTTAAGCAGGTAATCTATCAGTGAATTTCTGGATTTGCAGGATTAGCATAAGAACAAGCTTAATGCAGAAGAGAAAAAACAAGAACAAAAAACCCGGTCATGTGTTTTCCCTGTGGGAACTCCATTTAGTATTTTACAGTAATGCTTCATGCTGCTCAAAACGCCCTCCTAGGGAACACTTCCTGCTTCATCGAGCAACATACTATATTACTAGGCTGTTTTGCACTTCTTGTTAAAAAAAATTAAAAAAAAAAAAAAAAAAAGGAATAAACCAGGTTAAACAGAGCATACAGCCTGTAAAGCGTAATGCACTATTTAATGTACTAAGTCTTGCAGGCACTTTTGGGGTACATTTTCATAAACCTCAATAACAATAAATAAATTACGCAAACACAGCCTTTGCCCTTTCATACTCCAAAAAACAACATTTGAAGAAAGCACAGTAACACGCTTTTGCTGATCAACACTCTATTACTATCTCTAGCTGTTAAGCAGCATTGAATACAAAGAAAAATGAAAATAACTTTAGACTCACGTTGCTTTTCCTGTAGAAAGCCAGATGAGCAAAACACAGATTCTTCACCTGTAAAAGGGAAAAAAGAAGGGAATGAAACAGGATTGCTTTACACGAACATCAAGTTCTTTCTTTTTCTAATATATTACAGTAAATAGTTTGCATCTGACCACTATGCTGATTTTTAAAACATCCAGTGGCTTCTTTGGAAAGAGCTTAGCGAAAGACACACTGGAGAATTACTCCCTAGTGAGTAAGAGTCTTGGCTGTGTAATATGGTGTACTTCCTTAACATTCAACATTATATAATGAGATGCAAAATACAGCCAATTCTTCACAACCCGTTATTTCACTCAGCAAGTACACACGTACAACTAATAGGCAAGATAACGTAAGCAAAGACAGCTAGAATTTTAGACTTCCAAAGAAATTAACAGATCTCAAAACCATCTGATACTATATTTAAATTCTGAGCTGTGACAGTTTTAAATTTTCAGATGCCACAGTTAGACACCTCATTAAGTCTGCCTCCCAGTTGCTTGACGCAAAGTTCTTTCAAGTACATAACTAAAATTTGATGTTATCTATTTTTACAAACATTCACAAAATGTTGTTCATAAGAAGGTAGATCCAGAGAAGTATGTTCTTTAGCTTTCAGCTATCGGTTCCTAGAGTTAGGTTCTGGTCTCTTTTCCTCCTCCTCCTCACAAGTAAAACTTTCTCCAGCTTCAGGCTATGTGACACTGAGAATCACAATGCAGGTCCAGAAGTTCCCTAAATCACGATGCATCTCTTCACAGTCATCCCTCATGAGGTTAAGGAGCACAAACCTAGACTGAAGGCAGAACATTTTAAACTATCCTTCTGATGACACTGAAAACATTCACTGTGATATGAAAGAAAAGACTTTAAATGTCAAGCCTAATTAACCACTTGTAGGTATTCAACTTCATTTGTTTAACCAGTCCTTGTAATCTACTGTCTAAAACTACAACATCTACACTATTAGATGGCTTTGAAATTAGTTCTAACTTTTCAGGAAGAGTTAAATTTACGGGGAGATTCACCAAATTCAAAGAACTATTTACTTTGTCAAAAGAAAATACACTAGTGAAATTAAGGCAGCAGGAACTCTGTGCTCTAGCAGACTGTGAGCTATGCTCTTCACAGGTGTACAGATACATTGATCATACATTCATTTCCTCAGAATCTGGAAAAAGAAAAAATAAAAGGCAACTTCGCTAGCCTAGAATTAGAACATGATCTGCACATTACCAGCTACTGAGATGCTACAAACAAACAAAAAAAGCAAGCACTTCTTTTGGGCAGTGCTGAAACCAGAATAGAATCCATCTTTCTTTTTCACAAAGGATTGACAATCGGTAACAGCAGCAGAAATAAACTTAACTATTCACCACAGAAATTTGCTGCAGTTAAAGTTTTACAAAGTTCGCCTCAGTTACCCGGCACTACGCAGTCAATACACATATGCCTGTCTTCACAGATCAGTGCTCCCAAGATGCCAGAGAATTGCAGAATGGCTGAGGTGGGATGGGACCTCTAGGTCCATCAGATCCAACCCTCCTAGCTGAAGTAGGGACACCTAGAGCAAGCTGCCCAGGACCATGTCCAGATGGTTTCTGAACATCTCCAAAGACAGAAACTCTACTCTCTCTGGGTAACTGTTCCAGTACTCCATCACCCACACAATAAAGAAGCACTTTCTGATATTTAGATGGAATCTTGTGTTCCAATTTGTCCCCACTGCCTCTCCTCCTGGCATTGGGCACCACTGAAAAAAGCCCAACTACGTTTTCTTTGTAATCTCATAGGGTATTTGTATGTCTTGTTTTGCTGTCCCCTGTGATTACATCTCTTATGTGATCAGCACCAGAGGACAGCGCAGCAGAACACAGTTGTGTGCCTCAGTACCAGTAAGATACTACTACTGTGATCCTTGCTTGTCTTCTTCCTCACACATTCCAGGTTTTCTTCAGCAAGAACACAGTGAAATTTAACTGTGAATAGAACACTCTGATTTTCTATTTTTTTTTTTTAAACTATGGCAAATGTAACACTGATGGCAGTTCAGTTAGGCAAAATCTAGAAAGGCAGAAGGAAAGAAAGGAGGTAATACACCTACAGATAGCGTGATCTGAATGGGACTGATAGCCAGGGAACCTTTAAGCCCAAAGAAACTGATGCAAAATCACTTGCTGATTTCAGCATGTGGATGGGATCTTAACACACATCCAAAAATTAAAAGAGAATCTGCAGAAGGACTGCAAGAACATGAATACTCTATGCAGCAGGACCCCACTCTCAGGTAAAAACACCTTAGAGGCTTGTTTAAGTTTCTTCCATTTTGCATACATTTGCTCAGCTGTATTTTACAACATGCAGTATCACAAAAATAAAATGTTGTAAAACACTGGCAACTTTGTTCTAGTCTAAACTGCTAAAGCAGATTATTTGCATCTGCTAGAATTGTTGGTAGAAGTAAATCTGTTTTTATATGAGCCATCTGAAATGTTTTGGACTGCTAGTGACTATTGTAATTTCCATCTTTCCTTTCCACTGCTCAATTCACCAAACTGAATTCTACTTGCCATTCTTCACATTATTAGGCAGTGACATGCTACTGCAATAAATTTAATAGCAGCATAAACATTACATTCAGCTATGTACAAACACATTTTAATTATATGACCTCAGGAAGCCTCGAGAGAGAGGAGATCACATGCTACTGGCAAGGAGGATATCCATTTGTTTACAGAGAACATCGACTGTGGACAAAATTAGGCGAGGCAACCTTCAGGGACAGAGGCTGAGAACACCAGTAAAAGGTGAAAATCACAATACTGAAAGCACATGAAGATATATGCATTTTTCCATTGTAATATGGATTTCAACCACTGCATTGTTTCAGCCCTGAAGATGCATGGCAGATATAGCAATGGAGACTGAAGCAGTGAGTCAATGAAAGATGAGACCAGATGCATAGCTTGATAAAGACATATTAGTGTGCACCTCATCCTGCACAGAATCATTAGTCTCCTGTACTAATTTAATGGGTCCGTATCAACATAGTTCACAATTTCAGATAAGATTTAGTATTCATCCCACAATTTACAAGCATCTTTTTAAGTCTAGACAATTTAAGGAAAACAAACAAACAAACAAACCTATCCACCTTAACTAAGTGGAAAATGTTAATTCACAACCAAGATAATACGATAGTCTTATCAGACTACTACAATTCTGTTCAGTGTCTTGTGGAAACTGTGGCAACTGCCTCCCTCATCAGTCAGAAATGTGCTGTTTCACACACAAATTATGGTTGTTTTTTGTCTTACATTAGATAGAAAAAGGTAAGATCCAAAAGATATATGAGAGGCTATAAAATCATCACTCTGCAAGGCTTCTTTTTAAATGCAGAGTGTCATGGAGTTATTTCTAGATCTATCTGCCTCTGCAACAGGAGGACAGCAGGCCCACAGGCCCAAAAAGGGGAAGGGAAGGGAACAAAGAGAGAAAGGAATAATAATAAAAAAAAAATAACAGTGGCAACGATCTGAGGAGAGAAGTTAATTTACTAATTAAAATAGCAGAAATACAAGTTAATTGGGATTGAAGCTAATAAACAAAATAAATGAGAGAGTGAGTGTCCAAAACTGAAGGCATTATTCTAATGCTGAAGGCAGAAGGCTGGGGAGGACACAGCACAGAGACGAGCAGCAAAAAGAAAGGGGCAGCTTTGTGAGTTTTCAAGGCCAGATTGGATGGGGCCTTGGGAAGCCTGGTCTAGTATTAAACGGGGAGGCTGGTGGCCCTGCCTCTGACAGGGGGGTTGGAGATTCACGATCCTTGAGTTCCCTTCCAACAGTGGCCATTCTTTGATTCCGTGACTTCGGAACAGTTTCATCTTTCCCCTTAAACGGAAAATGGAAACAGAACAGTGAAAGTCTTCCAGGAGATGGAGTTCTTCTCCTCCTCTGAGAATCAGGTACCCAGAAATATCAACAGCCCACAGAACTGGAACATTAGCTCTTAACATTAACTCCCAGTGCACTACGTGATGTTACGATGTGGAATACTGATAAAAAAAATCATAAAACCATGACACAGAGTTACAAAGAATAGCTGTAATGATAGGGAGCCACAGTGCACACTACAGTCTTTGGAGAGCAATTCATAGTGAGTTTTAAGGAGAGAAGTACAGAATTTGTTATTAAAAAAAAAAAATCAGTAGGAATTGCATGGCTCAATTCTAGGTGGTGCAGAAAGGGCAGGAGTACAGATGTAACATCACTTGTCCAACAGTAGCACCTCCCAGCACCAAAACACTACCTCACAGATACACTGGGTGAGAGAATTAATTTTAGTTTAAGTCAGCAATTCAAATAAGTCCCAAAATGAGAGCAGTATTACTATCAGCACTTTTTTTCCAGATAATCAGTGCATTAAAAGATGGAAAGATCTCAGTAACCTGGTCTTGGGCAGTGATACCAGGACAGAGCTTTAATTCATCAGGTATGAAAATTCCCAGTTGTGTAAGATGACTGTGTCCATCTATTTTGCTGTTACCAGTAAGACAATCCCATCAGTCTGTATATGCAACACATGAAGCATGGGAAAAAAGGATTTCACAGGCATTTTATGGCTAATTATGTTTTAATCACTAAAAGCATGTTTTAATCAAATAAAAAAAATTATTTTCTAAGTTGTCTACCTGAGAATTCGTCATAATCTATGACATTTTAATTGAATTATCTGGATTTACAGTGCATAACAGTAGCATATATGACAGAATTGCCTAAAGACTCTTAAAATGTAAGTAGGGCTTATTAAATCAACAGTCACCCCATCAAAGCTGTATTACAGAAATAATTCCTTTGCTTGCTTGTTTACATTATATTCTACAAAAACTATCACTAATACCAACTTCTTCACCTCTTTCCTCTCCCCTCCACACCTGCCCTTGCGTAAGATTTCCATATTGCGGGGGGGGGGGGGGGGGGGGGAAAGAGAGAAAAAAAAAAAGAAAAGAAAGAAAGGCTGCATGCTCAAGTCCTTGCTAGAAATTTGGCAGAGCTGAATTTGAAAAGTTAAACAATTAACACAGCTCTTAATTATTCTGGTCTAAACATAATTCTGTCTCTCAGAAAACATTAGTCCAACAAGTTCTAGTTTTCATTAGTCAGACTGCTATTAATATAAATAAAAAATTAAAATAATAACCATCATAATAGAAGTAAAAAAACCCAATAAATTAGAAAATGAATAATAAAACATTAGAAAATAAAATAAATGATTAATTGCAGCTACAGCATTGCTACATTCTCTTTTTCTTAGAGAAGAAGCAGCCTAGTAAACTAAAAAAGTGGTATGTTCTTTTTTACCACAATTTAGCAAGAACAGTGCTCTCATCAAAGCTAAGAGGAATATGACCACTTCCATCCACAAAGCAGGATCAGATAAAGAAAGAGGAGAAGCAGACAGGTCATTTCTGAAGGAAAGCAAAAGGCTGTCATTAAAACAAACATCATTTAAATACTCTGACAAGCACAACTGGTTGCATAATCTTTTGTCATGTCCTCTATCACAATTGCAAAAGTAACGATAGGAAAGCTAAGATTTAAAATGCTGGCAGCAAGGACAGAGTCACATTACGTAGTATGATGCATGGAGATATAATTACAATTAATGAGATTAAACTAACAAGAAGGAAGCACAGAGTATTAGAAAATACCTGCCCATAACTGGACCTGGCCATCAGGAAGAAAAACAATGTAAAGGAATGACAACAGAAGACCTCTGTCGCTAGCAGTTCTTCCATTCTTGCAGCAAATTCAGTGCTTGGTCCTCTCTTTAACAGGTAGCTTACCACATCCCTGTCAACTCACACTTCTCCTGTGAGCTGGCAATTTTTACAAACACTGCTTATGAGAAAAACCGAGAGCAAAAAGTAAGCTCCTGTTTACTGAGAATTAGCTTTCATCTGCCTCAAAGCAGGTAACAGACTTGGCCAGTATGGTTTTTGTGACTGGGGAGAGCAACACCTCTGCTCACAGCAACAGAAATAGCCTTCATAAGATTTCTTACAAAGTTCTTGCTGGTGTGAACTTGTGTAAAGCATTTCACAAACACAGTCTCCCTGTCAAAGAGTTTGCAGTCTAGAAAGGCCAAGTAGATCAACAGATGGGCAACCAGCGGAGAGAGAGCAACCTCACTATTCATGATTCATGTGACTATTTTTTTTGTAATTTAAATTACAAAAATAAAATTTATATTTAATATTTATTAAAAAAATAAATAAATGCTCAGGTTTAGTCTCAAATGCGTAAGCTTTGACCTCATAGTTAATACCTACCACATCAATGGAATTTTGCCCTACAATTTCACCTGCTGAAATGCCAATACAAGTTTAAATTGACATATGAACTACTAGCTTGGATTGAATGGCACACCTTTTCTGTAACAAATACTTGCCTGGTTTGCTAGTTAAAATGCTTCATGATCTCATTTCTGACTATAAAGAAACTCCAGTAATGAAACATAATACACGCTGAATTCAAAGTATACAAAAAGTCTGCTGTATTTGCTGAGAATTCACCTCACTTTAACTGTACTGCGTCAACAGTACAAGGCTGTGCTGCCATTTAGTGAGACCTGGACAAGTTGAGAGTTGGGCAGAGAGGAACCTGATAAAGTTCAACAAGGGCAAATGTCTTCCCCCTACACCTGGGAAGGAATAACCATATGCATCAGTACAGGTTAGGGGCTGAGCTGTTGGAAAGGAGCTCTGTAGAGAAGGACTCAGGTGTCCTGGTGGCCAACAGGCTGACCATGAACCAGCAGTGTGCCCTTGTGGCCAAGAAGGCAGCCTCAAATGCATTGCACAGAGCATGGCCAGCAGAGTAAGGGTGGTTTCTCCTCCCCTCTGTCCTGTGAAGGGCACATTAGGAGTGCTGTGCTCCCAGCTGAAGGCAGACAGCTGGAGAGAATCCAGTGGAGGGTCACAAAGATGATCTAAGACTTGGAGCACCTCCCTTACGAGAAAAGTCCTGGGGCTGTTCAGAATGGAGAAGAGAAGGCTGAGAGGGGATCAACGCTTGTTGACATCTAAAGGGCAAGAGTAAGAGGATAGGGCCAGGCTCTTTTGGTGGTGCCCAACAACAGAACAAGGAGGAATGGTCACAATCTAGAACACAGGAAATTCCATCTGAACTTGAGAAAAAAAATGCTTTACTTTGAGTGTGACAGAGCCCTGGAACAAACTGCCGAGGTTGGTGGCGGAGTCTCTTTACCTGCAAATATCCAAACCCATTCAGAAGCTTTCCTGCATAACCTGCTCTATGGAACTTGCAAGGAGTTGGACTGGAGCACCTCCAGAGGTCTGTTCTAACTTCCACAATTCTAGGAACCAACAATGACTTTAACCTTACAAATGTTAACAATGTTTACTTAAAGATAGGTCAAGGTCACTGGACTAAACGCAAAGCACTGAAAACAGTCTGAATTTGCTCCTGGTTCTCACGCAATTTTCTATAAAGCAATATACAGATACTTTACACCAGTAGTGAATTTAACTGCATAACTATGATGTGTGAAAATGCTGTTTGTCTTACTTTCTGTAACACAAACTTATTAAATTTAAATGCTGCTCCCAGTAAATTTAAAAAAAAAATGAATTCACTGGATAAGCAGATCATACTTCTCATACTTTTCCACTCAAAAAGTGAAGTACCACATGAAAAACAACACAGGACATCCCCTCTTTTCTACACAATATTTTAAAGAGAAAACCCAGCTTTACCTGGACTCATAATTTTTGACTATAAACACTTGAGCTAAGGCTGAAATACTTCCTTCTCTATCCGAAGATATCACAGATATCTTTGAAACTGTTGAATCAATAATTCTACTCAGTCTCATTAAGCTATAACAAAAGCACTGTCTAATTATTTGTACTAAAAACACTGCAATAAGTATTTGGCAGATAATTCCATGAAAACAGACACAGTAGGTGTAAGGGAAATCGGTAAATAACAAATCACTGGGGCTGAATTTGAAAGCATAACATGGCAAGGAAAAGGAGGAAATGCATGTAACTGCTTCATCTGCTACAAAATCTCACATATTTAGCAGGCATGCAAGATGGTGAGCCATTCAGAAAACTAAGCCATATTTGAAACAATACGATATTAATTTTTCTCACTACTCTTTTTTGTCTTGCAGAGAAAATGGTATACTACATCACATCTAGCAACTCTTCCAAACTTCCATATGGAGTCAAAAACACAATGAAGTAAGTTACCAAGTAACATAAGAGAAAACTTGGTATCATAATTAAGAATAAATGTAAAAAAGAAATCTTCCTGAATTACCTATTTAACAATTGTAAACATAATGTCTGGATTGGCATCTACTGGTCATTTAAGTGCTAGCAAATAAAACATTCCGATGGTAGATAATCAAAAAGTTTCTGAATCAGATAGATATTATTTTTAATCAATCCTTATACTGAAATAGACTGGCTCGTAGTTACTTTCAGGATTGATTACATGTAACAAATCAATATAGAAAAGCCTCCAAAAAAGGATCTTCAAATGCACAAATCCACAACATTCTTAAAAAAAGTTAGATTAATAACAAGCACTATTATACACAAATTCTTTTGTCACAGATGGGCAAGTAAGTTAGGTCCACCATTCTCCAACCCAAATCATTCTATGGTTCTATGATTCTCTGTAAATTCAGTGAGGTAATTTTAATTTTTAAATGACAAGGTAATTTAGGAGAAAAAGAAACAATTAAAAGGAGTTGCTTAGGCTTCTGTCTTAGGTCCTAGATTCCTACTGGGTATCAGCATTCACTTCTCACTCATATCAATGGTGCACTATTACCTAAATGTTAAGCTAAAGCTGTCTGAAAATATTCTTAAAATGTGTCTCCTTGAAATTTTTTTATAATGATTTGTTGACGTTGAAAGAAGACTTCAGAGTGTTTAAGTAACAGAGACTTACTCTATGTAGAAAATAAACTAATAATAATGACCAAAAAGTCTTTAATATAGATTGATCATAAGAAACACAGAAAATACAGGCTGCAGTCTTGTAAACCATCTTGTGGTTGTTGAGCTTGGAATCTAAAACAGTCCTACTGTGTTAATACATTTATGACATTACTTGGCTCTGAGAAGTTTCTTCCTGGAATAGATCACTAATTCACTTCCCGTCACTAAAACATTACTTACACGTTTATGTAAATCTTTAAATTATGTGATATTATGAATTTTATTTCTGTTGAGTATTTACATGTCTAGCATCTAATTGCTGAACTTTAAATAGATATGTAAGGCAAGCTAAACGGTACCTTGATTTTCTTCCAGCTTCCCAATTGTTTCTATCTGCTCAACAAGGTCATTTGAGTTCCACTGACTCATGCCGATGAGAATAGCACTTTTTCCTTCCACCACCTCTTCTGTATGAGGAAAAAGGAAAGCAATAAATGGCAGCGATGAACATGAAAACACCACAAAGGACTATAACTAGTAACTGTGAGAGAAATAAGCAGCCTAAGTTAGCACAGACGCCCCAAAGAAGCTTCCTGCTTGACATATCCTGAAGTGTACCTATGCACTACATAAATTTTGTGCAGGAAAACCAGAGAGGAGAGAGTTGTTTGACTATTTGTTCTTACCTCGAGCAGGTCACTTAAAAACAAAGTTGGGAATAAATCACTCAAGTGTTTACTATCGACTTACTAGTTAGAATTCCTTCCCCTTTCCCCACTCCAGAAAAGGGCTGAAGATCAAAACAACCCTAAAACTGACATTTGTTTTTTCTTAACAGCTCACAGAAATTTCACAGAACCTACAGCCCTGCCTAACTCACAATTCTTCTTCCTTAGTTTCTAAAAATTGAAAATACTTACAGCACTAAACTATCAACTTGTAATTGTTTTTCATAGGAAACAGACATACAGATTATACTCTTACATTCATTCAAGAAATGAAATCAGCTATACTATAGCCAAAATAGTCCACAACAGTCAAATTATATGAGCTTCTCAGAAGATGAATAAGAACTTTTCTCCAGATGTAAGGGAAACGTTGGTCAACATAGTAGAACTTATATATATGTTGGTGGTTCAATATTCATTTCAGCCTGAAAATGGAGCTGTGTCCTATAATTATAAGCATTTTTAAGTTTATTATATACCACAATTTTAACAAGTAATTAAAAGCAGTCCTACTCCAGACAGGCCTGAAGTGATAGATGCAGCAGAATATGCTCCATATTGTTCTGATGCCAGATCCAGTTCATGGCAGCTTATTCATCCACACCAGTACTTCACCCATCTCTGATAAACTCAGGCCTGTTAAAAAATCATACCTCAGTCTGGTGAAAACGATGTCGTTAGTCCATTCCAAAACGAGCTTACTCACTTGTGGCAAATCTGGCAAAAGAATAGGGATAGTACAAAAACCTTTGCACTGACCTCGAGCATCAAAAAACTCATCATCAGAGCTTTCCACAGAGTCTTTGTGGATGTTCTGCATGTGCCACTGATCACCAATGAATCTGCGTAGGCCAGCTGCAAATACAGAGAGACTGACATAAACCCAAGGGAATGCTCACTTCTGTACCAGACTTAAAAGGAAAAGTACAGTAGTAAGCATTGGTGGTGATGTTTTAAGAGGATCCTTTTAGTCAGGGCACCTAATCTCAAAAGGATTCTCAAGATGGCATAAAAATTACACTTCTCACTTTCACTTAACAAAAATTATTAAAACAAGGTTTTGATTAAAGATGAGGCTGCATCACTTTCAGTTAATGGAGTGACTTGAAAAGATAAATTCTAGCATATGCAACTCACCAGGTTGTTCAATTCCAACACTCAGACTATACAACATTTGTTTCCGAGACCTCAAGCAACATTTCCCCAGGGCATAGCAGTGGTTCCTGTTCAAATTATACTTCACTTCTGAGAGAAATGGCATCCTATTCGACTCACATGTTTACAGACAAATTAACGAATACTCATTCATTCAAAGTTATTCATAGAGTTTTTTCCATCAGAGAGCTTTGTTTTGCCAGAGAAGTGTGCTTACATTCACAGCTTGTCATTACAAGACAGGAGGGCAAAATCCCATCAGAACAGGTACAGTAGCAAATATATTGACAGTAGATCCCAGGGGCTACACATAACTCAGGCTAATTTTTAATTAGAAAACCAGCCCTACACAATCACATCAGTCCTTCTTACATCTACAGCAACATATATATTGCCTTACATTGACAGTAAACGCACCCCAAAACACTGGTGAAACAGGAATCGAATCCACCGTAATAACAGAGGCAGAGCCAGACTCCTCACAGCAGCACTGGGCAAGGACAGGAGACACTGGGCATAAGTAGAAGTGAAAGTTTCATACCAGCTTTAGGGAAAAATGTTTTCCACAGAAGAACATTCATTGAAGCAGCCCCTCAGAATTGCGCAATCTTCATTTTTTGGAGTTTTCAAGTTGGATAAAGTCATGAACAACCTGGTCTGCCCCCATATCTAGCTGTATCGTCTGGGAACTCACAGGCACAAAGAGGCACTATGATCAATGCTCTATTCCTGTATTTTGTATTAAACGTTTAAACACAGCTCAAGATGATTGGAGTCATGTATTCTGCCCACTGCATGGGAAACAGCCATCACCTCCACTGATGATACTCTCACCATCTCTAAGCACAAGACCTCATCACACCTGTGGAGTCACTTTTCTATTCTTCTTACTGACCAACATACAAACAAAATGTCTTTTTCCACTGGGCTGACAACAGCCTTGCATAAACACACAGCATATCTCAAGCAAGGAGAAAGAAAATGAGAAAAAAGGAATGGATGCACAGAGTACTTAGGTGACCCTGTTATGTAACAAACCACTGCAGATCCCTGCAGAGCCAGAAACTTGAAAGATAAATAAGAGAAAAAGAGCAATTTACAGATAGTACAGATGAAGGGAAAAAAAAGCTCATGTGCAGTCATGGGCTCTGTTATAAACTCAAGAAGGCAAGGTACTTGCAGCAGGATTCTATACTGTGGGTCAAGAGCACACAAATTCAGGATGTCTGTGATTGCACACAGCAAATATAGCACTTTCAAAGAGCAGCCATCTCTCTCTGCAGTACTTATCAGTGAGACAAGAAGACCTGACTGTGTCTCCACCCTGTCACCTTCTTTCACTGGTCTCTTTCCCTGGAAAGCCAATACTGTCTGGTGGTTGCCCAGACCTATCAGAATCAGATTAAAACCTGCTTTGCAGCCTCTGCAGTTGGCCATAGTACACTAGTATCAGCTTTATGATAAGGATGAAATGTATTGCAAAATTTTTGGCAACCAAAAAAGACCTTGGCAGCACCAGCTTTATTATATCTCACTAGGAATGCTTCTAGATTTAGAAGCAACTTAAACATAGCCACAGCTGGCAGCACAAGTCTGCATATGCTAGCTGCAAGCAGTTCTTCATATTCACATTAATTTGCTGGCTGGACTGCAACACACTGCCCTAGTACAATAGTCTTATCAAGTCTGCTTCATTCTGTGCCAACAGCTTAGCATTCGCCACCTCTGTAGGACTCTATTATCATTCCTTGATTATATTAGACACTGCCATTGCCTGGGGTCACTGATTTCATTTACAGCATCAACTGCTGCATATTTTATTATTTCATTTCAGAGAAGGAAAAGATCAGATTTACTCCAAAATACAGGCTACCTCCCTGGTAGGGATGCTAGTATTTCTCTTTAAATACTAGACTTGCTGATTGGTTCCCAGCAGACAGATTTCAGCATTTTCTTGAAAGCAGGGCAGCAATTAACATTTAATTTCAGTTGATCAGTATCGCTGTTTCTGAGGGTGGCAGGGAAAGCTACTCAGAAAAGCAATCCCTATAACAGAAACCCACATCACTAACCTGCAGGTCACTCACATGAGTGAGCTGGAAGCACACGCACTAATTTCCAGAGGCTGCTAGAGGAAACGTACCAGACTGACAGTGAAGACAAGCGGAATACTTTCACACAACACAGACAGTCCACAGAGCACAAAGGCTTTCCTCCTAAGAGAAGCAGAAGCAAAGTTTCCTATCTAAACTGCTTTCTTTTGTACAGTTCTGCTGGTTCCTACACTCACCTGTTTTGCACACAGCTGAGTGTGGGTTTGCACTGAGCAGAGCCATCCTAAGCACTGAGCAGAAATGTTGAATTCTCTAGTTATGCTCCTGTATGACTCCGACTTAGGGCAAAGACCTTCAAAATAAAGAAGTCTAACTACCATCTAACACTACACCACTAAACCATGTCCCTTAGTGCCACATCCATACATCTCCTAAATACCTTTAAAGATGGCAACCTCACACTTCCCTGTGTAGTCTGTTCCGATGACTAACCAACCTTTCTGTTAAGAAACTCTTCCTGATATATACATATAACCTAAAACTCTATTGTAACATTAATTTAGATAAACTTAGTTTCAACAGGAATTAGGATTTATTATAACTCATGGTAAATCATGAGTTAAGATTCTGTGATTTTTATAGCACAACTTGAGGTCCTCTCCTCACACTCTAAACTGAGCCCTGGTACTCCATTGAGCCAGCTACAAACCAGCTACAAATTGAGCTGAGACAAACAGGAAGCTTCTCATCTTCAGCTACACTCACAGCTACAACTATCTCATTATAAAAATGGGTGGTTAAATTATAGTTTCAACGGACTTGCAACCCTAGCCAAGTGAATGTACCAGTACTGACCATAATCTTTTCAGCTCCGATCTGAATGCTTAATTTCATGCACGTACTTCATCCCACTGACATTAGTAGAAGCACTTGTATGTATGAAACTAAGCAACTGTTAATGTACTGCTGGAATTAGGGCTATGAGATTATAAATACTTGGATATCAAAAATCAAATAATTGAAATCAATGTGCAGGAAGTTCTGAAATTTTTGAAAGATTTTCACTCATTGATTCCTTCCACTCACTGAAACATTTTCTAACTTAAGTTTGACTACTTCCCCACATTATTATAAAAGCCCTGATGTTCAAAACTCATTAATTTCCAAAGACCTAAGTATCATTCAATAACTCCACATCTTCTACCAGTACCAAAAGTGCTGTTTCAAGATTACTTGTTAAGGAAAAATAAAAGATTAAATGTGTATCAAATGAGGGGGGGCAAAAAAACACAAACAAACAAACAAAAAACCCCAACTTATTCCAGCCCAGTGACAGCCACTGGCTTTGAATTAGAATAAACCAGCGTTGTGCACTGTAGGCCTCAGGTCTTTAGATGCAATACATCTAGAAGTATAATGTTTGTATAGAGAGCACAGTAATATCTTCTGCAAAAAGTGAAGAATATTTGCCTGTGGAAATAATGTCCTGTAGTAAGCAGCACATTTAATGAAAATGCAAGACTCCTGGATCTATCAACTTGAGAAATAATTTTATGAATGCACTGGGAAGTAAACCTAGCACTCCTGTCAAACCAAAGCCACGTCACCTTTTCTAACTGGCTCTCCTTCTCCCCTGCCTGAATAAGCTTTTACAAACCAACAGCAGCTGAAAATGAAAATCGTGACTTGTGTCATCACTGCTTATTACAGCAGAACTTCATCAGCAGGGTCAGCACAAGCACTTTGCGAGTGGGCTTTCCTGCAAAACTCATTCAGTGCTGTTCACATCAGTGTCATGGTCATAGACTGCATCAAGCTTTGAAGCATGCCCAGCAGTCCGCTACATTTTTTGCTTGATAATCAACATTTACTGATTAAATGTAGGTGCAAACAAAAGCCACAGACAGGTGAACATTAAAGTAGCACTCTTGGATATTACTATCATACCAACCTATTCAATAGAGCTATATTCTCATAACTACTGAAAACTCAGTATATTAGTAAATTTCTGAAGACTGAACTAATCTCAAAAAGAATTAATCAAAAATTGACTTCTCTTTGCATTCAGGAAAGGTTTTTCTAATAAAATTAAAAAGCACAAGTCGTATTCCATTTGGGAAGAAATAATGGGTATAAAGACCTTTCTTGCTGCATAATACTTCTTTCTGTTCCATTGTTTTCAGATGCATCCTTCGTACCCTATAAGTGATTTAAGTGAGCTATCCACACAATGTTACCTAGGAACTACAGAGCTGAGTCTTACCAGAAGCTAAAATTATCCACTGCTATTTTCTAGTTATGCTTTATTTCTTCTATAGCAAACACAAAACTGAAGATACATGAATTTTAACTACTGGACATCTTGGACTTGAAAGACTCCGACAAAAAAGGGGGAGATGCTGACATCCCCTCATATTAATCCACAGCAAAAACTGATGTAGGAAGTAAGCAGCAGCACACATGGTGGGGAGCAGGGGCTGGTCAGTACAGGAGACTGAGAGGAGTGAGAGGCCTCAGAAGAGAGGCCACAGAGCCAGAGGAAGAAAGACTGTGAGTTCGGATGTGGAATCCATGGGACAGCTGGGAACTAAGAGTGGGGCGAGGGGAGCAAAGGGGAGAGGAAGACCAGCAAGAGGCAGGGGCCTCCTACCAGTCTAGCTGATTGCTTCTGGCAAAGGATATGATCCCATTTCATTCCACCAGCCAGGCACAGCATTCACTTAACTCTGTGGTTGAGCCTGTAAAGCCAGCAGAAGCGTTCCAAAAATTTAAAATAACAAAGAGTTTTCCACTTCTTTGGTTCCCAGAACCAGGCTCCAGAAGAACTGGGGAAGCTTGGTAGCTGGCAAAGGAAAGAGGAAATGCACCAAATTTCTCTTATTGTTGTCAGCAAGGCACCAGATCATCAAAGTATACTCTGCATTCATGGACTTGCAGTACTCCAATTACTGCCCTTCTGAAATCTGCATACACTTACAGTCTTGAGAATGGAAGACTTCTAAGTACTGCTGGCACTTCAGAAAGAGGAGAGATGGGGGGATTAGTCAGGAAGAATTAAACAGTGTACAGAAATGGGAGCTCTAACTACAAGAATTAGGAGAAAGCTTCTGATTTAACAGGTGGTGAGATAGAAGACCAAAAGTCAGAAGCATGTTTGCATGAGAAAAAGATATTAAACAAAGGTAATCTTGAAACAAGAATCAAACAAGCAGGGACCTACAGTAAGCAAAGTCGTTATATTTAACAGAGAAGCTGAAGTCCAGAGAACAGTTGTTAACATAATAACTCAGAGTAGAACTGGGCTGATAGAAGCACAGTGCTGAGATTCAATTTCTAGCAGGTAGGAAAGATGCTGGCAAGTACAGCGAAAGAACTGAGAGGTGAAGAAAAGCATTAAGGGATGAATAAAGTAATCGATTTTGTAACAGACGCACCTTGGGACAAGAAGCAGAGAAGAAAAGCATCATGAAGACGGTAAGTCAGATGGATACAAGAAAAAGGACCTCCTTTTATTCTCACTGTGGTTGAACCTGTACCAAAATAAAAATGAGAAAAAAAGCCCAGTTGACTCAGCCACAGACAGAGTTAAAGACAGAAGTTTCACACAAAAAAGCAGGTTCCGTTGCTGTGAAGTAAAAGAGCTAACTGGAAGAACAATCCAGACAACTCTGTGGGCAGAAATATCTAATATTATCAGCTCCTCTCAACCATCTCCTCACTCTGTGCCTTTCCAGTAACAGCACTTCAGCAACTAAAAGTCCCTCACTACCTACTCTGTACATCCTTCAACTGACAGTTCTGCAACAGATGGCATGGATAGGTTTATATGTTTGGCTCACTGAGAACAGAAAATGAAGCAAGAAACTAAGTTATGCAGGCCTTTGAGCCCCTATTTTAAGATACCAGTGGCATTTTCAGTCTTGCACCTTATGGAATTACCAGTGAAATGGAGGAAGAGTGAGAGGTGGTTAAACGTGGTGGTTCAGGCTCCAAATCCTAAACTAAGCTTTCCTGTAAACACAGTACATCTTTCAGAGCTGTTTCTTGATGCTTTGGATGCCAGTGCTTCAGAGCAGAAATTAACTTCACCCTCTCTCTCAGCAGCATCACCACCTCCTCCAGACTCACTCTCCAAAACAAGGAACATATGAATATTCTCTAACGTTTTTCTGCAACAACTGTAGGTGGACTGCCTGCATCACATCTGAAAGGCTCTACTTTCACAGCGCAGACATTTTTGCTTTCTGTGAAAGATCTGGTACTTTTGAGTCACTGCTGTTACAAAAATGAAATAGAAGACGAAGAACAGATACCACACCACCCACAGGGACATGTCAGGTAGATCTGCAGCTGCCACTATATGCTCTGAAACTTACAATCCTGCATGTGCCTGAGCATTTATTTACAAGGACTTTATTCCAGTTGCTTAAGATCTGGTGGATATGTTAAGCTGACCACTTCTGAAAGCCCTTCATAAACACGTGACATTCGAAAGAGATCAAGCAACACTTTTAACTGCCACTAGAATAACGGTCTTTCTCTGTATTTGTGACAAAATAATGGTGGCAGAAAGGCAGGGAAAGCACAAGCACAACAATCACATTTGTGTATTTGGGCATATTCCAGCTCATGTATAAACTCAATTTATAAAAGCAGTAGATTTGCCCTGCTGCTAACCAAGATATATTTAATTTACTGAAGATGAAAATCAGTGACAATATAAAGCTGGCATCAAAAACCACATTTTACCTACTAAAGTGTGTGGAATCAATTAATCATGCACAAGAGAATAGCTACCCTTGAAAATTCGCATGCAAAGTTGTGCATGAACAAGCATGCTATGTCTGCAGAATAGAATACCAAAGTACCACTAAATGCAAAAACACCATCTCCTTATCTTCCTATCAAAGTTAAAATGTCAGCAAATGAATGCCCCAAAAACCAACGTGACTTTTTCCACTTTGATTAAAATCATAGAATCATACAATCACAAGGTTGAAAAGGACCTACAAGATCATCTAGTCCAACCGTCCTCCCATCACCATTGCGACCACAAGCCACTAAACCATATCTCGTAGCTTTTAGTCCAGATGCCTCTTGTATACTGCCAGGAACGGTGACACCACCACCTCCCTGTGCAGCCATTCCAGTGCCTGATCATAAGGAAAAAGTTTCTCCTTATGCCTAATCCAAACCTCTTCTGGTACAACTTGCAGCCATTTCCTTAGGTCCTGTTTGCTACCTGGGAGAAGAGGTCAAACCCCTCCTCATCACAACCTCCTTCAGAAGTTGTAGAGTAATTAATCCTTAATTTATCAAAGAATAAAACCAACCACCTAGTTCTACATCCAATTTTTTTTTGCATTTTGTGAAGTCACTGATGCTCTCATATTCTTGAGTGCTATATCTTAGGGTTGCTACCAATCCATGTCTACCCAGGCGCAGAGGGGAATCCTGTTTGGAAGGAAACACTAGGTTTTAGCTGTAATACTACCATACTGATGTAAAGAAACACCAGTAGATAACAGTGCTGGCAATGAACACCTGGTAAGTTTCACATGCAGACCAACAGGCATTCAGTCATGGCACAGTTCGGCCACCACCTCCCAAAGCAATGGGCTCCGTGTGCAACCTCGAAGAAATCTACCACTGCAAGCGAGAGGTTTCTCACTGTTCGTGCATATCAACTATGTGCCACCTGGTGCAGAGGCACCATTGTCTCCAAGCTTTCCGGCCTGAACCCTAGAGTGCCGATTTCCTCCAAATTGCATTCTGGATAAGGAAAAACAAAAAGGCGTGAACTACAAAGTGTAGGATGGGCTGCTTCTACCTTCCTTCTGAGCAGGTACTACTCTGCAAGCACGCCTTTACTATTTGCAGAGCAGCCCGTGCTACCGCGACCCGCACCGTTTCTCCCAGATCTGGCAGCGGCGCGCATCGGTTCCACCGGGTCACGGCCACGGAGTTCCTCCAGCGCCGGGAGCTCCCGGGCGGACCCCGCGACGTCCCCGCAGCCCCACACAGGACCCCGCGATCGTCGGCACAGGCAGCGAAGGCAGCGCGGGCCCCGCTCGCACGAACGCACTGCGGCCCCGCAAGGGATTCCGCGCGTCCCTTTCGGAGCCGCGCAGCGAGCGCGCCTCGCCTCCAGCTCACCCTCAGGGCTGCCCAGCTCCGCCGCGCCATCCCCGCGATCCACCACACACACGCGATCACTCACCCAGGCGCAGAGCTTTCTCCATTTCGGGGCTACCCGCTCCGGGCCGAGCCGTGGCCGGCCGCGTCAGCTGCTCGCCTGCGGGGCCCTCCCGGCGCGCCGGCACCCCGTGCCCCACCGCCCCATCTGCTCGCGGCGGAGGCTCCGCACCGCCCCATCCCGCCGCGCAGCCCCCGCCGTTAAAGGCACAGCGAGCGGTTCCCACTCGCCATGGGGCCGAGCCCAGGGGGTGCGGGCCGCAGCTGCTTGGAATCAACCTGGAGAAAGCTGCGCGCGAATATCGACCGCGCCAGCTCGCCCGCAGGGCCCGCCCCCGGAGCCTGGCTGCCGCAGGGCGCGGGCGGAGGCCGCACGCTTCTGGTGGCTCTGATGGTCGCAGCAGAAGCCCTCGAGGCGCGAGGCCCGCCCGCCCGTCCCTCCCCGCGTCCGAGGCGCGACTCCCTGCCTTCGCGGCGCACCTCAGAGAAGGGAAAAGTGGCGGGACCTCTCGCGCCGCCCTGCGCCGAAGGGCCCCGGTGCACAGCGCCAGGGGCTCACCGTGCATGCGGCTCGTCACTGCTGCAGCGCTGCCCGCGCGGCTCCTGGCACAGGCCTGGCATCACAACCTCTTTGCCTGTTGCCCAGCCCTGCGCGGATGCCGCGGCTGAACTACTGCAAGGCACTGCCGTCAAGGTACTGCAAGTCAGCGCTCTGCTGCACAAGCTGAACTAGGGGACTTTCAGGGCATAACTCGTTTTCTCTTCCTTCGCATCCCTCACTTTCACTAACGCTTCCGAGGGGAAAACAGAGCAGCCAGCTCCTCCCCATCTCCTAAGAACTGGGAGAAACTCAGCACAAGAAGTGGCTGCTTGACTCACAGGAACAATGGGAGAAGACGGGAAGAAAAACTGAAGGGTTGTATTTAGTTACAGCATGTCAGTCAGTACACTACCAAATAAAGCTCAATAAACAAAAGTTTTGCCCAAGAAAGCATACAGTTTAAGAGCCAAGCAAACACAAGGCAACAGGGACCTAAAGCAACTTAAGAGGCTTTCTATCTGTAGGTTGGTTGGTACAAACATAAATATTTAATTTGCACTAATGTTACTAAAAAGCTCATTCAAGCAATCAAAGCAAATACTACTGAGAACAGTGTTTAAAACCCCAGGGAATGCTAAGTGGCTTTGTTTGAAGCATAAGTGGAACAGTCACAATTCCCAAGTAATTTTCACCCAAAGTCAAGTGCCAGTAAGCTAACTATAATTTATGCTACACATCTATGGGTGACAGCTCCATGGTGTAAAGTTTGGGCTGGAGCCTCATTGCCTCTGCTGTTTCACTTCAAGCCCCAGATGAAAGATGTGACTGCACAACTGGTTTCTCAAAAATGCTGTAGTGTCACTAAACTGCCTAATTAAGCAATCCCAAAGAAAGGCCATGGATAATATATTCACAGGTCTTGTAGAAATACTAGCTCAGCAGAAAAACGCCTGAAAGATGGGGATATATTTGAAGGGAATACTGCAGTACTTACTCTGTACTGCTCCCTACAGTTGTAGTACTTTCCAAACTGTTTTTGTCTTGAATAGATGTGACCTATCGAGGAGCAGGCCAGTAATAAACAGGATTAAAACATCTAGTTTAATTTCATGTTAACCCAGTACCAGTTGGAGTAGGAAGCAGAACAAAAAACAGACTGCAGCTTACTTTTAACAAGCATTTGAAAATGCATGATTATCTACAGCTATCAAATGTACGACAAGTGTATGTTTATCATGACAATAGCATGAAAGGGGCAAGCAAATAGCATTTGTCTTCTCTATGTTATTGAGAGCAAGCATGCACTAAGCTTTGCTTTCTGCCTGTGCAACTTCTCTGAACTTAAAGTGAGCATACACAGGGGCAGAATTTCATCTCTCATTTCCAAAGGTGATGTTGTCACCTATGCAGAAGACCAGCACAAGAGCTACACATCACTTCAGTATTGTTTCAAGAAAGCTACCCATACAGGAGGCTCATGCTAGCAAGAATCTATCAGTGACGCGTATCCAGGGATATATTTGTTACAGACCAGATACTCATCCACCTACACTGTAGCTTTTTAAAAATGTCTTCATCCTTTCCATATTTGCATTCAGTCTGGACAGACATGGACAACAGTAACTTTCCAGAGGTGTCAACCTAACAGTTTCCATGTCAGCTACCATGTAGAAGCCACACCAAAACAGATTATTATAATCACCTGAACAGAATTTTCCATGAGAAGTTTTTCTAGGGCTTGGAAGAATTTAGTTTGCAGGTAAGACACAACCAGGGAGACTCCCATGAGGCTATTATCTATGTTAACATCTCTGTCCTTCATTAACTGCACTCAATTTAATAACCAGACCGATATTAAAGTGAAGGCGATTTCTTTTTCATGCTCCTCAAATCTTCATTGGGAGAGAAAGAGATAGAACCTGCCTTCTATTTAAAGATGTGAAGCAGTTTATGCAGACACAAAACAATGCAGCCTTTTAAACAGAATGTCTTCACAATTTATCCAAAATCATTTTATCAATAAGATTTTTGCATTGTATCATCTTCTCAGTAAGTGCAAATACTGAACTAAGCAAAATTAGTCTTTTCCTTAGAAGGCACAAGATACAAAAAATTCTGCATTAACATCTGCATGAGATTCAAACTATACAAATTGTTTTCAAAAACTACTGTATTCTGTGCTCTAAAAAGGTTTGGTTAATATTACTGGAAGAATAACTTTTCTTCTAAAATGCCCTGAGAATTTGAACTGTATAGAGAACATAAATACTCAGATAGGGTAAATATTAAATTTCCCCGTCCTTTGTCCTGTACCCCCTTTTGAAGACACAGAAAGCAAAGTAGCATGGCTAGAGGCAGCATTCAAACCCAGGTTTGCATTCCCAAAGCTCTGCTCACCATGCTCAGATTTCTTAATTAAAAAATAATAAGTCCTTTCAACTTACATAACAAAGAGCAAATTTAAACCTTGCAGTGATGGCACACTGTAAGATATATCCCAAGCTACTATGTTTGCATAATATGATAGTAGGCAAAGACTGATACTTGGGGCAGAAGGTACTGCTGCTGTACCTGTTACACAGATAACACTGCTTTTCCTTGTCAGCTTCTCAGATAAAGCATACCTTCAATAACATGCAGTCCTTGCCTTTAATCAAATTAATGCCTCTATGAAAACACATTCTAAAGTCAAATTCTGACCCAATTATTGAAAGAAGAACATGTTAGTAATCTGATGGCATTGTTCAACTTTTTTTTTTTTTTTTTAAATACAAATCATACCAATTCACTGTACTCAAAGAATATACTTTTACAGAGCATTCTTTCTATCATCATGACTCTATCATCTTGGAGTCACTGCAGATGTGCTGCCTCCCCACCCATCATTCTTCCCAAAGAAAGCTGAAATCTTTCTGAAAGCTATTACTTTGCACAGTAGCAAAGCACATCTCTGGATGTGAGAAAGCATAACCTTCACTGTTGTTCACAAGCAACACAACAGTTCTGACACATTCACTCTGAACAGCTATTTTGCTGTACAGTCTGGAAAAAACAAAAGGTTTTCTCCAATGGCATGGCTGCCTGAGCAGGCAGTTACCGGTGGCCTTTGAAGGCAATAAGAACTACAATTCCTCCAAGGAAAAGGGGAAGAATTACTCTGTGCTGTCCTGAACTCTGAAAGCAAACAACTGGCAGCCCTTGAAAATGTAAACCTCCAGAACTTTTTTCTTTCTTTTGAAGTGTTGCAAAAGCTTCAGACATTGCAACTATTTCCTTCAGTACATAAAGGCACACAGCCTCTTTTCCGTGGATTACAGCAGAGATGTAGAACCTCTACAAGAGTTATAGCCAAACAATAATGTAAGAGAAATATAAACTAGACAACAACCTGAGTTCGAATGTCTTCAAAGATATTTTTACTTCCAACTGCTTTTTAAGAAAATAATCTAAATCCAAATACATTTTCTCCTAATTCTAAACACATTCAGATTTACTGGTAATTCAAGTGTTTTTCCTTGCAATACAGCAGAGAAACTTCTGTGAAGACAGAACCTCTTTCAAGGAATGCTTTCTATCATCATCAGGTTATCTAGCATTGTAAGATGTCAATTAAAATCAAACCTTGTATAAAACATAGTTTACATACTAACTTCTGCAGAACAAGATCAGCACAATAGGCAATGCCATATGTAAGAACCACTACAAGATGAGAACTCAGAAGAATGTTATCTTCTAACACCATTATCCCCCTGAGAAGCAGTTGTCCACATAAGCCAAACTTACCCAAACTGGACAGGGAAAGTGGCTTTGGATGTATGCTTAAGGGCCTATGCAGAAAAAGCCAAAAATCAGTTGGTTGGCTAATATCTCCTGGACTAAATTCAAGTCTGGATTCTATTCAGTTGTGCCTGCTGACACAGCGTTCAATCTGGTTTAAACAGCCTTCAGGGTCAAACCAGGAGAATGCTAAGGAAGTAAGAGAAATGGGAGCTCTGTCCACTAGAGCCCACAAAGTCTGTCCAAAGTTATAAAATAATCTTCTCTTATTTCAAGAAGCAGGGATGCTGAGTGCAGTTCCATCAGCAGGTATGGGGATTTAGAGTGTGCAGACTCAAGCAAAGCAGCTGATGAGAAGAGGGCAATGGTCAGGATGGATTCCAGCTGCTATAACCTTGAAGTCACCAGAGAAATCGAGAGGCAGCTCTAAGGAGAAGACACTACATTGAATCAGAGAAAACAGCAGGTGGTAGAGCTGAACGTCAGTCACTCACTAGAAATGAATTGTACTACGCTGTTTTACTTTGAATGACTGAGAAATTCTCTGGCAGCAGCGACTGTGACTGCTCATACCAGTGAAGCTAACAGAGAAGTTGTCCAAGATCCAAGAATCCAAGAGATGGCAATTCCTGGCAGTATAACATTAAATCATTTTACAGTTCTCTCTGCATTGTTTATATTTCACCTACAGCCAAAATTAAAAAAAAAAAAAAAAAAGACAAGCTACATCAGATCCCAATAAATTGGAGGAGAGCAGAAGCATTCCGCCAAAAAACAAAGAGAACAAAATCATAACCCATAGAAGCACAACAGAAGATTGCAACTGATGGGAACTTGCTCCAACAAAGATTTTATAGTACTGAGGCACAGGAAATTCTCTAGCAGAAAGATACATGTGTTGGTGAGCAGACTTAGGTGTTGTGTTGCCTGCCAGGTTGCTGCTAGCTCTAGTTAATCCCAAGTACCACAAATCTTGCATCATACAACTCTTACCACCAAGGCTGAACTGACTGATACCAGAATGCATGGCTGTGAGAAATTCACATCAGGCACATAAGACCAGACAAATGCCTGGGCCGAGTAATGTTCAGTGGAAACAAGGGTAGCCAAGGCTGTAGCTATCCTCCTCTGCAGAATAGAGACCTTCACACCATCCTGCCACGTCATCTGTGTCACTAAGACTGAAATTAGATCTGCTCTTGCTAATTAAGTAACTCTCACAGCTGAGATGGCACAGCTAGGCTGGCCTTAAGGCCTTAAGTTGTCAGCATGAGTTGTGAATACTTTTACAGCTGTGATAACAAACAGTTCAAGTGAAGCTGCAAAAGATCTGCAGGAAGCAAAGGTGTTACTTGGGTAGTTAGCCCCTCTGAGTTCTCTGCTACTCTGGGCATATTGCAATCTATAACCAAGTAAAACTTCAGCTCTAAGCAGGCATCAGAGCATGACAATATCACATATTTCTTTACATTTGTTCAGGGTCAACAGTTACAGTTCCCAACACATACAAAGTACCATTAAAAAAAAAAAAAGGTATTATCTATGTCCTGAAAAAAAAAAACCCACCATTTCGCCCTATATTGAACAGTTCACTGCAGATTAGTAGGAGCTAGTGAGACTCAACAAGTTTCTTACATTATTCCTGTTACTTCCTCCCCCAGTTCTGACACTAATCGTACAGTCTGGTGGGCCATTTAATACTCACATGCAGTCTACCTGCAGTATCCTCCAGAGAGCTGGCCTGCTCCAGAAACCCACGTTCAGAACAGGGACCAGTCTCCCTCCTCCTGCTGGTACACATCCTGCCACACAGGTAGGCTCTTATCACTGAGACACACAGTTTTCCCAGACGCAGAAAGAAATGAATGATGCCTCCCTGTAAGCCAAGCAGAAACATCAAGAACACTGCCCAATACAGCCCTAAGCTGCAGTCGTCACCGAGGAATTTTTACCCTGGTCACCACTTACAGGCTGAGACCAGTAACACCAGCATCCCCGAGCTTTGACCAGTCACAAAATCACAGTCACAGGATATCTTGAGTTGGAACAGATCCATTGAACCCACCCAGCTTCTTTCCTGCACTAGAAAGCTGTGTCGTCTTGGTCGCTTGAGCCATTAGCCACAACAGCAGCACCCTCTTGGGTGCAGCAGTCCAAAGACACGTACTCCAGTCGATCACAGTGTCCCCTTTGTGTGTATGTATGCCTCTGCCACAGCTAGGCTGAAAGTGCAAGTCTCCACAAATGAACAATGAAGCAAAGGTAAGAACTGACAACAACCTTAATGCTGTGGGAATTTTATGCAATTTTTTTTGTTTTGTTTGTTAAGCTGGAATCTACAGCTAGATTTGCACATTTGCAGTATAGTTGGAATTTACTTGAAGGGAAACTCATACAGCTCATGAATTATCTCTGAATTCAGCAATTTTTACAGCCAGGCTTGTAATAATTGCTTTAAAGGTTATGCAAGTTCAAAAATACCTTGACAAATCAGGGAACTGCTTAAAAAGCTTTTAAAAAGGAAAATATTAAAAATAAAGAAATCTCTCTCAGCAGCAGAGACCAAGTTTATTCAATGAAAAGAGACATCTTCCTAGGGATAAAACAATAAAGAATGTGACCATGAGAAACAAACTCCACTAAACAGGTGAAAGTAATCACTGAACTTTGAATACCAGCTTACATTTCCTTCTTCACAGAATACTACTTACAATTTGAAATGAAATAACACTGCATTTATGTGAGTTCTTCTCAGTGAGGTATTTCAGAAGGGAAGTTCTGCCAGCCCAATCTCCATTCCACATTAAAATCACAGTAGTGCCCAGGAGCCCCAGTGGTCAGCAGCTTTCCTCACTGTGGTAGGAGCGTCAGTCAAGGCACTCCTTTTACCTACACGTAGCAAAATATCATATGAGAGAGAACAGGCAGACAGTGACACACAGCTGAAACACAAGGAAACAGATGACAAATGATCAGCTAGGACCACTGTCCTTCAACCTGTTTCATTCTCTAAGACCAGACTAGCATTCTAAAACCTAAGTTCAACCTAGCACTCCAAGCATGTTGCAAGAGATAATGTGAGTTCTTCTGACGAAACATGTACTTGAAACTTACTTTATTCTTCAAGGACACGCTTTGAGGAAATATACTGAAGCAAACTGTCTGGCTAACATGCACATTATGAACAGAACCCCTTCTGCTGTTGCTGGTGAATCAGATCTCAAAAAATGTCCCAAAAAATAAGAAAAAAGGAGAAAAGCAGTCAAAAGAGAAACAACAGTAAGTTAGCCTCTAGGAGTAACTCAGAGATAAGGCAAACCAAACAGAGGGAAGGGGTTCAAGTTACGTTCTTACAGTGACAATAATGGCAGTAGAATTAGGTCCAGCATTAATAGAAAAAAATTAGTTTTCCAAAGCACTGTTGCCATAACCATCTCACTCCCAGAAGCATGCTGATTTCTACAGTTAAATATTTACAGAGCAGTTTGTGTGTTCTCAGGAGCTGCAAGAACTGCTCACAGAATTCAGATGAACAGTTCTGTCTTTGTGGTCCTCATAGAGGGTTTCCAGAGTCATCCACTTTCTTCATTGCTCCTTATAATACCTAGTTACCTATCAGGGAGCAGCAGGAGGGAGGACAAGCCAGGAGCCAGGGGTGTCCGCAGCACCAGCTGGGAAGTAACCACACCAACACTGTGGTGCTGCGAGGTTTGGCACTGCCCTTGCACCAAACTGCTCTCATGTGCTTCTGTTGTCTATGTCACTCTGATCCACTCCGTAAACCTCAGTTTTACTTCAGCTACATGTGACTGCAGCAACTGGCATTTAAGGGAGTCGCCCATACATCTATATTATCAGTAAATTCTTTCATCCTGTTTGTTTTATCCCTTTCACAGCCCTGACACTGAAGAAAATTACACGTAAAAAATGAAAAGAACAGGTCTGTGAAGATCTTACAGATCCATGAAAGGGGATCCTTCTCAGTACCAGGTAGGATAGTATATATATAGGATAGTATATTTTGGATATCTAACCTATTCCTAAAGACCTTCAGCAATAAGAAACAGCACAGGTTCCAATAAAATCTGTTCTTCCCCATCAATACAACATTCTGAATCTGAAACTGCTTATTGTAGTCTTATTGAAGCTATGGATTCAGATGCATGACAGTACCGTAAGTGCATGGTCAGTTAACACTGATCATTACATGCACAGTTAACACTTGAAGCGATATTATGGTTGCACTATGTGCTTCATCCCCATATAGTCTCCACGAACGTATCTTAACAAAAATTAAGCATGTGTAATATTCATCAAGCTTGATTCTGATTTGTCCCTTAAGAACAATGACACGCAGTCACTTCAACTCAAAACTTTACCATTACAAAATTTCCAGTGCAGAAACATCCTGAATTGTCTAGTTTGCATTTATAAATAGACAGTACAAAGTCCATCATTCAGTTCTGCAGGAGGGACTGAAGAGTGTGAAGTCAGAGTTTCTACCTAAAGCCTTCACTCTCCACAGATTTTCTCTGAAAGAAAGCACGCAACCACCACAAAGTCTCATTCAGAATAAAAATTCACTTTGGCACTATCAGTCAGAGGATACCACTCACAGCAGAGAAAACAATTACTTTGTCAGAAAACCATGTTACACCGAAGAAATAGGGTAGTCTGTGTCTTGTAAAGCTGCCAGGTTGGGTGCTGATTGTTCCAAATGGTTTTAGAAAGAAGTTATCTTAAATTAAAAATACGCTTAGTCCTATGAAAGACACACTGTTTATTAAAAAACAGAATATTTTGACAATACTTTCATGAACATGCATGCAGATACAGACACGTCTCACTATTTTTGATTTTAAATTAGACTTATTATACAACTAAATAAATAAAAACGTGGTGCTTAGAATTTAAGAAATCACACAAAGTCATTTAACAGTAATATTTACATTGTTACTTCTGGTGTAAAATTCAAGACAAACAAAACAGTAAAAGTCCTCAATAAAAACAATTATTTTAATTAAATACATTCAAATAAGAGGAAATAAAAATAGTCTTAGAAGGTCAAATTTATCCTGCTGAGAGCAACACTACTATAGAAAAGAAACTTAAAGGATACAAACTGTCATACTGATTTTTGGGTTACCTCAAGGGCTGAGCTCCTCAAAATAGTACCATAAATCTTACTCATTGCTCATTCCAGGCATAACCCAAACTAGTATAGTGATTAACTTATTAACTATATTGCAGAAATGACAGTTTTCATTGATTTTGAGGTTCTTGACTTTAACGGAATTGCTAAGACTAAAGAATGTAGGGCTGGATCAGTAAGTGTTGGGTTTAAATAATATTTTAAGCTAATTTGAAGAAAAAGAAAAGGAATTCTCCATCACATGCTTCTCTTGAAAGGATTCATCTGTGCATAATGTATTAGTGACATTCGAAAACAAACAGGAGCAGTACTTCATTCACTTTAAGAGTGCAAGCTCTGTCTACAGCCTGTGCGAGACCTCTACTTAGCCCTGTGCCATGGGAATCCTTCCTTTGCATTACCACATTCTAAAAAGAACTAATCCATATATTCCTTATGGTGGTCAGACAGTGTCTTTATTATACAACACATAAAGCTCTAAAGAGCAAATCCAACAGTTATTGTTCTTCACTTTTCCATCTGGGTGTTAGATTCCTATCAATAATTAATTGTTCTTTCAACACAACTATCAGAAAAATTCAATGCATTTTCTTGACAGAAATAAACCCATAACTCCTTTGTGAAGTAGTTAAGTGAGATTCTCCCAATTGAAAGAAAATTGAGGCACAGTGCAGCGACGTCTATGACATAGTTTAAACCCAGTGTCCCCTTCCCAGTATTTTATTCTCATCAGTAGTTTACACACAAAAATGGATGGAGTTACCAGAGGTAAACAAATGGATGTGTATACCTATCAAAACATATAAAATTCACCTGTAACAGCTCACATCATTCCACTGAAACACTGGCCAAAGAAATGAAACAACAACAACAAAAAGATAGTCCTGATAAATCCAGGAGGTCTGAAAAGAAAAACATTATGATCTTGGTTCTATAAAAATCTGACATGAATTCTTGTTGGATTTAACTCATTTTAGGAAACAAAATCTCACAGACAAAAAGAACAAACAAGCAAAAATAGGAAACATTAGATTGTCTGATAAAACTATGAGACTGAGGTTGATTCATTTGGTAATGGGGCAGACTTGAAAGCACTTACTGTGCTGGCTGCAAAAATTCCGATGTGAATACAGCTTCAGCATAATCCTCACAAACATCCTGAAGCTCTGTTGCCACATCAAACAGGGCTTCGTCTGTTAGTTCCTCTGCAAGACTAAGGTAGAAGAAAGAGGAAAAAAGAACAGGAAAAGGCTGAAGTCAGATTTCAAGCTTCACTAATTCATACCAGTGATATCAACACTGTGATCTAAAAGGGCAAATACTGCTGCTTTTTCTTTCTACTGCCTAGTCTAAGAAACGATTCCACTATCACAGAACAGTTGCGTTCCTGTAAATGTGGTATGATAACCCAAATTAGAATCATAGAATCCTTAGAGTTAGAAAGGACCTTTAAAGGTCATCTAATCCAGCTTCCCTGCAATGAGCAGGGTTCTCCAGCAAGAGATACTCTCACCTCCACTGCCAGTCCTTAAATGAGGTGTGGGAAGGGGTAGATCCTGGCTCCACCCCTTCCAGTCACTCAGGTGCACTGCTTGCACCTAAGCTTCCCTGGTTTGGCCCACCCTCCCACCAGATGCTCAGTTACTGTTTCAGGCTGTGACTTTGCATTTCCACTGCACATAGCTTTCATGAGGATCTGCTCCATGATCTTTCCTGGCATAGAAGACAGACTAATAGGTCAGTAGTTCCTGAGGTCATCCTTTTTACACTTTTTAAAAATGAGTGTGATGTTGCCTTTTTCTTTTTTTTTTTTTTTTAACTAGTCACCAGGGACTTCACCCGATTGCCACAACTTTTCAAGTATCACTGAGTGGCTTACATAAGTTAATTCTCTTAGGACTCTGGGATGTAACACATGGGGACCTATAGACTTCTGGATGTTCAGCTTTTTCATGTGGTCATGAACTTGATCTTCACTTACAGTTACACTTACAGGATATTGCTTCCCCAGTTCCCTCCTACAGAACCAAACATTTCAGGACTGTGTGGTGAGCAGTCATCAGGGAAGACCAAGGCAAAAAAAGTTAAGTACCTCAGCCTTCTCCTTGTCTTTGTTACCAGCTTGCCTGTGTCACTCACTAAGAGGAGTACAGCCTCCTGGACTTTCCTTTTCTGGTTTAGGTATCTCAACTAGAAATAGAAACATTTCCTGTTCTTCTTGGCATCCTTGCTAAGTTTACTTCAAGTTCGGCCTTGGCTTTCCTGATGCCATTCCTACACAGTTTAGCAGCTTCCTTATACTCTTCTCACAATACCTGTCCCTGTTTCCACTGCCTGTGCGTATTCCTCTTGCTCTTCGATTTGGCTAGCAGAACCCAGTTCAGCAATGTCAGTCTCCTCCCTTCCTTTCCTGACTTGCTACACCTGAAGATGGAGAGCTCTTGCGCCCTGAGGAATTCTATCCTTAGTCTGGTTCATAGCAAAGGATAAATATTTCAGGCTTAAAGGTGTTAAGAGATCTCTGTTTCTTCCTTTTTCAAACTCTTGTATACTAATTCTGCTTTAGGAGTAATAATTAACATACTGTGATGCTCATTCTAAGGCCACTGAAGTAGATAGGAAGCATCTTACTGATTTTAGTTGCCACTGAATGAGGCCTTACAGAGAGCAATAAGGTTTAAGGAAAAATGAGATAAGTGGCCTCCAGACAACAGTGGACGTAACAGAAAGGAAAATTATTTTAACGTAAAAACACAATTGTTTATTGGCCCCTGTGAAGTTCATCTTCAGAGTTTTGCAAATATTCTGAAATATAATAAAGCTACTGTATCCAGGACCTTTTCAGCATAGCAGGGGACTGTTTCTTCTAAACATTTTTTTAACCCTTATTTTATATAGGAAGATTTATAATGCCCTCTTGTGGGAAGAATTAAGGACAGAAAAAACACCTGATAGATTCACTTCAAAAATACACATACCTTTCAGCAACCTGCCATGGATTGAAGCTGCCTACTGCTTCATGGAAAATAAGGTTTAGGTGATGCTTGTATTTGCTGCTGTAATCCAGGATGTTCTGGAGCATATGCTTTGTAACTGAGAAAGAAACATAGGACTTTTTCTGCACAGAATTCTGAGTGAAGGGCTGCAGAATATTATTTCCAGTCAGCAATTTCTCCTGAGCTACTTTGTTTTTGTCAGTGCCACTGGAAATACAAAAGATTTAATTAAATCAGGATTATTAAGTTTTTTGGTTTTTTTTTTGAAATATCAGAAAATGACTTCAAACAGTAAGCATAATTCCCTCCAATACAAACACTACAATGAATGTGCACAGTAAAAATGCACCACAGTTTTGTCTACAATCAAAGTATTCTACTTACTTGTCATCAAAAATTTCAAATGAAATGTCAGTTTCTGGTTCTGTCTGTCTAGTTAATCTGGTTATCTGAATTGAATGAGGAGATGTAGGTATTTGAGTTATTAATGCCATTTGTTGATCTAGAAGAAAAAAGATAACATTAAAATATGTTTCTTTGGAAAAAAAAAAAAACTACAGTTAATGCAGTTAGAACCTCATAAAAACTTTTGCTTCCTTCATAGGCATATTCTACAGGTAAAAAAAGACAAGTACTAAAGCTGACAAATCCCTAAAAACGAAAATTCAAGAAAGGATATCCAGGAGCTCAGTGTATTGAAGCTAAGCATTTTAGGCATTCTTCCTTTAGTATAAGTGTAGTTTGTTTTTATCAGTGAATACTTCTCTAGAACAGACAGAAAAATATCACTCAAAAGTTAATGTAGTATATTAGAACTTGTCAGTAAATCCAACATACAGAAAAAATGAAACAAAATTTGGGGTAAGTCTTTATCTGTCTTATTGATAGATTTTGTACCCGGTGTAAAACAACGCATTTCCATTAAAGTTAGTATGTGACCAGATCCTCAACTTGGTAAATTGATGTAGCTTCATTTTTGTATTTAATCAAACAGAAGGATAAAGAAAGAATACACTAAACACTCTGAGATTTAGACTTACAAATTCCCGTCACGAAGAGCCCAACAACAACAAAAAAAAGTAGCTTCAGGAGATTTCAAACTTAGAAAATAAACTCTTTCTTCTGAAGTAGATTCAAACAGCTCACAGATGAGATGAAGTATATGTACTCCAATTAGAGACTATAGTATAAAATCTTCACTGCACTAAAATCACTACCCGCAATTTATAAGAAAATAAAATATCTAAGTTAAGGAATGACAAATGCCCTTAAAAAGACAACATTAAAACTTAACATGTGATGACTGGTGGTATATATTAAAGACTCCTATCCTTCAACTAATTTACACTAGCAGTGCTTCGCATGCAAATATACACTCAACAAAGGCAAACTGAAAATAATAGCCTGTTCTCAGAATGGATCCTTCTTTTAGCACTGTATTTCATAGAATCATGCAACGACCTGGGTTGAAAAGGACCACAATGTTCAGTTTCATCCCCCTGCTATGTGCAGTCGCCCACCACCAGACCAGGCTGCCTGGCCTTGAATGCATCCAGGGAAGAGGCATCCACAACTTCCTTGGAAAACCTGTTCCAGTGCTTCACCAGCCTCTGGGTGAAAAACTTCCTCCTAATATCTAACCTAAATCTCCTGTCTCAGTTTAAAACCATTCCCCCTTGTCCTATCACTGTCCACCCTCGTAAACAGTTGTTGCCCCTCCTGTTTACACACTCCCTTCAAATACTGGAAGGCCACAACGATGTTTCCCCAGAGCCTTCTCTTTTCCAAGCTAAACAAGCTTTTTTTCAGAAACATTCCTCTCAAAGGAGCACCTATAATCAAAAATATGTCTGAATAGTTGCACAGAAAAAACACAAATCATGGGCTGAACAGGCAACTAGCCTGTAAAAAAAAAAAAAAGAAAACAAACTTTTATTTCCTTGGGAACACAAGTAAACTGCCTCTAGGCTCTGCACCTACAAGAGACTTGTTTGTGAGAAACTGCTCTGTAGCTGCAACTGAGTATCCTTGTTTTCTGTGAACAACCTCGACTAGACTGATTCATGTTGCTTTATTGTCTCCCAGTTATACAAAGGGCAGGCAAAGACATCTTGCCAGCCAGCCAGCTTTGGTAACACGGGGGTCTCTAACAAACTGAAGAATGTTAACTTGCCTCTGCATACTTTCTTTGGGATTTGGCAAACCTTATGCAGAAGCATTCACACTTTTGCATTACAACAGTGATATATGATCACACATAATCACTTTGATTTCAATTCTTTGAAATCAAAGACAGAGATGCCAAGAAAATAAGTTGGCACTGAAGAAACTACTTACCAGTTTTATCCTCTTGGGCCCTGAATTCTGAATCACTGTACACAATCTGGGTGAATCTCCTGCATACAGTTTCCTGATATCTCTGTTTTTAAACATAAAAGTAATCAATTAACACATGCTTAACAGTTCAGCAGTAACAGTTATCACTCGATAAGAAAGCAGGTCATGATCCTCCTTGTCAGAGCAGGATTATTTTCCATGGTTAATGTAGTACTGAAAAGGAGTAAAAGGAGAGATGAAATAACAGATAATCATCTCATTCAAAATCCTAGACTAGAAGATTCAACTACTCCCATTTCAGATCAACAGCAGTTAGTGAAACAACTGATGGGCTTTCTTGCCTTATCGACAATGAATTCAAACATATGCCCAAGCATCTTAAATGGATATTGCATACTGTAAGCTTCATGCTTTCAGCTTACAAATAAATCTCAAGTAAATGGTGCTAAATTCAGTAGTTCTAATTTAGGACAAGTTTAACTGAACAGAAAGGAAATAAGATTAGAAACAAAAACTCTGGAAAAGCTTATTAAAGTTTGAAAAAGTAATGCATTGGGGGGAAAAAAAAAAAAAAAAAAAAAATCAAGCAAACTCAGGTCTGCCAATCCTAACGTTAGCAATAAAACCATGAGGTCAAATATCCTTCTGTTCTTACACAATTTTTTGCTGGAAGAGGAAACTCCTTCTAAGTCTCCCATTTCATACCACAGTCGTCTGACCTTGTTTTAAAGAATGCAGATACCTACTGGTATTATAATTATTGTCAGTAAACCAGAAACTAGCGCTATCAGATCAATGAATAGATTAAAAACTTACTTCAATTTCTTCCATTCTTTGCAACATTGTTTCCAGACTAGGACCATCAGCCACAAAGAGATTCTCAGCCTGAAGTCTCTTACGCTGCTCCATATTCCAGAGTTCCTGAGCAGTATCTTCCAAAAGATCATCCAGTACCTTTTCACTCAGAATATCTGCATTTGCTGCAATCTGCCAAAAAAAAGCAAAATATACACAGTCAATGGGGAGAGAAAAAAAAAAAAAAAAAAGAAGGAAAAAAAGAAGAAATAGAAAAACTTTGAGGGAAAAAAAAACAATGCTTATAAATCACATATTTCTTACAGCACCTGCTGGTAAGAAGCCAAATGTCATTACAACTTTTCAGTGAAAATCCAAATAATTTTGTTTCTCTTCCACTCACATAGTAAGCCAAATCAATAAAACAGCTTGGTATATTCATACCAATAAAAATCATTGAATGTGGATGAAGCTCTCTACATAACTAAGTTTCTAAGTTCCTAAACAGACGTTCGGAAATCACCTAGGATTCAAGAATAAGAAGCGAAGGCCCTCATATTACAAAATATGCATTTAACAGAACATACAGGAAAAGTCCCACAGCAGCTGCCAAAGTTAATGAATAAATATAGAAGAGTACAAAGTGAGTAAACTAGGCCAAAGCTGTAGGTTTCAGTTGTGTCCAGTTTTACCAACTAGAATCATAGAATTGCTTGGGTTGGTAGGAACCTTACAGATTACTTTATTCCAACTCTGCCATGGGCTGGGTGCAGCCCCTCCAGTCAGACTGCGCAGGGCCCCCCTTCCAGCCTGGCTTTGGATACCTCCAGGGTTAGGGCAGCCACAGCTTTTCTGGACCTTTCTCTATGAGACAGGCTCACAGCCTTCTCAGTAAAGCATTTCTTTTTAACATCTAACCTAAACTACTCTCTTTTAGTTTAAAGCTATTCCCCCTTGTCCTACTATTCCCCCCGTGCCATGCTATGATATCTCTATTCATAGAATCACCAAGGTTGGAAAAGCCCTCCAAGATCATCCAGTCTAATTATCCACCTACCATCAGTATTTCCCAATAAACCATGTCCCTTAGTACAACATCTAAACAATTCTTGAACACATCTGGGGACAGTAACTCCATCGCCCCTCTGGGCAGCCTGTCCCAGTACCTGACCACTCTTTCGGAGAATAAATTTTTCCTGATATCCAACCTAAGCCTCCTTTGGCACAACTTGCAGTCATCCCTCTTGTCCCAGTGCTAGTTACCCAGGAGAAGAGGCTGACCTCTATTTTGCCACAACCTTCTTTCAGGTAGGTTATAGAGAACTATAAGGCATTATAATCTGTACGGTGTTGGAAAATATTAAGTTCAGAAAATTATCACTACTTTTCTAGACACATTTTGCCACATGGCAAAGATAAAAACTCAGGTTTTCTCTATGACATGTAGATAGAATATACCTTCTCAGCTACGTGAGTTGAAAGCTGTCTTATAATTGAAGAATCCTTCAAATTACAGTTTGTTTCCAAGGAAATATCGATCTGCTAATAAACCATAAAACCAGTTAGAATAATGAACCTTCTGTATTATTAGTCATAATTACTAGTAGAGAAAATATACTTAGACATTAAACATGGTTTATATTAATTATTAAAATAATCTTATCAAGTCCAGTTATGATTAGTGTAGAACAGTTATGATTGTTCACTACTTGATAATAAACTGCTAAGAAAAGATGATTAAAAAAAAGAACACAGCTTTGCCAACTTTGGTTACGATAATTTAAAGCCTACATACTGAAATGGAAATACACTTGTCAACTGTCCCAAAACTGGGGACTACTGACTATACAAATCATTTGATATGTTTCTCCAAAAAACTCCTTACTTGCACTACGTTGAAAACAAACATTATATTGACCCTTTATAAATGTACCCTTCAAATACTGCCATGAGCCTGACTGTACTACCTGTGCCCTATCCAATGGAAGTTCTAGGTGCTCACATACTGCTTTGTCAACTTTGTCTGCACCCTGAGTTGGAGAAGCACCTTGCAACCTAGACACACACACAAAATAAGAACAAATGAATTTTAAAGTTTAGCATAACAACAGTAATAAAAAAAACAAAAATAAAAAAAACATAAATCCACTTTTTGGGGAAGTGGAAAGTAGAGAAGATTTTCATATTGCTAGTGGGGATAGTAGAAAGATTATACCAAGTTCTGGTACCACTTATTAGCTCTTCTGGGCAAGTAATTACCTTAGCTTTCGTACTTTTTTCATTTCTCTTCTGTTAAGATCAGTCAGAACTTTCATTCTTGAAGCTTCTGCTTCACACCATGCTAGTCTTCAAATGTAAGACAAATACATAAAGAGAATTACAAAACACTCATTATTATAAGAACTGGAGAATGAAATAATTGGATTCTGAATATTAGTTTATAAAAATTTTGAAAACATTTATAGAGAAAATTAATATTGGCTTCAATATCACATAAGCCAGGAAATTCATCTGAGAACCAGTGATCTTCAATCATCCCTACACTACTGGTTAAAAGACAACCTCATGGCTATCTGCAAATACTGCCTAGATAGACAAGTTCCTCATCAGCGCGCACTGTCTACTTCAGATCCAGCAGCTGGATCTCCTGGTTCAATTGCCAGAAACAGCATAGGAAACTAAATATGGGGAACCTGAGTCTCCAGAATACTGAATATATTTTTTACATAAACAAACCTAGACCATAATACAGACAAGGAAAAAAAATACGTATTTTCTCCTTTTGGAATCAGGAGATCACATTTGTATTCTCACTGCAGTGCTGAGATAGTAGGCTAAATATTTTACGTTTTCCAAATGTAGTTAGGTGGAAATATGAATGAGGAACATACCAACAAATTGCACCTTAAGAAATGGAGAGGGACTAATTAACAAAGTTAATTTGAGAAAGAATGAAATCTTAGGAAAAGGAAGGAATACATATTACTTCACTGCTGCAATTCTAATAGTTCAAAACAACGTCTATGAAATAGCAAGCTTTCCACAGACAAAACCTAGAGCACTGTGTGCAGTTTTGAGTCCCACAGTGTAAAGATGTAACGCTATTAGAGGGTAACCAAGGGAGGGCTATGAAAATGGAATAGGGTCTGGAGGGCAAGGTACATGAGGAGAGGCTGAGGTCTCCTTGGTTTATTCAGCCTAGAAGAGGGGAGGCCTCATGGTGGCCTATAGCTCCTCACAGGGAACAGGGGGGCAGTGCTGAGCTCTGTTCTCTGGAAACACTGACAGGGCCTGAGAGACCAGCATGGGGCTGCAATGTGAGAAGGTCAAGTGGGGGTCAGGAAATGGTTCTGTGGGCATGAAGCAGACACCCTATAGCTGTAGGCACAGCCTTGAGCTGCCAGAGCTCAAGGAGCATTGGGACACCACTCTCAGACAGAGTTTGAGTGGTCCTGTGTGGAGCCAGGCATTGGATGTGATGGTCCTTGTGGATGTGCATTTCAGCACGGGATAATCTATGATTCTGTGATTAATGACTGAATTACTTCCTCCAGAGAAGGCACCAATAGAAACTCTTCATTTAGATAAGTAATTTCATGACACTTGAAGGAACACACTACTGTTACTTTTACCGCTGTCAATTTGAACTGAAATTAGCTGATGAGTTTCAAAAACCATTATAGTAGGACTGACAGACACAAATAGCATAATAACAGGTTAGTTAAATAAATTTAAAAATTTAATCAGAGCACCAGCATGGCAAATGAAGTCCATTCTGCATACTACATACACTGTCAGTGCTTTGCCTAGTGCACTTTTGGCCTGTGACTTCCAGATGATATTCAGATATGACCCAGGAAAAACACAGGGCAACGTTTTTTTCCCATGCTCTGTGAACGAGGCCACTTTATTATGAGTGAGAAATAAAACCACAAATATCCAGTTGTGAGCTGTGCTATGCCACTTGCCTCTATAGTCTGAGAGATGGGCCCAGCCCATCCTATTTACTACTACAGATACAGTACTATTTCCACAGAAAAGTAGGGCAAACACTGGATCCACTGGACTATGAACATACCGTTTAGGTGAAGCAGGAGATAACGTAGAGTTTGGAGGCACCCAGGGTATGCTGCTCTCCTTAACAAATCGTTTGCTCTCTTTTAACTGAAAAGCTATAGTTGTTTCTTGAAATCGAGCATGCTTTCCTGGAGACTGTGTTTGCCTTGGTTTTAGAGATCTAGGCATTCCCTTAAAATTAACACAATTACATTAAAAACATGCATCTCCGTTGCTTAATTTTTGAAGTATTTTGTATTCTGCTTTAGAATTTGTTTGGAAGTCATGTCTCCTTACTTTACTGAACAGCTGACACATGTGGAAGATTTAGAACTCGTTTAAAGACAAGTACAACTGTGCCATAACAAAACATGCTTAAATTTTGCTATTTAATTTTTTGCAAACACTTCTAGGGTAATGCTTTATTTGGCCATCAAACTGCGAGGTCCACTCCAGAATTAATGCCTTGTTTTATTACGCTGGCCCACAACGTCAGAGGTGGATGTTAGTGGGATGGCAGTAGAGGTTGAACCTTCCTCCCAGTATTCTGTTAAATTTTACTTCTGGGCAACAGACAGCAGCAGAGGAGCAGTCTGATAAAATGGTGTCTGACATGGAAGCGCACATGAAGCAAAGGTGTGGAACTGAAATTCTTCAAGCAGAAAAAATGTCACTGACTAACATTAGCATTAGCACAACAATACTGCTAAAGGCATTTTACATGACAAAAGTGACCAGTAAGAGGAAGACATTTCAGCTTTAAATCCTAACTGAAATTTAATCACATTAATTTCAAAAATGAAACCAGTTTTGAGCAAACAATTCTCCTTGTTTATCCTGTTATTCATTCTTGATAAGCAACAACACAACTTTCAAAAAACTGATAAAATATAACCATCAGAAACAATGGAGGCAAATAACATTGTTTCTTTCCCTATACTTCTAAACTCAGATTAAAAAATATATATAAATGTGGAAGTACAAAGTCTAAAAGTGCCTTACACTAATAACAAATCACAGAGGACAAGATGAAGAAAGCATAAATTCATTTAAAACTTGCATACCTGTGATTTTGCAGGTAATAACATGTCTTTCTTCCTTAAAGAGCTACTTTGAAGGATCCGATCTTTTTTTACAGGTCTAGGTCTCACTAGTGCATCTAGGCTTCCCTGTAAAATGGTACTTCTTTCTGAAGTGGGTAGATCATTTGCTTCCTGGAATTTATCATGCAACATATGAGTGTGATTGTTCTTCTGAACTGCCGAAGTTTTTGCAACATATTGATGTTTATCTGTATCAAAAATAATTAAGAAATCTTCAGCTGTAAGTTCAAAGGGGCAAGAATCATCTTTATGTCTATATCCGACTTTTCTGTTGTGGTAGATATATCCAACCACAACGTTTAAAGCTCTACCATAATACAAAAATATCAAAATTAAAAGCAAAACTAACAACAAAAAACCCTCATTTTCTGACAAGCATTAATGTAACTGTGATTAATCGAATAAAAGATTTAGCGTTATGTGTGTGTACACATATGAATAAATATACAAGAAAACATATACGTTTATATGGAGAATGCATATACATACACAAAAACACAGACATAAACAGTCATGTAGTAAGCAATAATAGATTTCATGAGGTGGCAAAATATTGTAGATATCAACGATTTCAAAACACACTGGGAAAGAATAAAGTCTATTTCGTATATAATGTAAATGAAGAATAAAGAGAAGTAATTCCCAAAGGTTGCATCTCAATCCGGCAGTGGAAAACAGAGACTTCAGTTTAACTGTTAGTTAATGTATCTCTAGCTACTGAGACTGTGATTAGCGTACAGAAGAAATGAATGGATTGTCAAGAACAAAAGCCACATCTCTCAAAATCTTTCAAAAGCAGAGAAACTACACAAAGTAAGGAAATTCTGAGCCAAAGCTTCAGTACATCTTTTCACTCCAAATGGTTCTACAAAACAACAACAACTTTGCTGGAGACTTGCTAACAAACAATGGCTGCATTTCAAAAGAATATGTTCATATAGTGTTTTCAACATAAATGTATGATATATTCTGTGTGCACCAGTAAAACTAATTTGCAAAGTATCATTTAGGTATACATTGTAGAAAAGCAATCCAAGTGTAGCCCACTGTAAAGGAACTAGACAAAAATTAAAACATGATGATGATGATAACATAAAGAGGCATATAAACCTGCAAGTTAATCGCCTAACAGTAACTGCTAGGGAAAAAAAAAGCCACTAGAAGTATAACAAAGCTACATGAATCTGATGACTGCATATGGGCTGTTGCACACTTCTGCCCAGCAAAATGTAACACACTAAAAAACTGAACTGAGAGTGTAAGTTAACTAAAATTTAGTAATAAAATACAAACCAATCAAGAGACCTCTGGCAGCTGGAGATTTTCTAGGTCCTTGTCCATGTCGTTCCTTTAAGATGAGGGGCTTATTTTCTCCTTTTGGAGTTGTTAGCTGCTTTCTGACTGGAAATGTCACAGTGTTCACTGGAGATTTGCCGTGTGATGTTGAAAGACATTCCTTCAGTTTTTTGGGAGTTTGTTTCTTTTCCAGCAATGAAATCAGATCCTGCATCAGATATTTATAATTTTAATTACTTTCTCAGTAAACATGACATAATAAAGAAAAATAAGTTTAAGAGATTCTGAGTAACTGGAACTTTTTAATGTGGCTTTGTTGCGTTTTTTTTGTTTGGTTGGTTGTTTTTTCGTTTGTTTGTTTTGTAGTGACTAATCCTGACTGCTTGCTCATGCAGAAGCATCTTTGTTTGACTAACTTAATCATATAAGAAGAGGTCTGCATTTTTTTAAATTCACAATTGACTAGAAAATTATCTACTTAAAGCACATTAAAAAATAAATTGACAGAAAATCTACAGACAAAGAAATGCCCACATGACTAAGATAAGACAAACACATTTTCCACTGAGAAGTACAATGTTAATTCTACCTCCATCCCTATTCTGAGGCAACCTGAGTGTTAAAGTGCTCATAAGCAGTTCAGCACAATAAAAACATAGCTCTTACATTTAGAACAATATTTTAAGGTAAATAAAATATCTTGCAGCTATTGGATCAGCTGTTTTTATTTGAAATAATTAAATACTGATTGCAGAATAGTTCCGGTTATGTAGGTTATTACTTAAAAAAAAAGCGTAGCTAGAAACTACAGCAGGAAATGTGAATTTTTGTGCTATATCAACAAATGTCATAATACATCAGATATTACTAACAAAATTAATTTGAAGGGCAGAAAGCTTTAAATTGTAGCTACTGTCTACACAATTCTGCACCCACCACTGTGTGTGAGGCAGAAAGACTCTTTGCTAGTCCTGATGACTAAAGGATGCACAGCAGAACAACAGACATTTAATACTTAACCAACATATCAAATGCAATTCTTTCAACCTTGAAAACGTGAAACGAATCAGAAACTTGTGTTCTGTTACCACTATCACCTCCAGTCCTTATCCTACCAGGACAGTGAATAACGACAAGAACATTATCAACACAAACTGCAGCAGTAAGCTTCTGTGAACAGGATGCAACTTAATTTAGTCTACTCCTATTTATGAACATTAGAAGCACATCTATTAGAAAATATGGCCTTTTAATAATAATAAAAAAAAAAGTTGGATATTCTGCAAAAACAAAACAGTTATTCCTACCTCAACTTGCATCAAAATATCTAATATAACATCAGAAGTTGAAGAATCTGGTTCTAGTTTGGCAGAACAGAGTGACAGCTGTCGAATGAGACTGCCCAGCTCCTTGTAGTGGGTAGGAATCCATTGCCCTGTTTGATCAGTAAACTGATTGGCAAATGCCTGCAAGGCTCGTATAGCTCCTCTGTGCGCTGCTGCCAATCTGGATACTGCTCGGGACTGGAAAAATGAAAAATATATACCTTAGTACTATAGTTTCTGTAAGTATTGATACTATTCACAGAACTGTTACCATTTCGTGTATAAACACTCAAGATTTGGAATAATTCAGATGGAGATTAGGCCGCTTTTCAGGGAAAACAAAACATTCGTTTAAGAAGTCATCTAAAGATGCTACACAACACTGCACATATCAAATTCATGTTAGATTCAGCTAAACAGCATAGTGTTATAACTGCGTTGTAATTCCTGGTGTTTCTACTGTTTTATACCTATAAAGTCATGGGGCTGATCTCGTGTACAAAAGCACAACTATAGGACATTCTCCAAACCCCAGTGTCTGTTTTCTTTTTGAAAAGAAAATACAAGTGATGGATGGAAAAGCACAAGAGAATAATGAGTCAATATTGGCCAAACAATAGCAGTTATCACAGCATTATTTTTCTGAAAAATCATGGACTAATGTGAAAATCAGAAAGAATGGCTACGACTGAGTGACATGAATGCGAAATTAAAAATAATAAGAGTAGAACAGAGTGTAATTCAGAAAAGCAAGTGGAATGAAGTAGAAACCACATAAAAGCAGGCCAACAGTCTTTTCCACACCAGTGTACTGTAAGCAGATCTTAGAAGATGGAAGGAGCAAAGGCAGCATGAGACCAAATTAAATATATTTCTGTGCAATAATTTCATCTTACCTTTTTAGTATGTTTGATTTTATGAGGACTCAGTTTTTCTAAATCATCCTGAATTTTTTTCACCTGTTCATCAAGAGCGAAGTGGGGAAAATCAGTTAGAATTTGCTTCCTGTCTATAAATGAACAATGTTTTCACTGTAACATCTGAGTGAAAGTTCTTTTCCCCCCCCAACAGTGATGCTCATATCTCTAAAACTACTCATAAGTGAAATTGGTCACATCACTCACACCCAAACTAGAATGCCGTGGAAATTCAGACACGTTCCCATTAATCTAGATTGTTTCAGTTCACTTCACTTCTGTCAAATTTATCACAATAAACAACCCAACATGAAATCTAGTTGTACCTGTTGCTGGAGTACATACAGCATCTGAGCTGACCGTGCAGCTTGCTTCTGCCTTTGAGTGCAAGCTTGTTGCTGTTCATCAGCATCTAAGTTTTCTTCATCTCTCTCTGAGAAGCATGAAATATTAAGTTTTATGTCTTAATTTAACATGTGAAAATCCAGCCAAATGAACAAATACAATTTAGCAACAAGAATCTTTCATGCAGAGCATCCTGGAGCAGTAATGCAAGTTACTTTAACTCTACATTATGTATCTGCTTAGTATTTGACTAAATACTCTTATATAATACACCTTTTCAGATTTACAAAATCAGTTTACAAAATTACTCATGATTCCTTAACCTCATGACAAACTTGCAAGTAAAACGCTCCAAGTTAGAAATAAACTTAAACCTCCAGGTAGTTATTATAAAGGGACCAATGCAATGTTATGGGTCTGGCTGGGATGAGTTTACTTTTTTCATAGTAACTCATACAAAGCTGTTTTGGATTTATGACTTAAAACAGTGCTGATAACACATCCAAGTTTTGTCTTTTGCTGTGGAGCAGGTGCACAGTTTCAAGGCTTTCTCTTTTTTCAACTCTGTCCCCCATGTGAGTAGGTAGGAGGTACGGGGGTACGCAAGAAGTTGTGAGGACTCACAGCTGGGACAGCTGAACCAAACCAAAAAAAGGGATATCCCATGCTGTATAACAGCATGCTCAGCAATAAAAAGTAAGGGTGAAGGGAGAAATGTAGCCATCACCCAGAGATTGGTCGGGCACTGGACTAATTGTGAGAGACAGCACATGATTGCAACTGCATCATCTGCTTTGTTTTTCCATTTTCCCTTCACTTACTAAGCTACCTACTTCCCAACTCATAAGTTTTCTTGCTTTTGCTCTTCCTGTTCCCTCCTCTGTTCTGCTAGAGGAGGCGATAAGCATAAGCAGCTCTGTGGTGTTTTCATATTTAGACCAACACAGTGTCAGAAAGAACATTAATCATTACACCACACACCTATAAACTAGGTAAGTCAGTTGACTCTTATCACAACTAAGAATGTGGTTAATCATTGTACTGCATTTTGCAGTCAGAAGCTTGAGCTAAGATGTCTACACCAATATTAGGTTATTAAATAGCCTGCCACTAATTTACTGCCATTGCAAGCTGAACTGGAACTCACTACAAATACTCAAAGATATTAAACCTTGTTATTATCTGTCCTGGTTAACTATTCCACTTGTTTTCCTATTCTCGAAAATCCAGAATTAATCTGATTTTAATGCAAGTCAAAAACAAACAAACGAGTAGAAAAAAGAACAAATCAACAAACTCTCATGCATTTACATATAATAATTATTGTTCAGTCTTACACCTTTTTTAGTTAGGTCTTCAATTTTCTGGACACAACTTCTTAATTCTTTTTGCAGCCGTTGGATTTCAAGAATATTTTTATTTTCCTTTATTTTAACATTTGTCTTGGGCTCTGGTCTTGTATTACGGGTGAGCGAAGAGCCTAAAACAGCTGGTATTAGCATTCTCTCATTTGGTGTGTAGAGATATACTTTTGTACCAGAGGTGGTAGTCTTCATTTTGGAAGGCTGGACAAGTTTCTGGTGATATTTCAGCTGAGTTTGAGACTCAAGCCCATTTTTCTTTTCTAGACTTCCAGACACTTTGTTTGTCTGCTCTTGTGACTTCTGGGCCAACAATGATTTATTGACAGCACCTCCAAACAACTGTTGCTTCACTTGCTCTTCAAGATGCCTTCGTTTTATGTCCCTTTTGGCTAGATGAATGGCCAATTTTAGTCTCTCTTCAGATATCACTGAAAACATACCAGAGCTTCTTACACTGGGGTCATCACTTCCACCTAGATTTCTCTGATCATTAGACGACTTCAGTTTTTCTATTATAATTGGATGTGGATTAGAGAATCTGAGAGATAAGTTTTCTGGAACTGCTGGAACATTCCTATTAAACTGGAGCTGTTTTAAAGTGTAAACAGAAATTAATGTTACACAGAACCATTTACGTGGATGAGGAACCTCTAGTGCACAAAGTAAGAAAAACAAAGCCTCTTTCACATTACAGTGCTGTATAATCAATGAATATACAGATGTTATAATTATGAAATAAACCAGAGTTTAGCTAAGCAGGTTATTATACCAAAGAGAATAGACAGAGTGCTTACTCTCATCCTGGGTTCACTGTAAAACTCGAAAGGAGGGATCTCCAGAAAGAGATCCTTCCCTACTGGTGGTCAGCTCTTAAATGGGTCTAGGAGAGGTAGAGCCAGGCTCCACCCCTTCCAGCAGCCCAGGTGAATTGCCTTCACCTGTGCTCCCAGGGCTGACTCATTGCTTGCCTCAAGTGATCAATCAGAAGTGTAGGCTGTGATTCAGCAGTTCCCATACAAGTGCATTCTGTCACGATGGTATTTCTCTAGCACATGCAAGGATTCCCTCCACTCAGATAAACCTCAGTATTCAAAATGACCTTGAATTATTCATATAGGTATTCTTGTAAATAACACTGCATACATATTTCCACCTTCGGGTAGGCACCCACAGTGAAAAATCTGCTCCAAAATGACCATGTAACAGACAATACCGTTGCAAAGACTTTAAAGAATTCTAGCAATTAAATTAATAAGTTGTAATGACAACTACATTAGTAATATAAAAAGGTATTATTTGTATCATATCAGAAGCAGAGTTACAAAGGTAACAGACAGACAAATGATGATGGATGCACGATGAAGAAGAAATGCAAAACTAAAATGCAGTAACAGAATAAAGTTTCCAAGTTCAGTGACTATGTGGTAAAGTAGAAGGCTAAGACAGACAAACAGTATTTACAGGTGTAGTTTCAGTTCCATGCAGGAAAAAAAAAAAAAAAAGGGTTAAGATTATGAGTGACAGGGTTGTGAAAGCAAGTATGAAGATCTCACATTCATGAATGGCCTATCCCAGGAAATGGGTCTCACTTATCTTTTTGTAGTGATCACAAATGAAAACCACTTCAGGACTGCTGAAATACTCAAACAATACCTGTGTTGGTAAAGACTTTGCTTCACTCCTGTACAGCTGGGTAGTGGGTGTAAGTGGAGCATCAGACAAAGGTGGCTTGCTTGGCCCCATCACGTTGACCTGATGCTGAAAACAGTTATTTTAACATACGTTACTATAGTTATTATTAACTTATAATCATACGCCATTTCTATTTCTGAAAAGGAATACCAGGTCTTAAGTGCATAACAAACAGATAGAGAACCAACCTGAGGAAGCACACAGGAACAGGAAATAAATCAAGTGTCTTTATTCAGGCAGCGTGCAAAATGGAAAGTACGTTCCTGTTACTTAATGCAACATTTACCGTTTACATCCTTCTTTTACACACTCCCAGAAACGCTGAGGAGCAACGCCACGGGCCGTGGAGCTCACGTTACGGCCCCTCGGAACACTGCAGGACATCCATAGCCGTCACCTACCTACAAGGGGAACGGCGTACTGCAGAAGTGTGAGAACAGAGCAGGGCAGCGCTCAGGACAGCGGGCTCGTGCCTTATCGCCAAAGGAACGTCGATCACAGGGCGTTCTTCAAAGAGAAGAATTTGAAATATAAGCTATGTGTCGAGATCATCAGAAAATTATATCTCTTGCATTTGACCTTGGGAATTAAAAACCGAAGCTACTGCTTCTTTACCAGCCGAATCGGAACTCTGCCGCCGCTCCTCAGCTCGGCCCGCTCCGCCTGTCGCCGCCGCCCCCGAGCTCACCGACCGGTGCCCGCCTGAGGCCAGAAGGGCAGCAGAAAGCTGCGAGCTGCGCCCGGGGCGGCCCGCTCCTCGCGCCGCGCCTCAGGCACCGGCGGGAAGGCGCGGCCGCCCGCCTTGCAGGAGTCCGACCCGGTCCAGCCTCCTGGGCGGAGCGTTTCAAACTCGCTGCTGGCGACCGCCGCCGCCGAGGCTGTCGGGAAGCAGCGCGGCGCCGCAGTGCGGTATCCGGGACGGGCGCAGGTCGCGCCTTCCTGCCCTTAGTTGCCGCCTCCCGCGGGCGCCATGGGTTGGGAGGAAAAGCAGGTCCGCGGGTACGGCGAGTTCGTGCAGACGGCGCAGCGCTACCACGGCCGGCCTATCTTCGCGCTCTTCTGCGGCGACAAGGATGCCGAGGGCCGGAGCTGGTGCCCGGACTGCGTGACTGGTGAGGCCCGGAGCGGGGCGGGGGCTCCGCTAGGAACTCCGGCCGCCTCCTCTCGGCCCGCTCTCGTTGGTCTGAGGCGGGCGGAGCGGCGCCGGGCGGCCTCGTGGGGGACGCGGCGGGGACTCCGGGCGGTCGCGGCGCAGAGGCCGAACCTCTCAGCGCGCGGACGGGCGCGGACTGCTGTCTCCCGCTGCGGTTACCCCCGTCCTTAATCCGGCCGCCGTTGCAGGCCGCTGTGGCCGAGAGCTGCCGCAGCTGCTGCAGCGCCGAGCCGCCCGCGCGCGGGACGTAACGCTGTTGAGCAGAGGCTGGCACAGAGGATGGTTTTTCTGTCTCGGCAAAGAATTCGATGTAAATCTTGCATGAATCTACTTCTGCTTTGCCTAACAAAAGGCAGAAATAACTTATCTGTGATGGGAGTGGAATAGAAGGCGGGTCCTGAGAATGCCTCACGCTGAACTTTCTGGATCGTACCTGCTGGATTACGCAGCAGCTTGCCGCTGTTCTGCCCGGTCTCCTCCAGACAGCAGACCGCATGTTCTGACTTGTTAGAGCAGCAGTTGGCCTTCGTGCGAAGGCCGGTCCCTTTAACATTGACAGTACGTTCTGCGGTGCTTATGGATGACCGCGTGAAACAGCATAGATCTCTGCCCGAAGCAGACAAAGCGTTAGTCAGCAGCACTGCTGGTCAGACTAAATGCTCGTGATTCTGTAGCATGGCGTATTAACACTGAGAAATTACTCTCTAGCTGAACCAGTTGTGAGGAAGGAACTTCATAACATGCCTGATGAATCAGTGTTCATCTACTGTCTTGTTGGAGACAGAGCCTAGTAAGTAACTGTTTTAATGCAAACAACTGACATTAATTAGCTCTTCCTGGTCTGGAGGTTAACTAACTTGTTGGTACTAACAACTGAGTTAGTTCTGTGACTGTAGAGGTCTACAGTTCCCTTAAGTGGACTATTTGCATGCTTGTTCTAATGAGGAGGTTGGGGAGGTGGGAGGCAGAATCATTCCTTTGAAAGAATTTTAACAGTCTATTTTTACAAGTTCTGTTTAACTACACTCTTTGCTAACAGCTGGAAAGATCCTAACAATGAATTCAGGAAGAATCTGAAACTAACAGGAGTGCCTACGCTACTTAAATACGGAACAGTAAGTCATTTATTGTATGCTGTGCATCTACATGTTTTCTGATACCTTCTCTTGTTTCAGGAGAATAGATAGTGTGGGACTCCTTTCCACTCTTAACCCGTGCACTTTTTCTAGCTCAGATTAGTTTTCTTTCAGGGAACTACCTCCCTCCTGTAGAACGTTCTCTGTAATGAACTTATCAAATAAAATACATACACTTAACACATCTTGTTTGCGGTAGGCTAAGTACTTAGCAACATGTCAGTTTTCTGACTTGCAGCTTCTCGAGTATTAAGAACTCCAAATGCTGAATTATAGGAGTGGAGTAGGATTGTATGTAGCATACTCCTAATTCAGACAGACTATAGCTCTCACTCCTGTGTACTCTCGTGTGTAATGAAAATATTTACATACCACACCAAGTTTTAACTTGGATCTATTATTTAAATACTATTGTATACTTTTGTATAGGAATGCTTCAAAGAACAGAAAACACACAGGCATTTTGCATCTATCCTTACACTGCTGCTTTTTCCACGCATCAACTCCCACTTGCCATCTAGCAATAACAGTTGCTGTAGTATGGCTAATATTATTAGATGCAAATAGCTCTAGTCTAAAACAGATTTTTTAATTACTCCTAAAATCATCTTTTCTTTCAGCCTCAGAAGTTGGTTGAAGAAGAATGTTTTAAAGCAGATCTTGTGCGTATGTTGTTTACTGAAGATTAAATCCTCCAGCAGTCAATCATTTATGAAGACGTTTATCTTGTTAATTGCATTGCTCTTTCGTGGAATCCTTACTTTTTTTTTTTTCCCCCCGAAACTGTCATGGTAAATTACTTTTGACTAATCAATGAATCTCTTTAAATTCTAGCTTCAAACCTTCCACTAAAGTCTTGCAACAAAAAACTGTTTTCTTTTCTTCATTGAAATAAATTTGAGTTTGCCAAGTCTCTTTACAAAGAAGCCAAACTCAAGATACAAAGCAAGGTAGTAGCCTACTTTTACTTAACAGAAATATTTTATTTAACAGTAATTACTAAGTTACACCTTTAATAGTGGAGGAGGGGAAGGAGGAGAAGAGCAGGTAGAAGAAAAAGAAAAAAATACTTTTTCTTCCTGAAGCTAATTTTATGCAGCTGCTGAAGCTGTAAAGATAAATTTTCAATAAGATGTTTAACAGCTTATCTGTTCAGCACCAAGTATGATGAGCTGAGGGCTAACAGTCTCCCTGTCACGGACTGTGCTGCTGCACCTACAAGAGTATGAAATACAATGTGAATGCAGCATGAACACAATCTAAAATATGAAAATGAAATCCCTCACAGCTACCATGATCTGCACTCTTACAGAAAAAAACAACAACCCAACAGCTATACAAGAACGCATGATAAATGTTTCTCCAATTTTGCAAGTGTTTACAACTTCTTTGTAACAGAACCTAAGAAGAAAACAGCCCATAGCTCTATCTGTTCCACTAAAGTTTATCATTACCTATCTTTGCTCCACTCTGGCAGTCCTTATCTCTTCACAATTCGTTTGTCTCTAAAATACATTCTCAAGAGAACTCTTAAGACACCCCTGCTCACATCCCCAAAAAAAGCAAGTGAACAGAATGGACAAGTAATAGCTCAGCTCTGTTTCCAGGCAAAAAATTACAAATTAAATTTTGTGCAACAACCGCAATGACTTCAGCTTTGCTTATAAAGAGCAGTACACATTAGTCATGTCGCTCGGAGACATATCATTGTTCTCCATAGAACATGCCTTTACTATAAAAACTTCTGAACTACATTTTTTGTTGATACAGCAGTGTCAGGGCCCTCAAAAAGTAGGCTTGGTTTTCAAAAGGAACAAATACCATAAGCAATACTCAACAAGATTGCCCATGCCACAAAAGAAATGGCAGAAGTAGGTGTTTCAGTCTGCTATGGTAAAAATGTTACAAGCTGGTGAAAGACAAAGTCACCTGGCAAATCACAAATTAAATGTATACACACAGCAAAACCTACAAAAGACAAAGACTTCATTCCTTTCTTATAAATACTTGAATTAATGTGAAGTACACATCATCACTCTTCCAAGTGCCTTTCATTTTACTGAGGTGTTGTTTTGTTGCTGCTGCTCTGCTAGTGCTTGCTGGAGGCGCATTCTCTTCCGTGAATAGTGCTGCCAGTGAAGAATCTGCTGCTCATCAATAAACTTGGCACACTGAGCATTTACCAGTTCTTTGCGAAAGTGTTCATACTGGAGCAGCTCTAACATGTGCAAACACTGAGGATACCTGGATTTAAAAAAAAGCAACAAGTTTTACAAGGTACACTAAAACTGGAGTCTCCAGTATCTCTCCAATTTGTTATTTTAGTCATTTAGTGCTTTACTCAAGTACCTGAAACACAGGGCTGTACATATGCACTGTAACTTAATACCTTCAGTAACTACAAAGCCAGAAAACGGAATCTAATAACATAAATATAAATACATGCCTGATTAGAATAACTTTTCTAAAGATTAGATTTCATTAAAACAAATACAAATTAACTAGAATAGCTATTTGCAAAGCTCATTTAAAGTAAACAAAAACTATTCAAAAACTGTGAAAGAGTTTTAACATTAACAGAAAAATGAAAAATGATTCTTTGTGTAGGTATCAAGAGTGCAAAAATCACTCTCAGAATGTACTTAGTGGGCTAAAGTAGTTTTGTCCCATGATGTTCAGTAATCTTGTTTTATGCAGATACAAAGTGCAGATAAAGGTTGCAAAAGGCAAATTCCACGCATAAATCAAGAATGAAACGTTCTCTAATTCTGTCTATTCCAGACTACAGGAAACAGGAAAATTTATAGTGCATATAAACACAGTGCAGGTTTTGGTTGCAGGGAGAAATCAAATATGACATGCTACTTTACAGTGCATAACAGAAGGTAAAGATCATTAAAATGCAGAAACCTAAGGGACTTCAATACTTACTTCAAGTATTTTGCATATTCAGGTTCTTTCCAATACAGTAAATATTTAAGATAGTTTACAAAAGCTTTGTCTTTGAAGTATCCTCTTTGTGCAAGAACTGAAATAACAGACAAGGAATTGTCAGCTACAGAAATATGAAAAACTTGCTAAATGTTACGAATATGTATTCACAAAACTATACAAAAGACGCACATGAGTCGTAATTTTATCATTGCAAGGTTTTACAGCTCAGGAGAAAATATATCTTAAGTCAACATTCTAAGCATAGTAAGTTAGTCTCATCTCCTCTGCCATGTAACTTTTATATGGCAACAAGGATGTGAAAAGTTTTCTGACACATCAAAACTGTCAGAGAAAACCAAAGAAATTAAGTACTCTAGCTGAAACTATTATTAGTATTAGTTAGGTTTCAGAATTTATCTGGTTTCAGATAAAAGAGTACTTCTTAGATTGAAATGAAATCAATATTATTTATTTTTTTACTACAGATGTGAATTTATTCTCCACTAGACAGATATTTCAGTAAATATTCATTTCACATTTTAAAGGTGTCGTTTCCTTCATCTTTGAAATTCACCTCACCTTTGAAATTTGGACAAATTAAATCATTTTTAGACTGCTTTTATCCTGTTAAAGATCTCTTCCCTTTTCTTTGTTTAGTCTTCCTCCCCCTCCCCCACTGTTTATCTGTAATCATTCTGTAATCATTAAGCTGTTAAATAATATTAACTTCTCAGGATCCTGACATTAAGTACTCACAGTTGAGATAATTGGGATTTGCTAGGCACTGAACAAACTCCAACTCCAACTGGAACCGAAGTCGATTTCCTGTATCATCTGATTAGGTGAGAAAAAAAAAGTAAAAACTGGACCCACATGATAGACTTGGAAATCAGTTTCTCAATTTGAGCCATACAAATGGAAACGTTTAGAGAAGAGATAAAGCAGTTAAGAGCCCACAGTAAATATGGGCTCGCTTAGCACAATCTTTTCTATTACATGAATCTGTGTTGGGCCATGTTAATACATTTGCTGTTGGTTTTTTAAGCAACTAAACACGATGCAAATAACAGAGAAATGCCCTCGGACTCTTCATGTAGAATAAAGGAAAAGGGAAGAGAAAGGGACCTGGTATTGGTACAGGGAAAATTTGAGAAGGTAAGTAAAGAGTACTACGAACAGCTCACTGAAAGCTTCCTTGCACATAACTTAAGAAATGCTTACTGTGAGGCTGCTTTTTTTGTTTGTTTTGTACAAAGATGTCACGCTTCAGTGAGAATCCTGCAGTGTTCTCACACGAACGGCATACAGTGGACACCGGTGACATACCCAGGGGTCAGCACAAGATTCTACACAAGAAAGGCTGAGGGAGCTGGGCTTGCTCAGCCTAGAGGCTCGGAGATCTTACTGTGGTCTTTCAATATAGAAAGGGAGCTTATAAAAAAAGATGGAGGCTTAACTTTTCGCCCTGAATGAAAACAACAGGGCAAGGGGGAAGAGCTTTAAAAAAAAAAAAAAGAGGAAACTCAGGTCAGATGTTAGGAAGAAATTCTTTTCTGGCAGGGCGGTGAGGCCCTGGCTGCCCAGAGCTGTGGTGCCCCGCGCCCGGAGGTGCATCAGGGCGGGCTGGGAGGGGGCCCGCGGAGGCTGCTCTGGCAGGAGGTCCCCAGTGCAGCAGAGTTGGAACAAGCCGACCTGCAAGATCCCTTCCATCCCACCATTCGGGTCTCTGTGAAAGATTTCGCTCCTCGATCACAGATGCAACGTGGGGTGCCTCCGACGTCTCCACTGCCAAGGCGCCCGGGAAGGGAGGAGCCCCGGTGTCTCCACGAACCACGCGAAGGACTCCAACGGGGCAAACCGGCGCTCTCTCCCTGGCCGGCATCGCTCGCCCTGCCCGACCCTCGCCGCGCCGCCCCGCGCCGCTCACCTGCGTCCATGGCGGCCAGCCGAGCTGCGCTCCCCGCCCACGCTCAAAATGGCGGCGGAAGCGCCCGCTGTCGGCAGACGGAAGCCCGGAGGGCGGTGCCGCAAGGCGAGCTGGGAAGGCGGCGGCAGCTCCTGGCAACGAGCTGCGCCGCGCGACTGGGCCTGCGGGAGCGGGTCTCGCCGAGGCAGGCGGAGGGCTCGTGGTGGCAGCCACGTCGGCTGCGGGACACGGGCCTGGCAATTAGCTGGCACTGCTGTAGCTCTTCTGAGAGGCTGAGACACGGCGTCAAGACCTCTTTTTTTTCCCGTCGATTTTCGGACTTATGTTTTCATGATTGTGCCATGAACAACCCATCAGTACTGAAGGTCTCCCAGGAGGGCCTCATATTCCTATCTGAGCTGTTCATGCTCGAACATCACTGATTTAATGATGTGCATTGTGTAGAAAACAACCTTTTGAAAAAAAAAAAAGTTGGAGTAACATTTTTCCCCCTTATCTTGAAAGGAAGCTGTTATCAGACAGGCAATACAGTTCCATTAGAAGCTACCTTTGGGATCGGCGTTTGGTTTTTTTCCTAGGCATGTGTGTGCTTGAGCAGCGAAGGGTAAAAGAGGACTGTGTGCCCAGAATGCTCATTTTAACCTTGCGCTGGACGAGCCATTGCTGAACATTTCCAAAGCAGAAGGAAATGGAAGGGAGGGAATCGCTCCTGACAGACAGACCTGTTTTGCTGTTGTTTTTCGGTTGTTGCTTGGTTTGTTGTTGTTTCTTTGCTTGCTTGCTTTCTGCATGTTGGACTTTTTTTTTTCCCCATAGCAACCTATGGTAAGCTGATTTCAGTCAACCTCTACAGTTCATTCATTAAAAAGTTATATCATAGTGAAACCAGTTAAACAAACACTCCCGGAACATGGAACAGGACTGCACTGTTGCATCCAGAAGAGTCCAGCACTTGGGTTGTAAATTTATTCCTACTGCTGCATTTATGGTTGGGGTCACACACTCGATTTTTGTATCTTGGTTAAAACAAAAACTGGTAGGGTTTAGCACTGTCAAACTAGCTGAGTTTCATTGCTGCTATGATTGCATTATTAGGCACTTGTGTACCAGTATGCACTATACAGATTCAACATGAATCCTGACTAATTCTTTTTTTAAATTTGTGATTTGCGCTTTTCAGTTGTTAAACTATTTTCAGTGTCTTAGCATTTTTCTGTAATGCTATCTCTTTCTATGTAGTGTAATTATACCTCCTCGTCCCAGTAGAAATTAGGTTATAAGACTACCAAAAAAAGACTTCTGCGTTGCTTTCCTTAATAAAATAGGACTTTTTTTTTTCTTTTTCTTTTTTTTTTTTTCCCAAGGTTTTAGTGGTTGTGGAGTACTACCATTACTATAGCAAAATTAGCAAGTCACTCCCTGGTAAACATAGACTTTCGTCTAAAAGCAGAGATCAAACAGATCCCATGCATCTGCAGTGCTATTCTGGAATGTGATTTATCTTCCAAGACTGACTTCAGAGGAGAGAATCCTAAGAAAGGCTTAAATTAAATTACTATGTAGGTTTGCCAGAGTAAAGTGAAAGAACTCAATTCTTGGCCATCAAAACTAGGAACAAAATTGAAAGTTAGAGTCACACAACAAAAACTAAGAACGTTCTCTAGGAAAAGCTGGATTTATTTATGCTTTTAAATATTAGCTTAGTCAGACTTTCAGGGAAGAGATTAAAATGCGTATCTTAGCCAAGAGTTTTCTTTTTTATCATCATGAAATGAAAACATCACAGCCTCAGTTTGTCCTTTTGTAGGAGCTAAACTGCTATCCCTATTGTTCTCTGAGCACTGGCACTGAACCCTTGTTTTCCTAATGCATTTTGAGAGTATGCTGATAGTAGATCTAGATATAAAATAGACACTGGCTAACAAACAGATTAGATAATGTTTTCCAAAGCAAATAAAGCTACTCAAAGTTAAAAATTACACTCAAAAAAAGGACATTTTGCTGCAGTAGTAATTACAGACAGCATCAGGTAAGCGACAATAAAATCAAGTTTGTGATATGTCCTTATAAATTATATATTTAGGAATTATATATTTATACACAGGAGAAAGTAGAGTCTTGTATGATGTGCTATGAGCTCTTGAAGATGAAAACTGAGATATTGCTAAGAGTTTATGATATCACAGTGCATTTGCATCAAAAAGAAAAGGTTCAGCAAAGCTTTACAACTGAAAACAATGATCTTGTTGAACAGTGAGTACTTCATGCCTGATGCTTAGACCCTCAGACAACTGCTTTTTTTGTAGAATGCAAAATTATATTGACATGGATAATGACATCTTAAAAGATCTTACTCATAGAATGTAATACAGAATTTTGCAGACTGGAGAGTAGTCTGCTTGAAATAGAGTTAAATAACAGAGAACAGGGCATGCATTATGTTAGCATTATGTTATAAATATAACCAGCCAGTACAAACTCTGCAATTTTTTTACTCCAGTGTTATAATTGTAATTGACTAGAAGAAAGATCATAGTTATCACTGACTGAAACAATTGTTAGAGCATATTTAGTTAAAGGCTTAACTATTCATCAAGTTTTGTTGTTTGTTTGTTTAGGTCAAGTAACAGGCAGGTAACACTTTTCAGAAGTGAACCTATGACAGTCACTGTAGAACAGTCTTCATCTGAAGACTATTAAACTCCATTGAGTGAAGAAGTAAGTTTGGCAAAAAGGTGTAAAAAGAGTTAGAAGTCTGTGGTTTACAGACCTGGCAATGTGTACTCACATAACTACGGTACTCCTCCATATACAGAAGGCCAATATGAAGCCAAGAATTCCAAACTAAAAGGCAAATGTTCAGAAAGCATTTTGTTTTTCTTTAATAAATTGGTTAGAAATGTCAGTCATCTGAGGACACGTAGAATGCGGATAACTTTGAGGTCAGCCTTTTGTAAGGAGCAATATGCTTTGAACTTTAGAACAACACTGCAGTGAACATCTTCACAAGGTATTGCTTGTCATTTTGAAGCAAATTTTAAGGTGCTTTAAGGAAATAATTCTGCAGTGAGCCAAGAAATATGGGACCTTATTTAAAAAAAAAAATAGAGAAGTATCCTGGCTCCACAACTGACAACAAAGTTTGGAAATGTGACCTTCTCCTCCATAACAGCCTAAAAGTTCAAGAGCTAGATGAGCACACCATCACCCCACATGCAGAAGTATTGACTAACTAAATTTTGGATGTCTAACCGAAATTTGGATGTCTAGTTTAGGTTGTTTTGATTTGGCTATACCAAAACAGCAGGTAAATTGGTTTTGTAGGTTTTGTAACTGATAAATACATTTTAATCCCCCTCCTTCCAATTTCCAGACATAAACAACAGAAATAAGTAGTAGACCATTGCACAGAGCTTCTCTAACAGCTCATAGACTGAATTCTTGCCTAGTGAAGGTGGTCAAAACCTCTAGGCTTTCCTGAAATTTTGAGGGAGTGGAAGAGCATTAGTATAATTGTCTAGAAAAATAAAGTTGGTAGATGATGCACATTCAACTTGTTCATCCCTGAAATGCTGAATGGGCCAAACTGCTGTAGCCTCTGCTGGAAACCCAGATCCCAAAGTGCTTTAGACTTAAGGATATTTAGGACAAGTGCTAAACCACATGCAGTATTGAGATGGATTGTTATTAGCAGAAGCATTTCCAGTGTGCAATACTGCTAGCCCATCAGTCTTCTTATTCAAGAGAACAGGGTCTTTAATTCCACTAAATGTTTATTTCTGCCATCAGGTCTATAATGCTGATAGACATAAATATTAATATTTAGATAAAAGTGAGTCATGCTAGTGAAATCATTGGGGTTAAATAATAATAATAAAAAAAAAAACCCACAAGAAATTAATTGTTTGGATTTTCTTTTTTTTTCTGTTATCATCTCACCTGCCTGATTTGAGAGAATCGAGAGAACTAGAGTCTTCTGATCTTGTACAGGAATATACAGCTGCACTTGAAATAGTATTGCACTTTTATAGCTGAAGAAAAGAGTGCTAGAAACACAAGGACTCTGGTAATGAAAATGTTATGATTCGTGGGATTCCTTCCTGCTGGCAAGTAAAACTTGAAATATCCCATACAAATTTACCCACAAGCTCATCCACCCATGATGAAAATAACTTTAATTCTTGGTCATTGCAGAGGTGGTATACAAATAGTTACAATTTCATGGATGCCTACCTAAATATTGGGCAAGAACATAAGACCTTTCTTTAGTTGCTTGCAAGCCAACCTGTGAATACTTATAGTTAAGATTGTACAGCATTTAGACAAACAAAAATGCTGAACTCCTTAGGGAGCAAATCTAAACACAATTCATGTAGACAAGTCCCATAATCTCTGAACATCAGGCCTACGCTAGAATGGATTATGTCCATGTATACTTATATAATGTGAAGTAATCTGGAACTTATGAATAATTACGCAGCAGTGTAAAACACACCCTGAGATGTTACTTGTGTTGTGTTCAATTTTATTTCTTGCCGTATTGCAGAGTTAAAATCTTAATTAAAATATTTTGAATAATTGCTATAGAATAACATTTTCTCTGGGATAAGTTCTTCAGTCTCTCTTGGCCCCCTGCTCATATGTTACAATTAATAACCTCTTCGTCAGCTGTTTGGTTTTTTCTTTACGCCTAATGAAAGCAGCCTATTGTATTTTGAATCTGTTCTTTCCTAGGCTACTTTCTACATTAAAAAGATAATAGTGATAAAAAATTAATGTACATGTTTGTAGAGAACACTAAGGAATGTTTGTATCTCTTCCTATAATAATAATTTCAGAACTGTTTGATCTTGCAGACCTCCTGTTTTACTGTTGCAAGAACAAAAGGAGCAGATGTGCCAGGATTTGTTCCTTGATTATTTTTCTTTCTCTTGAGCATATTGAGATTGATAGAACACTTCACATTTCCTTAACTGACTTTGGGTCTCTCACCACCTTAACTCTATAATTTGCTTTGGAAATTCAAGAGAAAAAATAAAAATCTAGTACAAGATTAGCATCCTGGGATGACCCTTTCTCTTGAATTACAAAAGAAATTATAAAAACTAAAGGGAAATAGTACACAATAGATATCTGTACACCTGGGATTCAGAGTCACCACTGTCAATTCATGTACTTTTATCATTTGGATTTGGTGGACAGATCACTTGCTCGATAAGGAATTGGCTGGATGGTTGCACTCAGAGAATTGCGGTCAGTGTCCAAGTGGTGTTCCTCAGGGATCAGTGCTAACATCTTTGTAGGAGACATGGACAGTGGGATTGAGTGCAGCCTCAGCCAGTCTGCAGATGACACCATGCTCAGTGGTTCAGTTAACATGCTAGATGATCTTAAAGGTCGCTTCCAACCCAAACCATCCTAGGACTCTATGATTTATGCCTCCCAAAACATTTAGGGCCTTTTTTCTGATCCTTTGCTTTCCACTCTTAGAGGTGATAAAGCTAGAGGGACTTGTAATTTTAATTCCTCAAGCTTCTCAGGAGGCAGAGAATCCTGACCTTCTCCCTAACTATATTCTACTGTGCAGACACCAAACTGCTGGTAGATCAATTAAAATGCAGTGCAATGGAAGAACTCCACAGTTGAGATAACAGCTGCAGTGATTTATGTCAATTAGTAAAGACTGGAGAGGTGTTTCATGAAGGACATGTGCATCAAATTAACTCCTAGAATGCTGACCGTCATCAGCTCCTATTAGACCAAAATGAAAAAGAAAAAAAAACAAAAAAACTCCTAATAGCTGGGCCCTAGTCACTTGCAGAAAAAAAAAATCAATATTTATTTATTTGAATACCTTTTAGATAAGGGTAAATCTCCCAGTATGAAATCCCAAAGTTAAAAACAAACTGGCACATTTCCAGTATATTAGGGTGATATATTATGATTTGCTCTTATTGATCTAACTCACATATATAGACAGTTATGATAAAAAGAGTCAAGCTCTGAAACGAGACATTGTAAGACAGTTGAGGTTAAGCGGCTACTCTCCCCTTAAGAGAAAGTTAAAGGAAAGTTTAAGTTGTTGGTTTTTTTCCCCAGCCTTTGTTAAAAGAGGAACTAAAACCTCTGCCCTTCAGAGAAAATTTTATTTTTTAACCATACGACCAAGACAAACTGTTGAAGAAAAATACATACTTGCTCCAGAAATAATCATTGCTTAATTGAAAAATGGTTTAAATTTTATTTCTGATGGAAAATTTGATATTCAACTTGCTTGCCAAAATATTTGTGAAGACCCAACCCACATTATTGTTCACAAAGAATAGTTCACACACGTTGGCTGTTCTAGCATCTGGTACGCTCAGTTCTGTCAACAGTATGGTCTGGCTATAAAATAATGTTTTATGAGGCCCACATTCTGACCTGCATGAGTTTATGAAAACGCCTTGAGAAGCTGCATGCTGAAAAAGACCACTGAGTAATTTAATGTGGGTAAAGAAAGTAAACACAGGAGAGATAACTTTTTTTCCTTACAGGAGGAACGACCTCTTCCTTACCACCAGAATAGACTATCTACATTTACACTGTAACTAATGGGCAACTGTTGACACAGTGCCACAGAAAAAAAGACAAAAAAACTAGGTGGGCAACCAAATAGTTTTCCTATAGTCAAATCTATCTTTAAAAAGCTACCAAAAACATTGTTTAGCAATCCCTAATCATCTTAGAGCAACGTGCTTTGCAAATCTTTTGCTTTCCAAATGACTTCCAAATGTCCAGGGCTGTAGTTTTGTCACATCACACAAGATAAAACAGGAATTATTTGCTGGTTCAGTGCGGCTGACTAACCTGTACTAAGAAAGTCCACACTAAAATCCTCCCGTGCTTTCTTTTGGCTTTGGTGGTCAATGTTTTGAAGTGGGAGGAAAAGGGATTCCTTTATGCCACTATCTAAAGACAACTTGTACATAAAGCTAAAACATTTTGAAGAAAAATAAATGGCATGTAAGATGGGGAGGTCTCATGATATTTATTCTGTATTGCTGGAAGATAAACATAACCTAATTCCAGTAACAAAGCATTGTTTTTCCATTACCTATTGTAAATAACACATTTATTTACTCAGAGCACAGGAGCAGGTCGACATGTATGCTTAATACTGAAGAGAAGTGTGCGCTCTTTATTCTGGAGACTTTGTGCAACTACATTCCTTAAAAAAAAATGCTGTGTTTCTTAGATTCCTATCATCTTTTACTCTGGAATGAACAGGACAGCTTGTAGCATATGCCACCAGCTTTGGTTATGCCTCAGCATTTTTAAAGGTAGAAACTCAAGTTATCAATTAGATGAAAGGAAGTGTTGATATGTAGGTCTGAAGATAGTTGAAGCAGTGCTGAAATCTCTGCTTTGCACTGATTTTCTATGGTGTGTACTACTGTGGATCTTACTGGAGCAATATTATGCTACAGTGGAAGGTAATGCAGAAACAGGTGATCTGCTGTGTCACACAGGAGAAAATCTGTGCCAGACAGAAGATAGTCCTAGTAATATTTTATTTATCTGACTCTAATTTGCAATTTGCTATTTAAATTGAATACTCATTTATAAGATGTCATAAGGATGTCTCAGAGGGAAGTACTTGAGATCAACAAGGCAACAAGGTGACACATCAAGTGCACCACATTTATTAAAAAGTCAGAGTCCTTTCTTTACCCCACCATGAGTACTTTCCTTCCTGATCTGGCACTTCTGTGAATAAACAGAAGTGCCAGACACCACCCACTGTAACCATTCCAAAAAATAACATCTGTTTTCTACTTGCATAACAACAGAAGAAAGCACTTTCCTAGCTGAGAGGAGGACACTTTCTTCCCTTCAAGATAATTTCAGAACATTCCTTTCTGCAAACAGGAGAGGGAAGTACCTGTCCTATACCTTCAAGCTGAAATCATTTTTTGAGGAATTTGGATCCGTATAAGTTGAGACAGGCAAGCTCAGTGTTACCCAGCCACACAAGGACCACTGTATCTCACTTGCAACAGTGAAGATCAAACACTATGAAGAATCCTGCAGTGATGAAGGGTCCTCATATTATAAGGACATCAGAAAGCAAAAAAAGTCACTTTCTCAAATGCTGCTAGATATCTACAATGCAAGTTGTCATGAAGTGATGATTTCCAAAGCATAGGAGGTGCTTAGTTGGTTCTGGTTTTACATCCTTAAACGAATACTGTGATAATCTTCAGGTGGTGACTAATGCCTGTAACCAAGCTATTCCTTGGCACTAGAACTGTTCTTTTCCTTAGAGAAACTTTGCAAGTGTTTATCCACATATCCCATCATTCCAAGCAAGAGGTATGAGGCTGCACCATATGCAGCCAGCTAGGTAGACAGAGCGCTATTGGAGGTACCAGGAACAACAGTCAGTGGAGAGTTTATGGTGTCCAGCAGCTTGAAAGCCCATAGAAGATAAAAACATGAAACTCAAATCATTACTGAAGAGGTTTTCTGCTCAGAAAAGCACCTACTGATCTTGTGGATATATACACTTGACTCACTTTTAAAAGGCAAAACATGAATATTTTTACATTTACGTAAAGAGCATTCATATTAACTACAAACCTGTTAAATATTCTACACACGCTATGGTGTTAGAGGCCAGATATGGCTTTTCTCCCCCTCAAGGTGGAGAATTACCCTTAAAGTAGAAATAAGTTGACCCTTATTTCTTCACAACATCCTATGAGGTAGATAAGTTCTGCAACATCTTTTCAGAATGGGAAACAGAGACAAAAAGAGGTAAATTGACCTGCTTGAGGTTGTACAGCAAATCCAGAAACAAAACTTGGGTCATGATCCTAGATGTGTCTACTGCAACACAATGCCTTACATCCCAACTTCATCTTCAAGATGAAATAAACATCATTCATACACAATGACAAGATACATGTAGTCCAACACTAATTTTTTGATAGACTTTTGCTTCAGAAACTACATGAATAGGTGCTACAATTTTGTCACAGGACCTGGATTCTAAGGTGCACAATCAGCACAAGCCCTATCATCTGCACCTCTTATTGTTTGCAAGACCTTCAATGAGAGCCTCTCTCTTGCCTTGTTTCCACTTCAAAATTCTACAGTTAATTAATAAGATGAATCCAGTAGCTTTCCCAGTAGGTGTGAAGTCCTATGCTCCACCAGTCATTTCCAAGCCGGCAATAACAAAACCTGTGAAACCACATCTACCTAGAGCCAAGGGAGGAAAGATTCTTGGCCCTGCCGGTGCCACAGTGCAAAGAACACACAGCCAACATAATTGCTCAAGATTTCAACAGAATCATGACTAGCATGGCATCATATTATCCTGACCCTCAATAATGGTGTCTAAACGCACTGAGATCTGGGAATGAAAATAAGGTGATGAATAACATTTGCACGTTGACTTGGAAACAGCTCACCACAAGGTTGAGTCCAGATTAAAATATAACAGACTTTACCCTAAATAAGTGACATTGGGAATTTCTCTGTACAGCTGCTGACTTGATGATATGTAGCAGTTAATGAATTGTCAGCTCTTAACTGGGTCCAATAACAATGATTTACAAGTACATACCAGTGATAAAATAGTCCAAACTATTTGATACAACAGCTTACCCTCTTTTTATTTAATAAGTTAAATAAATTCTAAATCTTGATCTTGTTTGAAAATGCAATGGATCACTTGATCATACTTATGATCCAAACATACCATCCTTAGGGTTGTATAATTAAACAGCACATTTGTCTCCAGCATGACTGTAATGAGTGGTCCATACTTGATCTGATGTGCGACTCCCAGAAGGAAGCACTTAACGCTGGATCTGAAACAGTGACAAGGCTCTATGTTTCAGGCAACAGAGAGTAGGATTAAGGAGCCTTTCCTTGTATAACATGAATTCTTCATTGCTCACTGATTAGTTGTGCTGTTTGCCCATGTTGGGAATGTGTCCAGCTCAAATATAGGTCTTCCCCACGTGTTGATTGCCAGTGTGACACAGAAGACTCCAATGATGTTCATTACTATTCCAGACCTAACCTACAAGGATGAAAGTTCAAACCAACACCAACCAAACATCAGCACAGTGAGTTACAGCAAGGCATATTCATACAAAAAAAAAAAAAAAAGAAAAATACGGTCAAATTAAAGCACAGAAATAGCCACAGTACTCACTGCCCTAGGTTCTTGCTTAGGTAGAAATACCAGGGAACACACTGTCCAAAGCCGTTGAACAGCAAAGCATTCAACAGGTCTAGGAGATTTAGTAGACATTCAAGAAGTTGCTCTTATTAGTTAAAGAGTAGCTTCCATGCCCTTCAAGTCTTCAGTAAGAAAACTGATAATGTTTGGATGTTCAGCACAGAACCTGGTACTGTGTGATCCACAGGCAACCAGAGGACCAAAGTCCAGGCTGACAGGGCTTGTTACCTTCTACTTTCAGCTCTTTTATTTATCTTTGCAAAAGCCCCAGAAGACACTGGAAAGCACCAGCTGCATTTTAACACCTTGGTGTTTAAGAGGCTTACACTTGCCAGCTTTGAGTTTTCAGTTGGACTAGACAGTATGTCTGCCAAGGTCTATGAGAAAGGTAACACTGCTGCAGAGATGCCAATCTTTACTGTAATAAAGAAAAGGACGTAAAGTATTAGTTACAGCCCATAAGAGCACTCAGGTACTTTGTAAATGTTAGGCCAAGAAAATTAAACACCTGTCATACTTCAGGGGAAGTACAATGGAGAACTTCAGACAAGAGACCAGGCAGTTCATCATCTTACCATGTCCAAAACCCGGATGTGGCCATAGGAAAACACTATTGCATTTGGAGGAGTCGCAACAGGCAGCATGAAGGCAAAGGAAGCGCTCAGAGTACCCGGCAGCATAACATACAAAGGGTGGATCTTGACAGATGCAGCCTGCAACAACACAAAGACAATTACCACTCTAGAAGTGTTCCAAAGAAAAAGAACGTTTCCCAAACCTCTAAGACACATAGGTTCAGTTAATTCCCTGGTGTTACATCACCAGAGTAATTTTCAAGCATTTTATTATGGAATCTACACACGCTTAAAGATAACTTTGGTCTCTTTCCCCCACAGTACTTAAAAGAATGCTTGATTCTTTCTTGTTGCTCTACAGTATAATTTGGAGTTCTGGTCAAATTTACCCAGCAATCTTTTCTTTGACCTTGGGCTGCATTTTTAGAGCATTTGCTGGGTTAATACAAGGATGGAACTATAATTACAAAGCATGGGGAGTAACACTTTTAGACATTACATAAACTTTGTGGGACTCAGAACTGCAGTGACTAGGAGCACAGCACCTTTATTTGGACAATTCTATCCCAATGAAATGACTTGGAAAGTACAGCCACCTTTTTCTAAATTAAACAACAAAAGATCCTATTTTTTTTTCCTTTCATGCTTGCATTTCCATTCTGGTTAGAAAAGGCAGCAATTACAACTGCTTTTAGAGCAAAACTTACCAGATTTTCCTCCCTAAGGTTTAAAATTGTTCTGTCTTAATACACAAAATGTATTCTTAATGATCAAGCCCACCACTTTCCATATTCTAGCATAAATGATGAAGATAAAGGATCCCTCCAAAAGGATTAATAGAAGAAAGTGGTATTTTTTTTGTTTTAAATTTTCCAGTTCTGAGTTGATGGCTCAAATATAAAATGACCAGAAATAATTGATGTAGTGTGATCTATATTAAAAAAGTGACTCTCTTCACTTTCTCCACAGCCAAGGGGCGCTCCTTACTGCAGGCTTGAAGTGGCTTCCTGAGTTAGCGTCTTCCCCCAAGAAGCCAGTATCTCAGACTTGAGGTGGAAAGGACAAACTGGATGAAGTCTGTATTCCTACTGCTCATCTGCTTACAGTGTTATAAACATAGCAGTAATCTTAGAGATATAAATTTGACTCTACCAACATCAGATAAAGTCAATGTCTATTAGGGTATGCTGTCAGATAGACTATTTCATTACTGGATTTCAGAGTAACACTAGAGTAAAATTCAAGAAAGTTTCTAGTGATAAAATACGGTGTTTTATCACTAGAAACTGTTTACTCCTGATCTGTCAGTTGATAGCATAACAAGATGGAAGCAATCTTACCATGGATGAAAAGACAGGTAGGAAGAGAGTGGTTGTGGCCACATTACTGGTGCATTCGGTGAAGACCGCTATAATAAGGGAAAGTACTGTTGCAATGGACCAGGGTGGAATAGATCCTAATGGAGTCATCTGACGACCCAGCCAAGCTGAGAGTCCAGAGTTCTGATAAGAAAAAAGTATTTTTTTCAGTGAGGTTTCAGGGAGGTTTAAATTCCCTGGCTCAGGAGCATAAAACTCATTACATGTAGTGTTCCTAACAAATAATGCTAGGAGGCTCCCAAATTATATAACTTCCCCTCATGAAAGTTCAGTAATCTGTCACATACACTAAAAGGAATTCCTTGCCAATTGGACATAACACTCAGCCACACTTCCCTGACTTTCCTAGAGCCAAAATACTTGTTCATGATTTGGTTATATGTTTTTGTTTGTTTGTTTTTACTAAGCAGAAATAATTATTGCTGAGACTACTGGGAATACTTAATGAATCACTCACAAGGTTACTACAATGCATTTTTAATGTTTCTGAAGATAACAATGCTGTATGAATATTCTATGTTATGAAAGTACAGCAATAGATTCAAAGAGCTTACAGAGCCTTTGACTAGATAGCTTGCAATATTCCAGAGCTTTAATAATGTACACATAGTGAATGTGAATGAATGTAACAGACCAGAGCTTTAATTTACCCCATTGTTTAAAAACTGTCTAGGCACAAAACTTAGATCTCAATACAAACTTCCCCAAAGCATGACGCTCTTGATATTTAAGGCCATGACTTTGATGCATCTTAGTACATCTTTTACGAAGAAGTAAAGAGCGTAGTTTGCCTCAATATCCTTTCCTGTTTGTGGAATTCAGCTGCCTTTTCTGTGAATTTATGAACACAGGATCAAACAGTGGGCTTATGGAGCACAGCATATTGCCTGGCAACAACCATTCACAATAGATTCAAGAAATCCCACTGTATGTGATTTTTTGAAAATATCTACTCACAATCATTTTCTTCCTGATCTGCTCAGAAACAGTTTGTTTAAATCTGAAGATTTATGTCCCTTAAACAAACCTCAAATGGTTCTGGAAATCTTACAAGTGTTACTTATGCTTCTATTTTTTCTAGTCAGGGATGGGATCAGGATGACAATACAAATAAGAAAGGCTGCTCTTCTTATCTCTGCAGCCAGTGAAGGTCCCAATACATCCAGGGCTCAGATAAATTAGACAAACTTGATCAGTGCATGCAAGTTCCTGAAAAAGAGGTAGAAACATTCACCTTTCCTCTTTGTTTTTGCTAATTTGTATCTACCTCCAAATGCAAACATTTCTACTGAGTTTGCCTTTGGGTACATGCCAGGAAATGCACAGGAAAACAAACCAGGCAAGTCCACCTCTGAGTTAGAGAAAAATAAATATCAGAACATACTGCGCTTGCATCAGCCAAAGCAAAACCTCCTCCCAGCAGCAGCACAATGCTCCAGGGCATCTTCCTCTGAACCACATTCCAGTCTAGCAGTGGGGCTGATAAAAATGGCTTTTTAATATCTGAAGTGAGAAATGAAAAGCAGAATATATTTCAGGAGAGTGAAGCCATTTTATCTCCAGTTCTTTAAGATACAAGGGAAAGGTCCAGCAGCCAGAGGTATGTTACTGAGAAACCTGCACATGTAAGAGTAAGGATAACACATACAAGCAGGGAGCTTGCCCCAGCCCTGCACAGGATGTTTGTGAAATGAGATACCCTGAAGAAATGCATGCAAATCAGGAGTGTGTTTCAACCACATTAGCTGGAATGGGGTAACTTTCACAACATTACAATGCCTCTTTTAAATACCTTCTTCAGTCTGTTCAGTGTCAGACATGCTTGAATTCCAGCCTATGAATTTGGGTTTATTAGCAGGAAGGATAAACATTAGCAGGGCAATAAACACAGCAGGAGCAGAATCAGTGATATATCTAAAGGAGAAAAGAGAAGATAGCTTAGAAAATAAGACATTTGCGTTCCAGAAAATGGCTGCCTTTCAGCATTGCAATCAGTGTACCTTGTCATTCTGCTTGGGGTCTATATTTTAACAGATTGCTAGTTCATGACTCAGGTATCTTAGACCTACCACAGCACAAACATCATAAATGAAATCAGCACACTATTAATCAAAATAATATATGAAAATCTTCTGTAGGCAGGGTTACCTCTCTGGAAAGAAGCCAAGACTCAAAGACCGTATTCCAGCGATTAGCAAGAAAATTACCTGAAAGATCTTCCTATCACAAGTTTTATGTTCTTAATATGCCACATTACATAACATCAGGTGAAGAAGCAATTCAAAGCAAAGAATTGATTTCCCAGTGGTTTCTATACATGCTATTTTTTCAGAGATGATAGTACTGAATACTTAAATACCACAGCAAATTGTAACACATGCAAAGAAAACACTGACATGTACTTTTGCATGGCAGAGATAAGCATTGCAGAATTTTATCTTCCTTTAGGAAGCTCAGCATGCCCCATGTCCCAGTCTTCAGCCTTCATTGCAATACAAACTGTCAAACAGTTTGTGGATCTCATGCGTGAGAGAGAATCCAGCACAACAAACACAAATTCAAATATGGTTGGAATGAACGACCCCCAGTCAAAACAGAATGTAAGAGAAGGGGAATCTGATTCCCATCCAAGAGAGTATAGGATGAAAAAAACCTCAAAACTTACTTTTCTCCTTCTGGAAAGAGCCTGCTAGCCCAGCCTTTTACAAAGCCTGGGTGTCTGGAAAACCACAAGACAACCAGCAAAGCAAACATTACGAGGACATTGAATTCAGCATAAGAGATAGGGCCTAATTTCTTCATTTCTGCTTTCAGCACGTTGTATGCAGCTTTTTCTTTAGCAGTTCTCACTGTCCCACATCCCCAGCTTTTTTTAAAGCTTTAAGAAAAGGGAGAAGAAAACATTGTAAGCATTAACACACCAGAGGAATTTACCATGCCTTCCTCAATGAAGCTGTCCCTTCTCCGGACAGGCACAGACTAAAGCAGAGGGCAGGAACAGATAAATGATAGTGTCAAAGTATTTCACATGCACATGCCAATTTTCACAGAAAAATGGAGTCTGTAAGTCTGTCCATTTTGGTGCAACCTAGTATGAAAAACTCAGTGTTGAATCAAAGGCAGCAAGATACAGGCATGCTCATCATGGTCTGAAATTCTGAGATTTTAAATTGAAAAAGGCAATTCTGTCTGAACATTAACAACGTCTTACACTTTTACCTAGTGTGACTCTCCCCAAACGTAAAAGGTTTCCAAACTTCAAGAGCTGCTGTGAAATGCAACTGCTCCCAGTTACAGAATGAATAACTCGCCAGTGCTTTTGTTTTATCTAGACTTGCAAGTGACCTGATCTGCATTAGCTGAATGGTTTAAATGATATGAAGTAGTTAAAAAGCTTACTTGAATCCCATGAAAGAGCACTGAAGCCACAGCCACGCTAATACCAACATCAGAATCATGTTTGGAAAGGCAAACCCAAACCAGGAAGCAAAATTCACAACGTCATTATTGTTGGGGTATAATCTGAAAAGAAAAATGTTTTCCATATTAATGTAAAAACATTCAGTAATCTGCCTTCACTCCACTATGGTGTGGTGACAATTAGACATGTACATCTGGGACAACCAATACTAGTAAGCATAGGCAATACTCATTACCTAACTAAATAAAAAGGCAGCTCTAAATTTCAGAACAGAAATTAAGCGATGCTGTGATAGTTTTCCCTATATTCTACTTTAAAGCAGACAGGAGAGCTCATGCTGACATTTTAGGTCACAGTAAGATAAGCATTGCTGAAAGACCTCTACACCTGCTCATTTATTCCATGATGTGATGTTTTTTTCCTCCTCCCCCTTCATAACTGTAATAGGAAAACAATAATTTTCTCTTGAAGTTAATAGCTGCACTTCTGCTCATTTCAGTAGAAGATAAAGTTGCTACTTGGCTCAAAAGACCGAAGCCAGAGTTTTACGAACAACTTTCTGTTCTTCCCTGCATCCACCACTAGATAAGAAATAGCAATAGCAAATTTTCAACTAGGTGATAAAACCAATGGATAATCTAGTTGCTCCAGTTTAGTACTCCAGTAGAAGGATGGAATGTTGAGCAACCATTGAGGAGTCTGCAGAATTTTCACTGCAGAGAACACTGCATTTAAATAAATTCGTACAGCAACTGGATAAATCAATACGATAAGAAAGGTGTTACAATTACAACAAAGGTGTGATGACAGAAGGACCAGCACAATAGAAAAGTTCTATAAAAGAAGATCACTTACCCAGATCAGAAGAATCTAGGTTCACAGGGGAAAGCTTCACCAAGGAGAGAACTCCAAAAAAAGACCCTTCCCCAGTAGCAGCCAGCCCTCAAATGAGGTCTAAGAGAGGAGCAGCCAAGCTCCACCCCTTCCAGTCATACAGATGAATTGCCTTCACCTGTGCTCCCAGAGCTGACTGGATCCCTTCCCCAGGTGCTCAATCAATGGCTCAGGCTGTGACTCAACAGTTCCCATCTTAGAAAAGATTATTTGGTAGATAGCTCCTCTCTTTTAAAACAGTATCTATATAGTTTACATAGCCATAGGGAGGAGAATTAATAATACAACAGCAGCTAAGCTATTTTTACCACTTTTCAGTGTGTTTATGAGAAGACTTAATCATACATTCTTTTCAAGATCCCCACTGCAGTTGCTCTGTTCATGTACTGCATTTTACTTGAAAAAGAGGAGGCAGAAGAACCAGTATCTCATATTCAGTCAGCTGTCAATTACCAACAAGTATTTCTAAGTTTCTCAGATCTATCATACCATCACACAGCTTCCTAAAAAGTGCTGCAGCAGAAAAATAAGGCCCATCACTTTACACACATTTCTCATTTCAGTTCATCAGCTGGTTACTGAATAGTTTAACAACTGAAATGGCTACTATGAGTTTAATGTGTAGGTCACAAAATTGTGTGGCAGTAAAAGTAAAGAAATAGCAAGAATGACTTACTGATTCATCTGGCCTTTCAATACCATGTTTGGCCCTGTTCCAGTCAGTGTTGCGGTTCCTCCAATGCTGGCAGCATAGCACACACACAGTGTCATTCCCTTACGTATACGTTTCTTCATTTTCTTTTCCTCAGAAGATCTGGTGCCATCAGGAACTTGCCCATTGCTTATGACTAAATACAAAGAACATAACTTGCCTCAGGTGCAAGGTTCGGAAGGTGTAAAGTTCAGGTCAGGGCCTGCAGACTCAGTTCTTCCAGTTTGTGCATGCCAATTATTTTAATTTTAAAACCCCACAGAATACTTCCCCAAATATTTCAGAATTATGTTCATGAGGTGCTGAGGAGAAAGGTTGATAATCTGGCTCTACATGATCCGAGGATGCTGTTGCCCATCTTGATGCCACAGTTTCTAAGCAGCAATTTCCTATTTCACAGAGAGTTTACCATCACCCAGAAACTGTAGTCATGAGAATCCTTTCAATACCACAGTAAGAACTCAAGAAGTTTTAGCAGCTGCAAATATGACAGAAAAAAAAACCAAAACAAAACAAAAAAAGAAACCAAAAACCAACAAACCAAACAAACAAATAAGAAAAAAAAAACCAAAGCCAAAAAACCCAAAAACCAAAACCACCCCAAACATAATTCTGGCCTGGCACAAACTGTTTAGATCAGTGTGAAATTTTGCTGCTGTGCCCATTCTGCTCTAAGATTAACAATTTAATCCTTAAATCTGACTGGACTGAGTGAGACAACGAATGTATAGCAATTACAAACAATTTAACAATAGCCAAGGGTATTCTTCACTCAAATTTGTTGCTTTCATTGCATGTTAGAGGTAAATTAAGTAGCAAAGCCAAGTAGTTCCTTCTAAGAGTACAGAAATCCAGCAAAATTATTAACTCCAGTCTAAGTGCAGAAGTTTTTGAGACTCAAAAATAAACACTAAAAACAGCACAGGCAAACTTAAAAAATTATGTTAATACAACTGTTTGGAAGCTAGCAATGAGAAAGCCTGAAGAGCACTCTCTGACCTATTAGTATTCTCTTGAGCTTGCATGAGTTACATAAACACATGCAATTGCGCCTGAGCTTTGCACAATTGTGCATTCTCCCTTCACAGTGAGGCAAGACATCACACAACCAAAAAGCAGAGATTTCTGTTGTATCTCAGCTATGCTTCCAAAGTCCAAACAAATATGGCAATTGAGTCAATATCATAACAGGGCAATAACTGGCACATGTGAACTGCCTCATACACTGCATCTTCCACAGACATATAATCCTTCTGTCCCAGGCAGAAGGTTTGAAGTGTGGGACATGGTATTCACTACCAATCTTTGAACTCATTCTTGTACACAGTCTCACAGGGAATCATGGCTGATCAAACTACTAATTCTGTGAAATCACGTCCATGAACATCACTAAGACATTTCTTCCTTCTCTGAAAGAGAAAGGCATCACAGATTGATTTTTAATAGTATTTAATAATATAGCCCTCTGTACTTGCACAACAGAGCAGTGAAATTGGAGAAACTCAATATGTGAGCTCTGAGTGTAACAAATTCAGTGGAATCAACTCATTCCTTTAGCAGGTCCTTACCCTCCACTGGAGTGGGATCTGATGCATTCTTTTCCTCCAGCTCAATCACTGTATTTGTTTGGCCAGTTGCTTGTTCCATCATGGTCACATCATTCTCTGTGTTGTCCATTTGATCCAGGACAGCCTGAACAATGGGAACCATCATAGCAGTGGTTGCTGTGTTACTTATCCACATGGACAGGAAAGCAGTGACTATCATAAACCCCAGCATGAGGCTGAAAAGAGAGAAACAAGCAGAGGAGAAAGGAGGAAAAAACAGACACCGCTAGGCTTTGTAGTTACTGTAATTTAGAGAGCAGAGTCCATACAGGGATGTGCGTAGTCTCTGATAATACAAAGCAGAGACAGATTCTCTGCTAGCTCTGCCATCTTCATTGAAAGAATTCAAGAAAGGCATTTAGCTCCTTGATCTGTGCATAATTAAGTCCACACTACCTTGTTCCCAGTAGCAAGAACACAGAATTTATCCAGATTAAAATAAAATGAAATGGCAGCTCTGTAGAAGTGAAATATAAAACTGTGTTTCTTCCCTGCCTATTGTCATTGTGACTGAAAACTGCTTTTGCATCTTGTAAATTTGGCTTTATCTGTAGATGCAAACTAATGGATACTGGATGCTCTTCACCACCATCACCTTTGCAACACTTCTGGCTGTGTAACTGGCACCACTTAAGTATGACAGAAGGAGCACATGGCTTTTAGGTGAGGACCATGTCTCCATTCACACAGATGTTGGTGGCAATCCTGCTTCACTGATGACTTCAGGTCATGATAAAAGGATTTGATAGGAACTGTGAATGCCAGCACATACAATAATACATCAGCTGGGTAGCAACAATATAGATGAAACCATAGCCTTGTGGTTGTACAGAGATTCAGCCTAAAACAAGAAGGAAGAGAAAAATTTATCTCACCTGTCTTCAGACAGGAACAAACAGGTATTTGGATTCCACTCAGATTCTTACTGCTTTGCAGTTGATAAGAACTTCTTGTGCACGAATCATCTGCCCTACTATAGACAAGCCTTTTTCTTTTTGATGACTATACAGACAGTCTAGCTATTTGAATCGGAAGTGAATGCTTGTGTTTTGAAAACTGAATTCCACTCAGTAATTTTATCCAAGAATCAAACCGTGGACACAATAGGAAATGTGAGAGACTATAGAGATTGGAGTTGACATAAAAATGAAAGTATTTTCATGCCATTCAAGTCAGCAGTCACAGGCGCCCTACCATTATTATGTTTTTGGATAAAGGGCAAATTAACTGTTCCTACAGAAGATTTCACCTCTGGAAACTCTGTACAAGTGCAGCAAAAGAGCTTTTTGGAACTCCCCTCCTATGCTGACTCTTAAACACCATACGTAGGTCTCTGCTATACTGACACAGGTAAAGAAGAGCTAATGTAACATTCTTACAGTGCAGGCTTCACCCCAAGTATCAGCAGGACTCTCAGCGCAATCCTTTTGTGAAGATTCCACCGTTCAACAGAAATTGCAACTATCAGCCCTCCAACAAAGAGCATATTTGTGTCATTTAGATACTGCAAGCACACCTGTAAGACAAAGAAGATAGATCAGGGGATCAAATCTTGCCTCTTGCTAGTTTCACTAGTATTTCCTGCCTTCCTCTCAAAGCCATTTAGTGCACCACGCCTCACCCCAACATTGTCAGAAAGAGCAGTGGCAGCCTTAGAACTGCCTCCAGATTCTGGAACTCTTGATTCCCTTTTTTAGTGCTGAACAGCCTAAACTGGAAAAAAAAAAAAAGATTGATAGAGGCTCAAAGTATCATGTAGGTATCAGAAATGCCAAATTCCAAAATAGATTTCCCAGAACTTCTAACGACCTCACCCATCCTAACTATTACTGGCCAATAGTAGACGTGGGCTATAGTACCTAAATGCAGTGTCTCTCACTCGGGCTAAAGCACTACTCTTCCACTAGCATAAACAGCCAATTATCCTTTAGCAGCATGAGCTTCAGAGGGGACACAGTGTACTTGCTGGCATTGTACTGTCTACCCTGCCAGAGGAAGTTTGCCTCATGCATTCTGAAATCTCCCAGAAGATGTTAGCAATGCTCTCTAATTCGGTGGGTTCTGAACATACAAACTCCTGGCACTATTGTGATGTTTTCCATCAGGATCCATGCCCAGAGGACATTTCCCTCTACCACCCCAAGTCCCACATCCTTAATATTTTGGGAAAATACATATTCGGTTCAGCATTTTCCCATACCAGAACCCTGCTCAACATGTTCAAAAACAGCACCAGAAATTGAATGTTTTCCTACCAGTGAGGGATCAGAGCAAATCCTTTTATCAGATATGGAAGGAGTAAGAACTGTTCCTTACTGATTTAGAGCTCTGAACTCCAAGCAGAGGGAAAAATACCACTGGCATTAGGGAAGTAACAGCCAGTGGGATAACTTCGGTGCACCAGTACACAGCCATGATGATGATGATATACGCACATTTGGCTTCCTGCAATATAATGGAAGACATAAGTATAGAAAACTATTCTTACAGATAAGAAACACACTGCTATCTCTTCTAAGGGAAACCAAACATTCAATTGTCTGTAGCTTAACAGAAATAGGTAGCAAGGACACAAGGATTTAAACTTGTACATTTTAAGTCTTGTTCAGAAGCCAGTTGCATAAAAAGTCTTTTTGACCGTCATGTGTTTTCTAATGCCTTTACGTAAAATGTAGGGCATGAAAAAAAAAAAAACGAACCTTCCACAGCTAGGTAAGTACAGTTTGCAGTGTGCAATTACCATTTGGCAGTTGAGGTAAGCAAATTTCACACCCAGGTGCCAAGAATTTCTAACAGTGTTTAAGATTTGGGCATTTTTATTTTTAGTAATCTATTTTTAAAGGATGCTTATAGATGAGTATTTCCTAGTATAGGTGAGAAGACTGATTGACATTCAGATGTATTTGAAGTGTGTCTTAGTAACACACTTGAACCCAGAAACTGTATCACTGAACAATTTAGAACTATATCTCTTACCATTTAGAATTTTTTTTTTTTTTAGCAGCTAAGGACATATGAGATATTAACTTGCTTTCCCAAATCATACTGTGTTTACCTAATAAGGGATCTAATTCTCTAATAAGTTATCTAATAAGAGGATTCCCTCATCCCCTGTTGTAACATGACTCTTTATACCATTGGTCACACATTTCTCTAACCTAGGCTTCCTTGGTTTGTACTTTCAAAATTGTTAGGAGAAGCAAGCATTCATTAGCCTACAGTAAACAATGTTTTAAAGCTTTAGTCAAAGCATTCTGCTCACAGTTTGTTCATATTTAGGGTATGTGTTTATAGGATCTGATTCTAATACACAAATGGGACTTTATTGCAAAAATAAATGGTGTTACAGTGATAGTTAAAAATTGCTATATGGTTGTATTTATAAACAGGGAGGAGTTGAAGAATTAGAAAACAGTCCTTGTAAGTAATTTTTTTTTTTTCAGGTTTAGAGGAGATTAATTGCAGGACAAGTTTTGAAAGAAATGTTTCATTAGAGACTAGAAGATATCAGATAGATCCTATTTTAATTTCTTTCCTTGATAAATGTGAGGTGAGCTTATGATTGAATTTAAGCTGTACAACAGTAACTAAGTGCAAGAAGATACTGTAGTTAATTTATTTGATAAGATAGATGAAAGACACACAAACTACTCTAGAAGAATATTACTTTAAATAAAAAAATACAGAAAAAGCTGGTTTTGCACAGTGGAGAGTAAATAATTTACATGAAGTTCAAAAATACAGCCATGTTTGTAAATTAACTCAAACGTCTACAGCTAGTTTGAACAGCCAAAGTTCTGAGATTAAATAAATAGCTGTATCCACATCTATATACATCTGTGATTTATGGGAATAGTGACAAAATGTTTCCTTGGTGTGTGTCTGGACAACCCAGAGCAATCACTATGACTAGTCTTCTCACTGAGAGCTGAAAAGCAGCTACTGATGGAAATGGTACTCTCCCATTGTGTAATAATGTGATTTCCTAGATAAGACTGATGACACAATATTTCTCCAATTACTGGGAAACTGAAGAGATACTCTCTTTTTTTTTCTTTTTTGTTTTTATATTTATTTTTACCAGGAAATTGTCCTAGTATTGATCACAGTAGTGCCAAACAGCCAGAAATTCCTTTCCTTAAGGCACCAGCATTCAAGTGAAGAGCGAGGTTGTTATTAGACTGGTAAGCCAAAGGTTTTTCTTTTCTTTTTTTTTTTTTTTTTTGTTTGTAAACATGTTTAAAATACACCTGCATAATGCTCCTCCTGTAGTTTAAAATATATGGATCATCACACTCAGAAGAAAGACTGCATTTAGTCCTAGAATAGCTAAAGCCCTAGTAGGTGAAAATACTGTAAACAGAGGTTTCACATTTTCCCAAGAATGCTACAAGGTTTTAAAGATAAAACTCTTGGTAGCTCATTCCAGCTTCATGCTGATGTAACTGCGCTGAAAGCAAAGGAGCTATGACACCCCCCATCACCAGAGGAAGATGGATGTGGAGTACACTGCATTCAAACCCATCTTATAATCACTGCATAACGCATAGTGCATGGCTTCCTAGTGCTTCACTGGATGAAGAATGGCACTCGGGAGCACTCTTAAAAGCATCTCAGTGTCTCAGCAGCAGGCCTACAGAGAACAGAAGTCACCCCTTTTAGCCCCCTAACTCCCCACTGACAGTTATTCCTAGATAACCTGGAGTGCAATTCTACACATCCAAGGCAACTATGAATATATTTATCTTTGGGTCAAAAAGAATTGCACCCAGTTTGCAAGATGGGTTGGGTCTGTGGGAGCCCAGGCTCTGGCACTGGCATATTCCTTTGGATGAACAGATGGGCATGGGGCTCCTGTTTTGGGCTCCTTATGTGAGCTACACTGCCAAGCACCGGCACCATTTGAAGATCATTAGGAGCAAAAGCAGTTCAACACATCCCTGAGCCCCAGGACTGAGAGGCTAACTGAGCTGTGAAGAAACTCCTCTGGGACAGGGTGCCAGGAAGGTGCTACCTCAGCGGCCGCTCAGGTGGCATAGGAGATACAGCGCCAGGGACCGAACGGGGAGCGCTTTACACAGCGACCGCCCGCTCTGGGGGGATCCCCACACGAACCCGAACCGCGGCCGCCGGCCGCGCTGGGTCAGGGGCAGCTGCGGGGCTCGGCCCTGGGGGCGGAGAGTGAGTGGGTTCCTTTGGGGCAGCGGGTTCCCGCTCGGAACCCTCAGGCACTTACCCGCGTGGGCACAGTGATCGGCAGCGGCAGCAGCAGCAACGGTGCGAACAAGAGGATGGCGAAGGACCGGTACCTCAGCAGGGGCCGTGGGCACATCGAGGCCATCTTCTGTGGAGAGACGCAGTCAGGGCGCGAGCGGCACGGCACCCGCTTCCCGCCGCTTTAAATAGTGGGCGGCGGGGCCGCAGCGGGAGGGACATGGCGGGGGGCGACGCGACCCGCCCGCGCCCTGACGGGACACCGGGTCCGCCCGCGCCCGGACAGGGCCGGGCTTGCGCAGAGCGATGCGGACGCGGCCCACGAGCGAGATAGCGGGCGGAGAGATGCCGTCGAGCGGCGGCCCAGCCACCCTGCCCCGCGCCCGCCCCACCGAGGGTCAAGCGGACCTGCGGTTCCCCCCTCCCACAGACAGCCCTGGGGGACGCGGAGCAGGTGTCCGCAGATCCTGTCCGACAGCTGGGAGATCTCGGCGGGACCCGGAGCGAGGTCGAATCCACCAGCTCGGTCCCTATCGGGTCCCATCCATAAAGTGGGGCTTTCCCCTCTCTCCATTTCTCTCAGCGAACAAGGAAAGCAACTCGATAGCCGTGTCCAAATTATCTCCCCAACTGGGAGAATGTTCAGGAAAATCTCTCTGTTCATAGTGCCTGCAAAAAGCTGCCACCGACCACTGATTCTCCCATTGCACATTACCTGCAGGACCAAATCCTTGCCCAGACTTCTCCAGGTGCTGGATGCACAAGTTGATGGCAAGGGAGGACCATCTCTCATTTACACAGTGGCGGGGAAGGACAGAGCTCCCCTGGGGAAATGCAGAGTTAATCCTGCAGTGTGGATCTCCCTAAAACGAAGGTCTGTGCAGGCATGCATGGTTGTGTTTCACTGCCTATTATTTTATGAGAGATTTTGTGTCCATGATCTGAGTTAAAAATATCCCAGAAAGGTTAACAAAAAAAGTTATTTTTAAGCTGTATCGTTCCAGTGATTAGGGTTAGGGTTAGTTTAGCCTCTACAAAATCAGAAGTGACAGCACTACTGAGAGTACGGCAAGCACTGCTGACACGGCAGAAAGAAATGATTGGAGTGGAGGAGGGAGGGATTGGGCACCAGACAAAGAATTCTTCTGTGATGATAAAAGCCACCTGAATGGAAGACAGCAAAGATGACAATTTGATCCTGTGGACTCTGTACAGTCATACCAAGCAGTTACCCTCAGAAATAAAGAATTTCAGATTCTACAGCAAGTAATGGGGGAGCTCTGACTATAGATTGCGCTGTTTGTCCTCTTGAGTAGAGGATCTTGAGTAATTGAAGTTCAAGCAAGACACTCCAGTGTTGCTGTTCTGTTTGTAAAAGCAATGAGTGTTCATTAAGGAAAACTGTAGCCAACTGGATCTGTACAAATTCCAAATATTCAAACTTTTAGCAGCAATCCCCCTGGGTTACTTACCAACAGAGAGGAAACAACACGCCAGTACAGAGCCTAGCAGAAAGTGAGGAATCAGCCAAAACCTGCATTCCTGTGTCCAGTCTCTAGTGAAAAATACTCCCCAGTCAACAAAGAAAAGCACTTGAATGAGAAAATGGAAGGAGTTAACTCTAGAGGTTTAGTAATAGAATTCACATTGTCTGACAGACCAATGTAAATATGATTTAGTATCTTCTGCTGTTCATATACTGACTGTTTAGCAGAAGGGGGTACCTTTGGAAGGAGAAAGGGAGGGATAAATTTGTTCAGAAAATCCAAATTTATGGCTGATCATTTCCAGCAACTGGCCAAACTCACCTGATGGCACAACAAGCCAGTTGTACTGGGACTCATTGGAGTCTTCTCTCAATTGATTGATGTGGCACAAAATGAACCCAACAAAAAAAGCAGAGTTTTCTGCTGAGTTAGTGAGCTGAATATGTTCAGTGAAGTGTTCAGTGAGTCCAGAGCCAGCTCAAGAGACTAGGCCAGTTATAGCTTGAGTGGGAATAGTAACAGAGGCAGAAACAGTCAGCTCCTTTAGAGACAGCAGATTCATAGATGAGCTTAGCAACACTATCAACAACATGCAGAGCCTTGTGATCTTCCTTTTTGTATTATAGATACCAGAACAAATGGCATTTACATACAGTGTGAGTCACTGTAAAGAGTTTCACTCAGAAGTGGGACACTGCTGGAGGCTCATTAACAAATACTGGCCTGCATTGTTTGGGTTAGTAGAAAGGGACTGTATGTCAAATCTTCTTGGGAAGCAGGAATTCCAGGATCAACCATCCAGGTAGGAAAAATGAAAAATAAAAATTTTACTATAGAAGCTACTTTTCTGATTTTTCTTATCACTACATGCCATTCATACCAATTAGTCTCATTTTTGCTGGATATGAATGGTTTGTGGCAAGGACGCTTTACAGGCAGCAGGTGATACATTGAAGTATAGATAAATGTATTTTCTGCCTTTAATTCAGATGCTGCCCAAGTATACAAGTACAGTTTGCTTGTTTAAAAAGCAATCTATTTGATCTAGATAGCTGCTATTCCTCTCAAGACAAAAACTCTTCATAGTTTCATTTTTAAGTTATTTCAGTGTTGCAGGCTCCATACAACACACAGAGATACAAAAGTTTAACAAAATTATATTAAATGAGGACTGCGAGACCTCTAATACTTGGCACTGAGAAACAAAAATCAAAACAGCTGACTTTAAGACATTCTAGGGCACCAGAAAAACATCAGTCTTCTACAGAGGCTTTAGAAAATCTCATTTTAAAAAACAGCTAGAGTAGAACTTACCTCTATGTGAAGCTTGCATTAAAATGATGCCTAGAAGAGGACTTGTACAATAATGTTATGCACTGTAAGTTTACACAGAATTTAAATTGAAAGAGTTATTTCCAGCATTCAGCAAACATCACTGCTTCCTTACTTTCTGCTTTTCCTCCAGTCAGTACTTTCACAGCCACTGACAGTCCACTCTGTTGCTGTAGGAGTATCTTTCAACTAAGTTCCCAGTGGAGCATCTGATATTTTTCCAAGAAAAGCTTTTCAGACTCTGAACGAACAGTCCTTTCAGTACAAACCCTGTGCCCAACAACTCTCTACATAAAAGACCTCATTATGAATATTGAGTCAGTGGGGCTTTCTCAGTCAGTGTGTGTTGCTGATCAGGCATTCTTGACCTAGAATTGGTATTTCTCATATAGTTTGCAAGAAGCCCTAAAGCATATTAAAATGTGCACCACATAAAAAGTAGTGTAGACTAATGACTACGAAAAAGAGTAAAAAAAAGAAAAGAAAATGACATAAAATCTTTGATTTGGAATTGGAAATCCTATAACCTCTCCTTTAGCTGCCATCTCATTAACATATTTGTTCAAAAGACTCTTCTCTGCTTCATTACATAATTTGTATCACAAAATTCACACAAATGTTCATTATTCCCAGATCTAGATAATGGCTTACATGCCTTAATTGATTACCTTTTTCTTTTCTTCCCTTCCCCCCCTCCCTTTTTTTTTCTTTTTTTTTTTTTTTTTCTCAGAGAGAAGCTCTCTCTGTCAGAGAGTGTTTTCTGGTATGGGATCTGAACGGGACCAATTTCTGACTAACATCTGGGACATCTGTTGTATGCACTATTATAGTACATTATACAAACATTAGTGAATGATTCCTCCCAATACTCTGCAAAACAGAAGTGTTAATATTATTGCCCTGTTTTACAGATAGAGAACGTCAATTTGTATTTTCTGCATCTCCTGTACCTACAGTTCTATACCTGGTAGGACCTATAGCATCAGGGAAGAGCTCCTTATATCACGCTTCTGTGAGGTATCAGTTGCAATAACAGGTACATGAAATGCTAGGCCTTCATCATGAGATCATCATGGAGATGAGTACTGGTATTGAAATGAAGAGAGGAAATTCTGTTTCTCTCTAAATTACATTCCTTTATAAGATCCCTGTGTAAAACTGTACACTTGCATGAGCCCCGGCTGAGATCAACTGATGGGCAGGACTTGCAGCACCTGTGGCCTCTTCATGCCAGCAGACAATCCCAGCCATGGCAGAATAGGGAGAAAAGGTAAAGCCAGTTAGCACAGCCTGGAGCTTCTGCTTGTGGTGTTGGTGGGCAAATGTTTTCTTTCCACCAGCTGGCAGTTCTTGTTTGTGACACGAGCACTGCTCTGACTTGGCTGGACAAGCCCCAGGGGTTCAAAATGGGTTTGTAAGGCTGGATGCTAGTGAAACTGCTGCTCCAGAGGTGGAGAGGGGCCACAGCATGCCCCAGCCCTCCTTGCTTGCTGCAAACCAACCATGCAGCAAAGGCCCTGTAGCTCTTTGACCAAAACACGCTGAGAAAACAGTGGCCATGGTGACATCAGCCAGGCTGTGACAAAGCATGGAACCCAGGGACACGGACAGCTGCAGGTGGAGTCCATCACCTGCAGGGCAGCCCTGCCGGCCGCGGGCTGCCCCCTGCCTGCAGTACCCTAGGGTTTGTACTGTGGTGCTGCCTATCCCTCTCTGCTGGCAACCGTCGAGACTACAACCTTGTAAGCTGTGATGTCATAGTTATCAGCAAAATATTACTGGGGTGAGTTCACAGGTGGGCTGCCACAATACCTGCAAGCAGGTGCTGATGCTACACCTGTGCTGCTGCCAGCACAGCTACAGAATGATATGGGGCGATGGGGTCTCAGAGCTGCCTGTGGTTATTACCACTTCAGGCACAGAGAGAAGATGCTGCCCTGTGGCCTGTTTGCACTGGGCAGGAAGGAGTTATGGAAGTCTGGACCCAGAGGCCTCTCTGTGAAGCTCTAATGAAGAGAGGATCCCACTGCCACTTGGATCCCCAAGAAACAAGGGTGGGTGGGCAGCTTCCCACCTTCCTCCTCAGGGAATTCTGTGCCCCTGGTGGTTACCTGCAGTGGGCATGAGAGGGCAGAGGAGTGTGGGCACTGTGGGGTAGAGGCCAGCTGGTGTCACCAACCCCCCTGCAGCAGAGCAGAACACCTTCATCCCCAATTGCATCAGTCAGCTTCAGACAGTAACCCTGCCTGCTGTATACACCCCATATTGCAATTAAATGTATTTGGAAATGAAGGAAAGAGGTCTCTCATAGTTCCTCTAAGGACTACTGAACTAATCTGTATGTGGAACTCATGTGAAAAACTCATGTCTGACACTACTGCAGTTCCTTCTTTAAAGCCTTTTTTTTTTTTTTTTTTTTTTTTTGGCTCTGGGTGGAGTTAGTGGAGTTATTGCAACAGTTTCTTTTTTTTTTTTTCCTTAGCTCTTAGAAGAAAAGATATCCAGCAGAATAACAAGAAAAATTATGACTGAAGGGACCATATTCTGCAAAAATTGGTAAGAGATCTTTCTCTCTCTTCACCCCTCCGAAGCATGGGGGTATGCAGAGGCTTTCAGGATTTTCTTTATGTTATCTGTGTCTCCTGTAATAGAGGGGGGAGAAGAGGAAGAGCCAAAGAACAGGAGGGTTGTATGCTAGCTACCAAGTCACAAACAAGAAGGATTTTTAATGCATTTTCACATTACAAATTTGCTGCTTTCCTGTGGAGAGGTTTCTGCTGTAGTCCTTCCTATGCTGCAGGACAGAAGGCCCATTTTCTCTTTTTACATAATATCACAGTGGGTAATTTTACAGCACCTGACAGGGGAGTCAGTGCACAGACCATGCCGAACACTGCAGTTGTCTCAGTTTTCCTTCATGACTGATGCTCCCTTATGTTGCTACATTTGTAATTAAGTGAAATGACATCTTTACTGGGGTTAAAATACAAGGCTAAAAGAGGCCATGAAGATAGCATCAATTGATGTGTCTCAACTAGTAGCTTGGCCACTGGGCATATTATGTGAATGAAGACTGTGAAACACTGTGTTTAAAAAGAGATTTAAAGAGATTTAAAACTCAGTGAGGTAGAAGAATAGGATAACCTCAATTTTATTGGGTCACAAAGGAAAACCAGTGCACAATCTTTCACAAAGAGAGCCTAAACATTTTATACTAAGAGGTTGTAGGGGATGTTTTGAATAAACCTTGTCTGAAACTTCTGATAGATGTCCTTGTAACTTCTTAAAAATTCACTCTGATAGCAAATCCATTTAATTGTTCATCCATCTTGACCATGACAAACTTCTGCTGATGTCTAGGGCTGAGTTGTTAGGGCATATACCTTCTCTAAGCTGCAGAGCTGGAAGTGTGCATGTCCTTTCAGGCAACCTTCCTGATCTTATAGGCCAGGAAGGTCTAGCTGCTATATTCCCATGACCATCACTGACTGTCATGTGACAGGCACCAGTATGTCCTGCTATCCTGCCACAATGTCCAGGGTTCACTGCAGTATGTACAGGGAGGTGAGCAAGTAGCTATGTAGTGCTTGGCTACTGGCCACGATCAACCCACCACATTGGTTCATTATTCTTCTCTCTTTCCCATTCTGTTCTTGATAGCAAAAGAGATGTATCTGCTGCCAATTTCTGCCTCCATGAGGCCCACTGCTTGCGGTTTCTCACTCTCTGTTCAGAATGTGATGAACCAGTTGCCAGAAAGAATATGAAAGACCATCAAACAGAAGCACACAAGCAGGTAAGAAATGCTCCATTTTCTTGCAATCAGCGTAAAGTTCTGCCAACCTTGAAATACAGTCATGGTACAGTGCCCTCTATTAACTACATTTGAACTTCTACAATTGTTTGAGCAGAAAATCTGTAGGGGTCTAACATGACCCTTCAGTCCTGGTTACAGCATCTTTTGATACTATTGCACAGGCAGGTTAAGAGAATTCAGCTTACACAATAGTATCCCAGCTCTCCCAGCAAAGCAAATTACAGATCAGATATGGACACATGCGCCTGTTGCTTGAGAACTAGCCAGAGCATGCAGTACAAAGTTGATGCCTTCTGTAGGCTATTGCTCTAGCATTATTTCAACCATAGAACACCAAACAGTGCCTGCTGTAGCATGAATTTAAAAGATCTGAACAGAGGAAGACAGACAATACCCGATGTGATATAAACCTTGTACAAAATTATATCAGTACTCCTTTTTAAAGAAAACTGAACAAGCAGAGTGAATTTATCAACTTTACGTATCGTAATGCCAGAACATTTTTAATATAGCATAGGAATCCTCTATCTAGAGGTACTATATTGAAGTGTGAATACCCAGGCATGATTTTTTAATTCCATTTCACTAGTTTCATTGTTTTAGCAATTCTACTGATTTTATTTGCGTAGCTACATGAGTAGCTCTCATGGCAAATCTCTAGAAAACTAATATGCTTCGTAAGTTTTAGACTAACTGAATATCAGCCTCACACTTTCAAGTTAAACTTCTTTAAAAAAAGTCAAACACAGGCTTTGCATTTCACCTGGGGCTTTTTAGAACTGGGTCCTTGCACAGAATGACAACTTTCTGCAGAATCATAAGACATATGTTTTCCTCAGAATCACATAAACATAGCTCAGGCTTGAAGAGAAAAAATAATTCACCAATAGCTTCTTGATGATTGGGATAAAAATGACAAGGAGATCATTTCAGCAGCTTAAATATATTTTAAATATTTGTATATATATATATATAATATATATAAACTAAATAAATATAAATATATAAATATATATAATTTATATATAACATATTTATAATGTATATTTTATATATTATATATAATTTATGTATATATTTATATACAAACAAATATATATCAGCAGCTTAAATATATGTTGTATTTACAACATATGAAGGCACTAACTATCCTCTTATGTGCCCAGTGATTTGCTCTATATTTCACTTGCAGGTCAGATGTAATTTTTGTTGCCAAATTATTCAGCAATACCAGCTGGAGCATCACAAGGTAAGTACAGAGTGCAGCACTTGTCACTCTTGAGGCTGACACCTTCAACCAACCACCAAGAATCACACTGATGGATTCAACAGTAAAAATGTGTAAATCCCTGACTGGTGTTATGGATCATGAAGAGTCTCAAACTTCTCAATAGTGGCAGTGCATTGACCTACCTTTTTCCTTTGAATTTAAGTATACCCCATAATGGTTGTCCATCCAGTCATGATGGTAGTCTATCCCTGGAGATTTACAAGGTAAGGCTGGATAAAGCCCTGGGCAACCTGGTCTACCTATGTACGTCCCTGTTTGTTGCAGGGGAGTTGTTCTAGATGTCCTTCAGATGTCCCTTCCAACTCTAAGGATTCTATGATTCTATGATAACATATTACTTTATCATCCTTGGCACCTCAGGTTGCTGTTCTTCAAAGGCCTTTCTGCTCTACTCACACACTCATATTATCTGCTTTTCCAAAGCCGGTTATACAAAGCAAGAGTCACTGCTCACACAAGAAATTAATACATAAGTGCAAAGCCAAGGAAAGAGCTGAATAACCTGTCTATGCTAGCTTTAGACTGACCATTTCAAGGAACAAAAGACACAGTAGTTTTCTCCTGCAGGTAGTAAGTGAAATACTGGAATTTTCAAGGTGGACTTGTGCTCTGTTGCTAGCCTATAATGACACAGCACGATTCTATTTTCTTTTCTTGTATTGCCTGAACCTTCCTAAATTAAAGGTAGTCTAGATAGATGAGCTCTTAACACAGCTACGCTTTCTTTTGGCTGCGTAGATACTCCATAGGGTGGACATTCTTAAACAGTCATTTAATTGTTTTCATCCAATGGTAGTGATAGAAAATTTGGAATAATTTCCTCTATTTATGTACAGACCAAGGAATGTCACAAACGAACAATGAAATGCAAAATCTGTGAGTTGGAAATGCCTTTCAACAAGCTGCAGGAACACCTGAACACCTGTGCCAGCAGAACAGAGCGGTGTTGGGAGTGTAACAAATATGTTATGTACAAAGACCAGAACAAACACAAAGATACTTGTCAGAACAGTGGTCTGTCCTATTACAAGGATGTGAACTTTCAAACCAAGGGAGCATATACTAATGCAAAATTTATTGAGCCCACTGGTGAGTAAAATTTCTATTTTAATCAGTTATGGACTGATCCATTTCTGTTAATTGTCAATGAAAATTTTTCTGCCATCTCTACAGTTCTCAGTAATGCAGGTTGAAGGATTCTGTTGTTTAACCAGTCAAAGTGAAAGGGTCAACTGTTTCTTTCTATTATGCCAATTATTGTAAAGCCAGAGTGATTGCAGGCTCATTGTGTATGTCCTGTTGTGCAACCATTATAATCTGGAAAAGAAAATCCTTCTATTGGAAAATAAGTGGAGCTTCCTCTTTCCACTTGTCACGCAGAGAAAAATTGATTTAGAATTCCCTCTTACTTCATATCCAAAGCCACTGATTTCTTAAAGTTGAGAGCAGCTTCATTAGGCCTAAGCTATTGGATAGAATATGTAAAAACAAAATATTCACGAATCCTGACAGTGGTCCAGAAAAGAACAGGAACCAGTTGGTGGTTGGTAAAATACACTATTGCAGGAAAAATCCTTAATACCAGGGATATACAAAGTCCTGGCTTAGAGTTAGCTCAGCTGAAGCAGGATTGAACCATCCTGAGCCATAAAACAGGGTGCAGGATGGGCAAATATCCTTAAGTTTTTGAGAAGTGATGTTGGATTGATTTTGAGCAAAGCCAAAAGCAAAATTAAGTCAGAACTCTAATTCCTTCTTGACAAGTGGAATCAACTTCAAGGGTTTCTCTATTACCGGTGACCATAAGTGGATGTAAGCAGCCTGTCTAGATGATTCATGTCTGTATTTTGTTTCTCACTTTTATCATTCTGAAGGTGCCAGTGACAATATTGGTCTGAGGTGTAACAAGTCATTCCCAGACGACCAGCACTCCCAACATCTGGTAAGTGTATTTGTAACTGAACAAGATAATGGTCTGTTCTTAATTTCAGTTAGATTATTTCTTTTAAAACTGTGTATTAGATAAGAAAATGCAGTGTATCTTGGCTCTTCAAATTATAACTTAATGATACCACATAGTCAGCTGCAGCATCACTGTGACATTTTCTCCACTACCCCTCTCAATGACTCACCACTACTGAAAACCACAGCATACCACACAGTTGGGTGTAATGGCAGTGTTCACCTCATTATACTGCTTTCTTTCTGCAGAATAATTGCAGTGCAATCCATAATCTGACTGAAGTTCTTGCTGGCCAGTCAACTTCAAAACTCGTCAGTGACTCACCATCGTCTTCTTCCTCTCCGGCTCCCTTTTCCTGCTCTATGAGTGCAACTGCACGGAAAGACGTCTCTCCCAAAGGGAAAAAAAGGGAGCATCCATTGACCTCCAAAACCTTGCTCAAACCTCCAAAGAACAAAAAGATGGTTGGTATTCACTCTTCCACAAAAAGCAAACTTTCCACATCACCTCAAGTTCTTAAAGACACTCAGTCTTACGACATGCTGGTAACCTGTGCCCATTGCAACACTCCTCTGCCACTTCCAGCCCTTCAGAAACATGAGGTGAGAAGTGATGCACTGAACTCAACCTACTACATGCTTGAACAAAGAGCTGTACCCACAGAGTTGCTACTTATCCCCAGACTACCTGGGGTCTCATTGCCTGTTTGGGATTCCATAGCTACTTGTACATAGGTACTCCCACTCTGTAAACTGCAAATTCCATTTGCTATTTAGGTGACAAGATCTGGTGTCTATAATCTGCCTGAATGTTTAAGAAATGCTAGCCATGATTCAAACTGTTGATTTTAAGCTCAAATCCTGGAAAGTCTTTATCACAGTTATTATTTCCTGAAGACTGATATAGTTTCTATTAAACAAATACTGTGATCGTATCTCAGCTGTATCAGAGCTGGAGCTCTAGATAATTTACCATTCTAGCGAAAGGGCCTAATTGCCTCACTACTGAATATGATTGTGTGTGGAATATTTAAATTCTTCAACTTTTTTTTTTTTTTTAGATCAAATGCCTACATTTTATATCTTTGAAAAATGTTAAGATGAACCAAAAACCACACAGTGGAAAAAAAGGTACAGTAGAATTTCAGAAACCTAGAATAAGATTCACCACTCTGAATTATTCTGCACTGGGCTAATAAGTACGATTTTGCAGAGGAAGTGCATCTGTAGGAGATAATACTCAGAATATCACTAAGCTCTTTGGATTCCAACACATAGTGAGTTCCCATGAGGTTCTTCGAGTGACTCGACAGATAGTTTTATTAATAATGTAATAAAAAAGGCTAGGTTTTCATTTTAGTATTAAGAGGAAGCCTAGTTCAAGTCAAGAAAAGGAAAAAAAAAAAAGATAGGTTTCTCCCCAGTTTTTCTTTTTTTTTTCCTTTTTTTTTTTTTTTTTTTTCCCAAAAGCATAAAAGAGAGCGTTTTACAGATTCTCAGAGCTAAGTTAGGAAAGGATCTCCAGAGATCATCAGGTCCAATGCTCCTGCTCAGTAGGAATGCCTAGAGGAGGTTACCCAGGACCATGTCCAGACAACTTAAAAAGATCTACAAGGCGGGAGACTCCATTACCTTTCTGTGAGAGCTACTTTCCAGAAATCTACTAAAAAAATCCATGACTGCTTGCACTTAATCAAATAATATATTTTTCAGGAAATTGATTAAGCAAGCATTGCTTCAGAGCCAGTATGTTTACAGCCTCTTGCCTCACACCTGCACATACACATTGTGCCTCTCAAATTATGCTACTCTGAACAGGGCAGTACCTTCCCTACTGTAAGCAGAGATCAGCACAAAGATTTCATAGAACACATGTTCTGTCCAAGGCCAGTCTGTCTATCCAATACTGAATGAAATCGTAGAGAATTGTTTCAGAAGACAGGAAGAAAAAATGATTTTTTTCTCCACAGTAAAAACTGCATCTTCAGTAGAACTATATTGACATAGATATATAGAAAGAATTGATATAGTTATCTTGGATAATACTTCCAGGTGAGCTTGAACTGATTTATAGGTAGCGAGTCTCTTTCTTCCCTATATCCCAAGTAGGGTGTGAATCATATCACTTCTCTTTGCTAACATTCCTGTCTGTGTTTCAGTTTCTAAGCAGTATCATTTACTTTCAGTCCAATTAATTAAATGAATAAATGTAATTTTTCTCAGCCTGTCCTTTTCTGCATGGTTCAATAAATGTGGTTTTACTTCTTTGTCTAAAACTTTTCTCTTCTGCTAAATGGAAGAAAGTACCAAAGAGAAATACTGCATTTGTCTGGTTTTGAATTACAGGACCCAAATCTTGAATTGAAAGTAATCCATGATAGTTACATGGATTATTTGACTTGCACTGTGTTTCTTTATGTTGCTCTACTGAGAAATGATACAGAGACAAGATGGCAATAAAACTGAAAGTCTAAAAAACCTTTTAACTCTGCTTTGTTTTACAGAAGACTCTTCCTAGGGTACTCATGATTAAATCTGGAAATAGAGAAACATTTTCAGACTGAAACTTCACCTCAGCTTTAGCAAAAGGCACCAAAGGTCCGGTAACTTTATCAACAAAGAATAAAAGTGACTTGCTACTACAGACCAAGAGCAAGGAGTGACTCAGATTTTAATTTCTTATCAAAAGAGGCTTATAACAGGTTTCACCAAAAAACTCTAGTAGTGATGAGGGTTCAATGGCTGCTGTCATTTCAAATATTGTCGAGTAAGCTTGCCTTAGGAACTTCTTCCACCCTGCATCAGCAGGGAGAGCAGCTTATTTAAAAATGTTTCTTCTGAGGGAGGGGAGGAAATAAGGAATTAAGAAAGAAAAGGAAAGAAAGAAAAGAAAGGAAAGAAAAGAAAAAAAAGGAAGAACAAAAAACAACAACCTGAGGGGGCAGCAAGCAGTCAGAGCAAGCTGCTCGCACGTCTGCGTGTCACCAGCAGACAGCTGCAGGGCACGGTGCTGTGGGTTGTCCTGCACAGGGCAGCCACAGGTCACACCTCGTGCATACAGTAACCAAAAGTACCATAAAGCTGGCGTTAGAGCACCATTGCTACTACTATTATTTTGGAAGGGTGGCGTGGGGAAAGCCCGGTTTCCTCACCAGGCGGCAGCTCCCGCCAAGGAGCAGCGGCAGGATCGGAGCAGGGCGTGCTGCAGTGCCGCCGTGCGGCTCGCGCTGGTATTGGCGCGCGCCCACCGCCTCGTGGCGGCAGGAGACGTTGGCCCTGGGGAGAGCGGCCAGGAACTGCCTTTCCTGCGCCTCAAACAGCACTTCCTCATTTACTGTTAGGCTATATAGCTTTTGGTACTCATTCACGCCCAAAGTCTTACCGTGACGTGCTGTGGGGAGAAAGTCCTTGTGTGCAAATGTGAGTGCCAGCTGCTAACACTTTGTCTCAGCAAAAAGAGAGCCACTTGTGAACAAGCAGAACGGACGAGCCAAAAGAAAGTACGTCTTGTGGATGTGGATAGCGTGACTCAAAGGTAAGGATGGGAAGCAGCTTCCCTTTTCCTCTCGGTTTCAAAATTCCCTGGATTTGCAATCCAGTGTGTCGAGGTGGGAATGGCTGTGGTCACTAGATGGCAGCAGAGGAGCGATGAGCTCTTTGCTGACCAACAGGTGCAGTCCGTTAGAGCTCGGCCTGGGTTTGCCCGGGCAGGAAGAGCTTGAACGCATACCGGTGAAACCCTGAAAACGGGCAGTTCGCTTAGCTTAGCAATTAGGTGTTCGGCTTTTTCTTATTTCCAGCGTCTTTAAAAACTGATAGATTGTATTTACAATCAGAAAACGATTGCCAGACTAAAAGTACAATTCTGAGAAAGAAAATGGAGCTTAGCCTCACCGGGACAGGAGAAATTGGCATCGTGTTCCTGAAATACTGCTGGGTGTTTCAAATACACTGGTTTCAGGGATTCAGCTTGACGCTTAAGGAACATTTTTATGCCTAGGAATTGTCAGAAGGAAGTTCTTTTCTGTATGAACTGACCTCTCAAAATGCGTTTTTAGAGAACAATCTTTCATCACACTGAAAGCTTTAATACCAATCTATGAGATACCAGGGTAAAGCCCAGTTTGTATCTGTCCATTACCAACGTGCTGCATGCTGGTGGCCTCCACACCGCTACACTGTATATATCTTGATTTTACACAAAAGCTGATCTCATTTGGAGACAGGAGTTTTGTGTGTACAAGAAAGAGCAAAGCCGGCTGGTATGTCCTACTCCCACATACTGTTGTGATTTGAAAGAAGTGTCATAGGAGGTAGAGGGGACTAAATGAAGAAATTAACTTGACAGTATATACAGCAGAGAGCTGATGGGGATAAATCTGATTATCTCTTTTTGGATACTTTTGCCCACTGCTGTTTCTCAGTGGTTCTGTTGCAAGGGCTATGTGGGATCTCTACTTATTACTCTCTCCTGTGAGATGTGGATTTTAACAGTCCACGAGTAAAAGTGATCCATTAAAAGCCAACACAAGGCCCCCAGACTACTACACAGTATGTTTAGAGAAAAAAACAAGCAGCATATTTTTACAAACCATACCCTACTATTTAACTTTCATAGTTGCTCATGCTTGAGAGCTTTTCACTGGCAGTACTGCATCTGAGTCTGAGATTCCAACACGAGAGGGCCGTGGATTATGTATTAGTGCAGGTCCAGAGGACGGCCACAGAAAGGGTTAGAACAGCCTTCCAGTACCTAAGGGGGCCTACAGGAAAGAAGGGGACCAACTCTTTATCAGGGAGTGTAGTGATAGCACACTCTGAAAGAGGGTGGATTTAGGTTAGATATTAGGAAGAAATTCTTCTTTGTGAGGGTGGCGAGGCCCTGGAACAGACTGCCCAAAGAATCTGTGAACATCCCTGGAGGTTTCAAGGCCAGGCTGGGTGGGGGGCTGCCCAGTATGGTGGGAGGTGAAAAAAATGTTGTAGAAGTACAAGTAAACAGTAGGGGAGCTTGAGTGTTAAATAAATTTGGTGATTGCCAGTAACTTCAGAGCTATGTATTTCTTCGATTTCAGAAAGGCACATTTCCCAAAGTTTGCAGACATAGGTGCTATCTTCGCCTGGTTACGTAGAGGAGCAGTGCAGCTTCTTCAATCAGTTCTCATTATAACTGTCAAAAACAATTTTGTTCCATGAAAGACAGCAGAATATGTTAAAAGGATAGCAATACCGTATACCGTATACATAGGTACACATCCTTGCGTGCCATGCCATTTCATTCTTGAAGATTTGCTGGCAGATTCCTTCCTGTATTTAACATAAACTCTTTAAGGCAGTCCCTTTACAAGGCTTGGGTAGGGAACAGGTGGATAAACATGTCAGTCAGTCAGGCCAGCAGCTTGATTTTAAAATAAAAATTTGGTAATATTTTTTCTGTCTTTGTGAAAAGATAACATTTCATTTTTATACCATGAAGTGGTGACTGATGATTGTGAAGGCTTTGCAGACCCATGGAGATAGTTATTACAAAGATGTTCAAAGTGACTGTTGAGAAGTTGCAATTGATGGGTATGAGAGAGGCACAGGGTGGAAGAAGTTTTCAGGGGCATCCAGTGGATGCCTCACAGACCATTTGGTGGGTTGCCTGCTCTACCAGCAGGAAGATCCTCTGAAACTGTTGTTCCCAAGCACTTGCTGACGCTGATATCTTCGTCCTCTTGGTAAAGGAGAGACTCCATGGGGCTGAATGACCACCCTGATACCCCGGCCATCAAGCCTCAAAGAGATTGTCATTGTGCAGCACAGAGCTTTGGTATTTGTGGTACTGTGACAGTGAAAGACAAATTTTGACTCTTTTGAAACCTGTGCAGTTATTATTCAGTTATTTGTGTGTGTATGTAAATATTTATACTGAAGAAAGATCATAATCTGTGTTGGGCACACTTGTCATTCAGATGGGAGAAAAGACTTTTCTAGAGGCCACTCTGCTGCAAGCAAGTTGCTAGCTAAAAGGCCAATTACATTAATGGCCCGTGTGTTTTTCTGGAGAGACAGGTCAGCTTTACCATTCCACTTGACCATGAACTGTTGAGACTTTGGACTTTGTGCAAGTTAGTTTTGCAGCCTGTTCCCCCTTCCGCCAAATCAATACCAGCAGGATGCTTCCAAATGCTTAATGATAGCACTGTTCTGTAAATTTGCTTTTTCATTACTAGTAATTTCTGGGCTTTATCTTCCACTTTCTGTCTCAAATGTTTTTCTCTTTATGTCACCATAATAATTATCTGATAAGCTCAGAAATGGCAGGCAATGTTGATAATGGAGATTACCTCTGTGAGCAAGCTCCTGAAATAACCTCCAAGGCTGTGTAAGGAACCTTACATTTGATAATTAATTATGCTAGCCTACCTTTAACGTATCTTTAGGTAATCAGAACAAAAAAGGATAATTGCCTTTGTTAATTATCATGATAATTTTCGTTATGAATGTTGTAATTATGCATATTAACTGTGTCTACTGTCACTCATGGCCTGAATAACTTCAGGCAGTATTATTTTCCTTACATTGTCACTGTAACAAAGCGCTAATGAAAATCGAATGTCCGAAGTTAGAGGCACTGCTGTTTCATTTCAGGATAGATTATTCTTCATGTAAACTTAAGTTATTTGGCTGTTTTAGGAAGCCAGATGAGTGTGACACTAGTAATTATGGGCTCAAATTCAGCTTTCTGGCATGTAAAATCTGCAAGTGTCTTGCCCCTCTGCAAAACCAAATGATCCACCAGACCACTAATCTAATGGAAACTATTCTATTGCCCAAGACTGGCATATATGAGGTGAAAAGTATGCCTTTACATCAAAGGTATAACTAAATTGACCTATCAGTGAGCAAAAATCTTCCTATGTTGTCTTCAAGGCTCACTGCTGCTTATTTGAGCTGAAATATGAGTTCATTACAGACAGCTTGTAGAACCAGCTTCTACTTGCTATTACTGTAGTCACAACAGGTATTCCCCCTTTTACTTTTCCTTTCCTTTTCATCCTACTGTCACATGGGATGTATTACTTTTGATACTTATCTGCAAATAACATCATAATAAAACAAGTTATAACAGAAGGATGCTGTGACAGGTTACTGGATTTCACAAAGACTTATAGCTGTGCTGAGGAAAATTGCCCACAGATCCAAACTTTGAGAGCTCGCGCTTGTTTCTTTCCTGTAATGTCCAGAGATGAAACACCTTAAATCAATAGAGTTCCTTGCAATCTGCAAGCCAATGCAAAGAAATGAATTATACATCAGTGCTTGTTACTCAAGAACATCAGTTTTCCCCCGCGGTGTAATGAGAGAACAGTCAGGACTTAAGCCCAAATATACCTAAAATTTTGACTGAAATATCGCACTTTTCATTTACTACTGACTTAGGTACACTTTTTTAGAAACTACCTAATGTAAAACATTTGAGAAGAACTAGCTTTTCACACCTTTTGACTATGAGTCTGGCAGAGAATTTCATTTGAGGGTATTTGACAGTTGTTCATGATGCAGAAGAAATCCAAGACTGATTCTTTCCTGAGCTGTGAGCTTGTCTGGGTAGAGCTTCAGTTCACTCAGAGGATGGAGTAGTTTCAAATTGCGTCTTTATATACTTTTATTAGCAAGGGACTCAAAGGAATGTAGTTACATGCAATAATTAAATACAGATCTGCTCCTAAGCTACAAGTCACTCGACACAGTTTAGCTTGGCCATTTTGAACAATTGTACTTAGGTGATAGGTTTCAAATTGTGTTTTCTTCTTAGACTGTTGTGTGGTATCACTGATGGTGTATCAGTGAGCGATACACTGGCTTAGAGAAAATAAGCCAGGAAAAAAAAAAGTGCAAATTCTAGTGCCATTCTTGCTTTTCTGTTTCATTAAGAAGCCACAACTTTTTTTTTTTTTCCTTTTGTTTCTGAACTCAAACCAGCTCAATTTCTGTTTTCTGACATTTTCTACAATCCAGACCCAAACTGTTGTCATGTCTGAATTCTGAATTTGAAGCTCAGAGTATGGTAAGATGGCTTGAATCTCCATAAGATTGCTTTGAAGTATGGTTTTTAAGTTTGCCCCAGCTCTCCAGATGTTAAAACCAGAGAGAGAGAGACAGGAAAAGAGGAATAAAAAGGGAAACTGCTAGAAACACAAGAGATTGTGTTGGTCCTTGATTTCAGAACCTGACCTAAGTGACTCAATCTCTGCAGGACAACCTGCTTTGTAGATACTTGCAAGTACAGCTGCCATCCTACACTGTACACACAATTTCAATGTCATGCAATTAGAAACTACAGCTATGATGCTGCTTCAGCTTTGTAGTCTGCCCTTTTAATTTTTATTTGTTGCTATGGTAGCAACAAATGACTGCAATCACTGATGTTTATATTGCAATTCAAGTTGCATCAATAGAGATCTTAGGAACTACACAATACAAATTTGACTTAACAGTAACTGCTTTTGTTGTTATATGTAATGAATTGTTCACAATAATCAGGATTCATCACAATCTTTTGTAGCTGAAGCATTTAGAAAATTCTACTAACTAAAAGGTTATCAAACAATTAATTACTTTTTGATACACACTTACCCAGTGCTTTTCACATAGATGGACAATTTTTCTTTTTCACTGTTTATCCTAGAGAACAATTGTTTTAATAGCCTTTCTAGTGTTGAAATACTTAGTATTCTTTTTTTTTACCTTGTACTAATTATAATAGTATTTTAGATCTAAAAAAATTCAGATCTAAGAGAATTCAGTACTTTCTCTCATGCTTTGCTTGTCTTGTCTATTGGATTATAAGGGTTTTCTGAGTAAGGACTGCCTTTATTGCATGCAAAGGCTTACATAATGGGAAATCTATGAGCTGCAACACTAATAAACTATAATGTAGATTTCTGGGTATGAGTAACACCTGTTAAGCTTTGAAGAAGTTGAGAACAGTGAAAAAGAGAAAGTGAGTGCAGGAATCTGCCCAGTGCTGTTCAGAGCAATGAGCAGCTTGAGCTGCGGAGCCAATTGCTCCATTTGCCTGCACTCACCACTGACACAGTGCTGCCTACAAGTTTTGTTTGGGGATCTCAACGCCACCATTTTGAAGGCAGTTTAGCCAAGATTATATAGACATAGTATGGAAACTACACTCCTGATGTCTTGGATCTCTCTGCCATTGAATTCAGCTGGGAGAGGGCTGCTCATCCTCACTTCACCAGCTGCTAGGTGGGGTGGGCAGAAGGTGTGTGGCCCCGTCTCTGCTGCACAGCTGCAGATGGAGCAGTGCCTCCTGGGCCCATCCGCAACAGTGTACTGGGGAAGAGAGTAGAGCTTGCAGGGTGCAAATTCTGTATTCTCTGTGGGTAAGCTCTAGTGCCTGCTCTTCCTTTGTAGGCAGATCTGTGGCTGCAAGCTCTGGGTGTCTGATGCCCAGATAAAGGGGTCACCTGGCTAATGTCTGCTCTGAGATCTGTGAAGGGGAGCTATGTCAAAGCTCATCTGTTGGGTGGTGCCTCTTTTCTTGCAGAAAGTTCAATCTGGTCTATCAAAATAGGAGGCCAGTAAGGCAATTTGCTGTTTAACTGACCCAATGCACATTGGTCACATTGAAGGAAAAAAAACCATTTCCTAGTGACTAAGTCTCATTAAAAAAGTAATTTTCCAATCAATTACAATGCAATTTAGCTGCTAAGTGTTTAATTATTAAAAGAAAAAAAAAAATCTATTTTGTTCTCTGTTCCCATATTTATGAGCCATGCTTTAAAATCTTGTCTTCGGACAAGCTGTTTGGAGGAATATTACTGATCAATTGATGCATTTGTAATAATGTTAAGATTTTCAATTCAGTATATTGTGTTCATTGAAGGAAATAGTTTTTCAAAATAGAGATTCATTGATTTCTAAAAAGATTGGATCTTTATTGTTATTTTCATGCACTATAAAAATTGTATTATCTTACATAGGTTTTGTTAAAGGAACATTATTTCTATACGTTTTTAATCCTGTGCAATATTTATATTCCTGGAAGCATACCCTGAAATGGAAATAGAGCAAGGCTCATCTGGTAAAGAAGACTTGGCTTCTAAAGAAACTGAAGCAGTTTAAAGTCAGAAGTGATTTATAGCAGCTGGGAATCTGGCGCCTGGTTGTGCCTCCCTGTCTCAGTAAGCATCGCAGTGAAGGATGTGCTATGGCTCAATTCTGGGAAAGGAAGGCATTAAAGCAGCAGTGCTGCCACGTCTTGTAATTTTTACTGAAAATCTTGCAATACTTGGTGTTTCTTCTTAAAGCCCATTGTTAAGTGAGACTTCTGTAATTCCTTTTCATGATACTGTTTCAAATCATTGTAGTTTATAGGAAATCTCAAAAACATTTTTTTTTAGTCCTCAACAGTGGGTGAAAATTACAGACTGCAAACCTATTCCTACTTTCACACCTTGTGCTTTTAAATCCCCTTTGGGGATAAATCCCGTGTGAAGGTGAACCCCTCGGCACGGCACTGCGGTCAGGCGGGTGGCGTCAGCGCGGCTGTCAGAGATGGCGGCTGTCAGAGATGGCAGCCGCTGGGCCTCAGCCTCACAAGGAAGGGCCCGCCCTGGTGCATTTGTAGCATTTGCTTTTTCTGCAGCGGAAATAAATCTACGTAATTATTGAAATGATATGTCTTGTGCCTTCGAACATGCCAATTACTTCTTTGTAAATAGTTCCCGGTGCTCAGACATTCTCAGCCTCTTACGATTTTGGAGACTACCCCTGACCTTTTTCAGAAAGCTTCTGAGACTGCAGCAATAAGTGCGCATCCAACCCATTATTCCACGTTTTTCCATTCGTCATCACGTAGTGTGTTAGGACTGAATAGAAGTGTTCTGATCATTGACCGTCACGGGGTGGTACGTCCCCCCGTCCGTGCCTCTCGAAGAAGCTGTGCGGAGCGTCGCGTTCAGCTGCAGTTACCTCTCTGCTCAAAGCAAGCAGCCAGGCCACATGTGGCAAAGGCAGCCCTTCCAAGCAGCGGTCCGCAGTGCCTTGCCTGTGTGTGCTGCTGCAGCAGGGGCAAGCTGGGGCAGCACGGCCTGGTGGCACTTATGGGAGATGTGGAGAAAAGCGCCTGGTGGGATTTGGTACTGCTTGTGTAGCTCAGAACAGGAGATAGGAGATGTCTTGTGACATCCTCTGAGCAGAAAGAACAGAGCTGAAAGGCGAAGAAGTGGGGAGGACTCTTAGGAGACAATTAAATAAACGCTTCTCCAAGCTGGTATTTTAACGGTGATGGCAACTGGATATGTACTTTTTGTTACTTCTCTCCCATCTTTTATTTTACTCTGAGTTGATCCATGTAGGAGTTTTATGTAACAAGAGCCACTTCACTGCAGTTTAGCTGTAGTGATCGCTTTGCTCATGTTCACATGCCGTTGGGCATGTCTGGTCAGCGTTTAAAGTCACGGTGCAGAAATAATAGCAGATGAGGTGATTATCAATCTGCTGTTGATGCAATGAATTTCTCAAAAGCCTGTAGTAGATTTAGAATGAAATTGGCAGTTTGCAGCTCAGGAACTTTGCAAATTTCACTATTAAGCATGTAGAAAAAATGCAGTTTTTCTACAGGACAGTGTTTTTTGTTTGTGTGGTTATTGTTTATTTCCAGTATGTCTAGGTCTGGAAGATTCTGCTTATAAGCACAATAGTATGGCACATACAATTATTTATTGATTAGCTCAAACGATTAATGATTCAGCTTTAACAGGTTTGCTTTACTGCTGTACAAAAATGGTATTGAAGGAACTAAAATGGCTTGATTGCTCTGCAGGTCAGGTGAGACTTGGCACACTTGCACATGGTGCAGTGCCATCCTAGGGGAAAATGCCATGCGTTGCAGCTGAGGTCCCCAAGAAACCGGAGGGCTGATGCAGTGCTTTGAGCGAGTGGTGGGGGATACACGCACCCATCTTTCGAAGATGAGCTCTATCAGCAAGTTTCTGAGTGAAACTCATTTGCTGAGGTTTAAATATTGACTGGAGAAACAGAATGGTCACAGTCCCATAAAAGGTTTTACATTTCAGTATGAGTCATCTTGCATGTGTGAGTGGGAGAGTCCAGTGCTTAGCACAGAGATCAGGCATTTGCAAGATCAAAGATGTAGTGATGGGAGTGTTAGCTTTTCAAGCTGAAAAAGACAACTGTGTGCTGATTCAGTTCAATAGCACTATGCCTGTTTTTAAGTGAGAGCAGGACTGTGGTTTTCAGCTGACTCTGGCTCAGCTGAACTCTTCCTCCCCATCATGAAGCCTTTGCCTGCAAACGGTGTGTCCACAGCCAACCCCAGACAGGCAGCAGTTGCTGCCCTCCCAGAGTATGGGTGGGATGAGTGTCACGCTTGGTGCGTGTTGGTTGTTTCTGCATTCCCTCTGTGCAGGGTGCAGATACCTTGAAGGCACTTTCTGGTTTTATTCCCTGCCATTCCTGAGGGAGTGGCAACAAATTTAGATGATAAAAATTATTCCATCAAATGGATTTTAGCCGTGAAGTGAGACTTCTATTTCTGCTCCAGAAAGAAATCTTGTACTCATAAAACAGCTAGGGATGGAAATGGTTTGTTCCCTACTACTAACTGCCTATTTAAATAAAAGAAGGTTGATGAATAATTCAAATAAATATTTTTCAATAATTGATAAACTTTGTAATAAAGATTGAAGCATAACCCATCACAATCTTAAAGCGCCTTTATGTTCCATAGTGGCTGATTCTGCTGGGGAAAGGGCTGCTTCTATCTTTCTTTGTTTTTCCAGCTGACATAGCGGGAAGCAGAGATTAGAGATTTGGCACCAGCTCTGTTAGAAGTGAAGGTGTGACTCACAGAAGCTTGGGGATTCACACCATCTTTGCAGAACTGCTGCGAGGGCTGGGCACTGAGGGCCTCTGCGCTGGCCACGTCTGGGACCAGTTTCCCTCTGAAGGTCTGCAAAAATAATCCCATATGTAAGACATATCTCTGGATAATTGAATGAAAGAGTGTAGAAGGCAGAGATGTTTTTGGTTCTGAGGAGGAGGTCTCACAGAAGTCCTGGCATGCATGGTAAGGCTGGCCCTGGTAGCTCAGCATCATCTGCACAGCTCTGCAGTGAATGAGTGGTTGGTGTTACAGGCCCAATCGCTGCATTGCAGCTAATCTCTCTGTTAGCTCTAGGAAAAATCAAGGCGTATCCAGCTAAAAACACGAGGTCAGTATGCATATTTTAAAACATGTTAGTTCTCCTGCAGATGTTTCCACTCAAAATGAAAGTAGCTTTTAATTCTCTGGAGGATGACAGTTTTGAATGAGAGCCTTCAAACAATGGTCTTGTGACCTTGTCATTTTCAGAATTCTTGTTTGTGTCTGGCTTCCTGGCTGGCCCAATGTACAGGCTATGCTTTAGGGTCTCTTAGGGAGAATTTGTTGTCTAGAGGCATGGCAGCAGGAAGATGCCTTGCTGGATTCAAGCCGCATTTTCACCCATGAGAATCACCCTACAGTCTAATGGCATGCTGGTGCCTCCTCAAGTTGGAGGACTTAGGGCATCTCCAGCTGTCTGTATCACACCAGGTAAAGCTGACGCCATTTAGCTCTTGTGAGAGAGAACCAGTGTGTGATAAATCCCAAACAACACAGCTCAGCAGAAATCGCCCACCTCTCCCAGGGAGTAGGCACGGATGTTGGTTTTTTATGCAAGCCAAGGGGCTGCATAACAGATCTGGAACTAATGAGAGACCCTGGTAGTGGAGCTGCTGGCATAATTCAGCTTGGCTCTGCAGTTGCAAAAAAAACTCTTTTGATTTAGACTAGTGGCAAATCAGATTCTCTTGGACAGTTTGTACAGGACATTTCAAAAGCTCTGAGAATATGCAAGGCAACTTTGTTTTAAGGATTAGTACACTTAATTTAGACAGTGTAAGACTTGCCTCCGGTGGGACAGATGTGTTTAACTGACAACAGAACCATCTCTGGAGCCATGAGATTTTATTACAAAGCAATAAGTTAACACAAAATAGGAAATCAGTAGTTGATGTGAACCATATTTATGAAAAAAATACACATTTAAAACCAGCCCAAGCAAATTTCTTCCCACTGTGAGCGCTAGTATGATACAAACAGTAGATTTTCACGCTGCTTTTTAGTTTCTCTTGAAATGTGCAACTTGCAAAATAGCAGGGTGTAATTATAAAGCTTTATTGCTTTATCACTACACATGAAGACAGACTTGGCAATCGATCAGCACAGCAGGGATGCAGAAGGCTGAAGGTATCATTGTGGCACAGTCACAGCAGGGAAGCTCTGCTGGACAAAGCAGCCTCTCTGGGGCATCTTTCAGATGACAATATCTCAAGGCTCAGAGCTGCATCGCTGTGGTGCTCCAAGGAGCCAGGCCTTTCCACCCGGCAGAGTGATGCCACCCGGAGAGGAACGATTATCCTGGTACAGAAAATCTGCTGCAGGATTCACAGATGCTGTGATGCAAATATTGAGCTGTCACTGTCAGCAGAAGACAGGAAGTCTTGCAAGTAGCATTTCAAGGGTGCTGCAGCTGTATAAGAAAAAAAAAAAAAGTCACACATGCTAATGAATATCTGCAAATTGATTGTGTACCATAATGAGGCTGTGATGACTGTAGTGTTTTCTGTGACACTGCCTGCTCTGATGGGAGCTCTGATGAGGCATTCTGAGAGCCACCCCACAAACCTGCTGCGTGCATGGGGAGGGTGGCTTGCCAGTGGGAGTACATGCAGTGTTACCATCCCTGTCCTATCAGTGCAAGAGCTGCATGCTTTCAAGAAGCTAGCCATGATTTACAAAAAGATCTTTATTATGTTGTGCCTGTGCATTTCAGAGATGTGCTCTCTTTTTCATCTAGAAGAATGAGAGCAGTTGAAATACCTTGGCTCCAGATTGCTAAAAATGGGTGCTGAGGAGCATTTCTCCACGAGCTTCTGCACATTTTCTTTACGTGATTTGATAAAAACAGGATTTCCTAGGCAGGATACAAAAGCTTTACATTTTCTAGTCTCCATCTGCCTTTCAGTAGTAATGATAGGTAACTTACCTTTTTGGATTTCGAATGAGGTGGGAATTTGCTTACTATCATGAAAGTGTTTGCAGACTAGTTCCATTCAACTGTGAAATACTCAACAGCTTGAGCAGAGTGGTTCTGACAGGCTTTCTGGGAGAAGGGATATGGAGCTGGAAGAGGCTGGCTGATTAACATTTGGTGATTGTAGCTTCAGAGTGGTTTACAGAAAAATATATCGTGAATGTGAAACTGATAGCTGTGAGAATGAGCAGTGCTTAGTCTGTATTAGTAACTACATTATGCAGTGTAACAGATCAGCATTAATATAATTAATAAAAGTGCTGATCTGATATGTATCCAGAGAAATAATCTGTAATGCTGTCAGATGCCAATAGTAAAATGTTGTGCTTCTTAATTGCAATATGCAAATATGTTCTGTTTCTCACAGTTAAGGGAACCTTTCCATTCTAAAACTGTATCTGCAGTACATGTTATCATCGTATTGAAAACACGCTCTGTGAGGATGCATAAGCAATTCACCTTGATGATAAACTGGTTTTCAAATTTGAAGTCATCGTTACAACAGAAAATGGAGGTGAAGAGCTCATGAAAATGCAGAAGGCAGGGAAGACAAGGCAGTGCAGGTTGGTGGCTCACAATGCAGCTTGAGTTGTTCCTTTATAGTTTACTGATTTAATTGCAACAAAGATTAATAGTCTCAGGGTTACTGACAGTGTCCTGTTTTAAAAGCTTCCATATAACCTTGTGAATTGAAATGATGATTTTTTCTTTCCCGAAACAATCAGCTATTAACTGAAATTTCATTGAGATTTCTGCTCAAGTGAGTAATGCAGGAAATACTATTCATGATAGTTGCATAGCTAATTTACATTTTCAAAAGCACAATTATTTTATACATAGTTTAGAGTGACTTTGATAATTTGGTCATCTTTGTGCTATCAATTCAGGGAAGAGAGGAGCCATTTGTTTATGAAAATCATAATAAATAAACAGACAAATCCTAGATTTATGGCTTAATATTGTAACTGGGTTTTGCTAAAGAAAAAAATGTCTTTTGAAACTGTGAACTTGCAATTATTTGTATACACAAAGAAGGTGTGGTCTATTGCAGAAGGCTCATAAACTGCCTGTCAGCCTATATACGTACAAACTGCATTCAATGCCAGCCTTACTGGGGAGACACACAGCTTAGCAAAACCCAATGCAAATGACATAAAATTTGTAAGGCTTCTGAGTGCAGCTGAATGCATGAAGTACTTCCTCTGAAGTAGGGTCCTGCTGAGGCCTCTGAATTTGGGGGAAACTGTGCTATAAAGACAAGTGCCTGTACAAAGGACTCTCTGCCTTTTGGGGCCCTAGCTTGGATGTTTGTGCTTATCTGGGGGAGCAGATGGTCAGCCAAGGTAAAGCCTGCCTGTGATCAGAGAAGGATTGTTTTCAGTAAACTGGGATGGGAGCAGAGGAGATGTAAAGGTTGGGGTAACTGAGCAGGAGATGGTCTTACAAGGAAATAGCATTACTCTTATCAGTTATAGCCAAGTAAACTCAATTATTTATCCATTAAACTGTATAAGGTATCAAGAGGGAAGATACTTCTTGAACTGGCAGGAAATATTTAATTGTTTAAATCTCTACATGATTGTAATGAAAACATTTTATCGGGCTGACTTTTTGAATAATGGATTATTTTCTCACTTAAGTAAAGCATATGTTATTTGGAACACTAGTACCTAGGCATGTTTCTGATCCACCATCAGAACAGAAAAACTAAATTCCCAAAGATTAATATTTGCTTTTTAGGCACAAGTCTTATGAGGGGCAGCTGAGGGAAACTGAGATTGTTTAGTCTGGAGAAGAGGAGGGTCAGGGGAGACCTCATGGCTTTCTACAACAATCTGAAAGAAGGTTGTGGTGAGGTGGAGGTTGGCCCTTTCTCCTGCATAGCTAGAGGTAGGCCAGAGGGAATGGCCTCGAGTCGTGCCAGGGGAGGTTCAGGTTGGATATTAGGAAAAACTTCTCTTCTGAAAGAGTGGTCAGGTGCTGGAATGGGCTGCCCAAGGAGGTGGCAGAGTTATCATCCCTGGAGGTGTTCCAGGAACGTTTAGATGTTGTACTAAGGTACATGGTTTAGTGAGGAAATACTGGTGGTAGGTGGACAGCTGGACAGGATGGTCTTGGAGGTCTTTTCCAACCTTGGTGATTCCACGATTCATCAGTGATTAATGATGTAATGAATGTATTACATCTGTCATCCTACTGGAATTTAAGAGACTGAGTTAGATAAAGAGACGGTGCTGGTTGAAAACAGCTGAAAAATGAAAGCAATTTTTAAGAGGTCCTCTTTTAAAATTTACCTTGAAACAAAAACTTTCAAATCAGCATGGGTCTGGCGATGTGTCAGGAGAGCTGTGATCGTCATCACAGCTGAAAAAACCTTTCAGTTGTTTGACTACAAGGAGTGCCCAATTGGCATGCCCTAAAGGACGGAAGGGTTTGGTCCTCCTCTCCGGAATGCCTGGCATGCCTTGCCAGGGCTGTGTGTGAGGAGCTCCCTGTGCGAGGGCAGAGCCCTGCCAGGTGCCACTGTTGTGCACCCACCAGTCCTGAGCACCTGCTGGGGAAACAGAGGTCCTCGGAGGAGGAAAGAGTCAGCAGAAACATTGAAAACATCCTTTAAAGTTGGAAGAGGTGGAATCTGCCCAGAACTAATCCCTGCATAACTTTATAACCTTCCTTAATAGCTGAACAAAGGCTATTATAGTCTTGTGGTTACTGTGTATTATGAAGGTTATTTCCAAACACGTGGCTAGTATCTGGGGAGAAAATACATGTCTTGTGGTTGACTTGCATCTGAGTGCTTCCTTTCTAAGGCTGTACGGCTCTTGTGTAATGAATACAGTAATGATCAGGTGCTGTGAGAAAAGGACAAATATTGTTATGATTAAAGTGTGAAGGTTAAATGAATCATTCGGGAGGGCTGAGGTGTGTTGATGTAAGACCTACTGGGGAGCACAGAGGGAGGAAAATGCCTTTATGAATTCTCTTCCTCTATCTTATTAATAGCGTTTTCTTCCCCAAACTGATATGCTTTGTGTGTTTTGATACTTTCTTAACCTTTAGAAAGAAAAGATCCCTGTTATGTACATGATTCTCTGAAGGCTGACATTGCCCATTGTCCCCATACTATTTTGGCTGTCAGAGGGGAAGGGCAACCTGCTTAGGGTTGGATATGTGACATGTTTTCCACAGGAAGGATCTGGTCAGTCCTCTTGCATGTTGTCTTTTGTTGTTAAGCCCCTGACTTCCCTCACTGATAGGGAGTTGCCTCAGAAGTTTGTATGGCACATCTGAGCTGAGAGCCTTTGGTCCCAGCTGGCAGAGGCAGTGTAAATCCTGAGCAGTATTCAGGTGTCTAGGATGGCACCCCAAGAAAACAGAAGATGCTAGAAAGTAAAAAGTAAGTTTGGCCTCCTATGAAATGACTGAAAGGAAATAGAGTTCATCTGCTGCTTAAAAACATTTCCTTAATTAATAGAAAGTGCTTAAAAAGTAGCCATTTTCCTTGCTTTTTGCAGTAATTAGAAAAGATGGGCACAGAGCAAGTGAAGAATAGCAGCCATGATTCCGAGAAGGGCTAAGAAGCAGAAACAGTGTATTACTCTGCTGAAAGAATAATGAAAAAGAATCAGATTTCTCCAATCTTGTAAAAAACTGAGAAAACATAGAAAGACCCCCTCTGTTTGCTTCAGCATCTTCCAGCATCTCTTGGCTTCTGTGCTTTACCCATTGAACCTACACATTTCTGCCTACTGATGCTCTGGCCCCCAGATTCTGGAGCCCATCCTGGTCCAGGTGTAGTGCCATTGTCTTGATGAAACCAGTGACATGTCTCGGGGAAGAAAGAGCTGCCCAGAAATGCAGAGACCAGACTTCTTTCCTCAGCAAAGAGGTCTTAGAAGGCTGACTCTGAGTAAATCCCTGGGCTTCAGAATAACTTCACCTGGAGGTGTATGCTACTGATTCTGTTTGTCTTGTATTGATATACTGATATTTCAGGCTGCAATTTGGCTGCCAGTGAGATGAAAGTCAATGAAAGTGGCTGGTGAAGAAAGGAAGGAAGAGCTTGTTCCTGGCTAGCAAGAAGTTTTATTTCAGGTGTACAACAGGAAGAAGGAGCACAGTGTAAGGCAGCTTGATGTTGGGTACTTCTTTTCTAGCTCTCATACATTTCTTCAGAAGAAGAAAAAATTCTCTCTTTCCATCAGTGCAAAGACTGTAATGTGGTCATGATTTGGATTTCTGATGTGTTCACTGTCACTGTCTCCTGGGTTGCTTTGGGCAAAGCATTTTTCTGCTCATTCCTCAACTTCCCAAGCTGCAAAATAGAGATACTGAGTGTTTAGAGCTCAGGGATGGAAAGTAGTATGGAATAGCACATTGTGAGATATAAGCTTTCTCTATGTCATGCAGCAAGGAAAATAGAACTACTAAATGTTCTTATGTTCCCACAGATTTCCCTGAATTCAAGCTTATCTGTAACAGAGAGAATGGCTGCTTTACAAGTGTGAGTTGCACTCCAGTGCACAGCTGTGCCTCTGAGAAGAAATTGGATTTGGTACTTACCTTCCTTTCAAGCCTTTAGAGTTATTGCCCCAGACACAGACCACTGGGGGTAAAAACTATTTTTAATCTGGTTCAAACACATCTCAGTTACACCTGGTTGAATTAAAAATTCTTTTACTGATCATTCCTTGAAACAAACCTGTCAAAATCACCTTGTAGTTTTCAGTTACTGCTGTCATTAGCAGGAAGATGGAAGCCTAAGGAAAATCTCTGTTTGCCTTACCACCCTGAATGGACACAGTGGGGAAAGAAATCTCTATCTGCTCTGTGATATCTGGCCCACATGTGCAGTTCAGGCTATGCCTGAAGGCTATGCCCCTGAGGCTGTGACTGTTTTTCAGTTTGCACTTCGTTGTGCCGACTGGCTTATTGCTGATTTGCAAAGTGGAATCTTCAAATGAGCTGGAAAATCAGCACAAAAGCAACAACAGAATGTTGTTTGAATGGAGCTACACACAGGCTGTTTTCTGCAAATTGTTTGAAGTCTAAGACCTACCTTGCATGATACTTTCTCCAGGTACGAGAGCATCTCAATGTCTGCTGTTACGGTACGTGGGCAGAGTACTGTTATGGTCTTGCACTGTTTCAATCACTCCACGCTTTCTGTGTTGGCTATCCCTCCGGACACTTGCCTATTTCCAGTTTAGGACAGACATAAGCCCACTGAAATCTTTCTTTCCTCCATGTTTCACAGAATCATAGAACAGAATGGCTTGGCTTGGAAGGGACCTTAATAAGCATCCAGTCCCAGCCCCTGCTGTGCTCAGGGCTGCCCAGGGCCCCGTCGGGCTGGCCTTGAGCAGCTTCAGGGATGGGTTGGGTTAGCAGTTGGCCAGCTGCTCTGGCAGCCTGTGCCAGATGCCTGAGCATGTCCTGCTTCTTGAGCAGAGCAGAGCAACAAAAGGCTGTGAGAAATGAAAGAAATGCCACTGGTCACTGTGATGCTATTACTCAGATTCTGTTCTTTTTTTACTTGGACTGTGTTTTTCATTTTTGAGTCTGTATGGAGAATGCACACAGAGATTAGCCGGTACTGAGAATAAAGAGGAGGAAAGAGGCTTAGTAAAGCATGCGGGTAGTGTCATTAGCCTTGGCTTTGGATGCTGAGTCATAGGCCTTCTAAATTTTAATCATCTAGAGGTCAGATTTTCCTTATCTTTCAGTTTTATTTCGCACACACACACATGCACACACACAGAAAAAGCATATGCCATCTTGAAATCTCTGCTCTGCAGGGGTCCTTAGATGTTGGTATCTTTGTACCCTAATTTCTCTTTTCACATTGTTCTCTAGAACATACTTCTTCCAGCAAGACTGGAACCCCCCATCTCCTCCAGCATGTTCAGCCCCAGATACTTCCTGTCCGCAGGCACAGTGGGTGCAGAAACCTAATTACTGCCCAAAGTTCCCAGCACATCAGTTTCAGTGCCGGTAGGCACTGTTGTTCCCCTGTGTTATTAATAATATCAACAGTATTTCATTCAAATGTTCCTGGGTGTTTTTGTGCAGTATTTGAGGCTTGTGTATAAATTTTATGCCAATATTTGCATGCCATGGTGACTTCGACTGCAGAATAAAATTGTATTTGGGACCTGCTGTGATTTCTATTTCAATTTGTTGGGAAATATCCATCTTCTGAAATTAATCTTTTTCTTGTTCCAGAAAGTGTAAAAAGTGAGCTACATTCACAAGCATGTTAGCACGTCTTTTATGAAAGGATTCCTCTCCGTGTGGAGATTTTTTGTATTTAGAAGTAATAGGTGCAAAACCAAGAGTTCCTAACAAGGGAATAGAGGGAAAAGGAATTCTGTGCATGCAAATATAGAAGTTATGATGAACGGTTAAAGCAAATGCTGCCTACAGCACAGCCTCCTCTATCCACTTTTCAATATTTTCGTGATTATCACAATGCACACACCTTGAGCACCTAGGAGGAGACCAGTGTAAATTGGGAGATGGTGGCATTAGAATTCCTCACCATTCTAGGAGGCTGCTGGATTTCAATATGTTCTCCCATATGTTTTAACACTTTTGCATTTCTTCCATCTGTTTCTGGGAAATGTGAAGGAATTTAATGATCTTTTCTAGGGTTATTAAACCAACAGCTGTTGTCATTAATAGAGGACATTCTTTACGGCAGTGTGAAAATTCCAGTGATAAATCCAGCCCTTCCACCCCATGTTTCTTTTTAATGATTACAGCATTTGTACTGAAACTGAGGTTATGAATACAGTGAGTTCTTAAACTATTATTTTATAATATGGCTTTAGAATAAAAATTGCGCTGCTTTTCTTTTTTCTTTTCTTTTTCCTCCTCTTGTTCCTGTTTGCTTTTGCTATGATATATGTTTTATGCTGAATGAAACAGAAAAACTTTATTTTTGTTTCTGTTTTCCTTCCTTCCCTTTTTGTTCTACCTCTTGGAAAGCAAACTGAAAAAATCTGAAAAAGTTGTTCAAAAGACTAGAACACATCACAATTGAATAGGCATAGGAAGTTTATTTGCAAAAATAAATCAGCTTTTCCAGTTCATTTTAAAGGTTCTTCTGGCATGAAAATTGATGGAGACTTTTATTGTATTTTGAGTTGATTTTTGCCTACATTGACTTACTGTCCTACATGGTAACAAATACTGTAAATATCTACATGGATACACTTTGTCTAATTACACACTATCTTGTTCTTCAAGACTGTATACCAGCTTTTTTCTATATCATTCTGATTTTCTCACTTCTTCTTAAAGTGTACCCAACATAATAGCATTGAGCTAAGTGAAATACATAATGTAAAGTAATTATATGGTATTTATTTGTACAACAGTTGCGTGTCTGCACTGAGCTCCATTTTGTTGCCTGCATGCCTGGTGATGCCTGCACCATCAGTGGAACCCATAACTCTCACCTCTCACCATCCTGCCTTGATCAGGTACTATAAGTGTGTGTCCTGCTGCTGTGGTCACCTAGCAGGCATGTAGAAGGTGCACCCCCAGCTCCTGGCTTGTCCTCCCAGCCAGGGCAGCCCTACTGCTGCTCCCCAACATGCTGACATCATCCGCTCCTTAAAACTAGGCTTAATCTTCAGTATTGTCACCATAGTGTGGAAAACTGGCAGAAGATTCACAGCATTTCAGAAATGAAGAATCCATCTTGAAAGGGGAGATTGCGTTTGAAATATATCAGGGCTTGGTAAGGCTTTAAGTGTAAAGCCTACAGCATTTTTCACTTTCTAGGTAACAATAATTGAAAGATGGATTCCCGTAATTTTGACATTTATAATTTTACTGAGAAAAGGTCAACTTCTTCAGGGAATCTTGTTTAAACTGGTAGAAGAGCAGCATAGAAATGTCACGTTGTCTTTCTGACAGTGCCACTAGCACTTTTGTTGATAATAGGTTCAATCTGTAAGCAGAATAAAACCCAAACGACACAAATATCTCAGCCCTTGCTGGGCTGCTGCACCTGCCTGGTTGGTGGGCCCTGCCTCTGCTCCCTGCCCGGCGGCAAAACCAGACTGGTGGGCCACCAAAACCTTTGGTGTGGATGTGAGTAGAATCTGTGGTTCCCATCAGCTTAAAGACAAGCTGAAAAAATTGTGAGGTATCTAGTAAAGCAAGCATGAGCACTAAATTGGAAGAATCAGACCATGAGATTATTCTGCTAGCTACACAGACAAAATATTGTGACAGTCTTTGACAGCTCCTTTTAGGAAACTGTACAGTCTTGTGTATGTTGACCTTACTGGGCAGAATAATTTTATCTGACAAAAGCCAACCTTCAAGCATTCTGAGGAAAAAAATGAAGTGCTGCCAGATACACGAGGCTTCTTGAAATAATCAGTTCATATAAATTTCATCAACCAAATCTTCTCAAAGACAACTCCTTGCAATAGTTTATGTTCAATTCTCAATTTTCAGAATGACTGTGAAGCAAGTATCATATGTTGGAAAATAGTTTCCATTGACTTAGTGCTGCATGTTTCTGTTTAAGGATGCATTGTTTGTGTTTATTTGAAGCATACTTTGAGATCAAATCCTTCCAATAATTCAGGAAAATATAAATAACAAAAGTTGCTGGGCATGTAAGTCATACTGTAGGGGGAAAAATATATCCTGGACCGTAAGTATTGAGGGTTGAACAGGTTTATAAGGAAAATCTAATAGAGTAGAACAAGGTATGGCTAGAAATTGCTCAGACTGGTGCAAAGGCAGACATACGGGTACAGCACACTACATGGGAGAAGCTGTGTTGGTGAATGCACTTTGCGTCTTCTGTCCCATTCAGTTTGTTCCATGAGGTCTGTGCAGGAGAAGTGCTTTTCATATTCACCATTTGCACAACTTGGTTCCCATGTGTGTTGTGCCGCCTGTGATTTAACAGTTTGATAGTAAATGGTTTCAAAAGCTACTTTGACATTTGTAGAAGAGAGTCATTGTGGACTGATAAGTGCAAAAATGTCTGATCCAAAGCCCAAGTGGCAAAGTGAAGCCTGCAAGAACACACATGGGAAGTATGACTGTAAACATTGTGGCAGGGTACTGTTTGTACAGGTACCTTATGACCCTTATGTTGCTAAACTGTGGTTGCCAAATTTCTTTTTTTTTTTTCTTTTTTCTTTTTTTTTTGCTGAAGTGCTTGAATAGCATGGGAATCAGCAGAATGGATGGATGAGTACGGGTCTGTTTGTCATATCCAGATGGATCGGAAGGGCTTTGGGCTCCTCCTTCCTGCAGGCTGAAAGGGTGACACTGTTTGTTGCTGTATATCACATGCAGTTCTGTTAATACTTGACTTTCATACCTAGAACGTGATCAGAATGACAGATATCTTAAAAGCTGCTTGCTCAAATCATCAACCAGCACGTCCTGGTAAATTGTTGAGATGCGCTTGATGTCGAATGTGTGATGAAACTGACTCATGGTTCGCGTGGGCACAGTTTTTCTCAGGTGTTTTTTTTTTTGTTTGTTTTTAATTTATTTTACCATTTATATAAAACATAGCCGTCCCGCTACTAGTCATTTGCACAGACATTGCCTGAATCAAAGTTAAGATCCTGAAGTTTAGTTTAAGTTGTTCTGAATTTAAGCCTGCTTACACAGAAATAAGCACATATTTCATTTGCTTGTTGGTGGTCTAAATCTGCCACTATCCCTACAGCTGTGCCTCAGAGAAAGATAAGAACTTGCATTTCATTAATAAACATCTGTATTCCTTGGTGGTACTGCTCATTGTCAGAGAGGGATACCAATTCCTGTTCTCTGTCTCAGTTCTCTTTATGAAAATTTCTACCCGTTCGAAAGACAGTGTGTAAAGTGTGTTCAGGAGTGTGTAAAACTGGATAAATGTTTGAACTGGAAGCAGATTCTGAATCCTGCAGCTCAGTCAGCTGGAAACAGAGCTGACTATAGGGGAAAGTAAACCAACAGCTGAAATGTAGCACAGATCACATGACAGTATCTTAATTAGAGCTTTTCAAATAATCTTCTCAATGAGCTACTGATAACAAGAACACTTTAAAAAGAAGTGGCTCTGTGGCAGGGGGTTAATCTCTCTGCTGCTGTGGTGGTGTCACCTTATTAAGTGGATAGCACGTAAATATGCATCTCTTCTAGTGAGAAGCAGTAAAAATGGACACCGTGCAAATATTGTGGCTGATGAAGGAAGGGAGACCTTCTGTTGCTCACTGCTGAACAGTAAGGGATGGATACAGCATCAGCTTCCCCAGCGACCATTGGCACAAGGAAATTATGAAGAAATATACACCTCCACTGAAGGAAAAAAAACTAGAGAGGAGGAAGGAGGGTGAAGCCTAACAAAGTTCATGGGCTACTGCAGCCATGCATCCCAACATTCTTTAGTGGACTAGACAAGAAAATCTATTTAACTGAAATTAGGAAACTGTGGGGAAAGAGATGTAATCTGGAAAGCACTACCCATTGTTTTGAAATTATCCCCTTTACTCATGACTAGAAATGTATAGATAGGGATAGAGGTAACTCAGTACTTCTTTTAGCCAAATTTGAATCCACAGTGGTTAATGCCTAATTCGTAGTGACAATGAAACATCTCCTGTACTTTTCCAGCAAAGATTGGCTTGTTATGATTATCAGCTAAAAATAACTGCACAGAATGCTAATTCAATGTTTAGTGTCTTAGGCAGGTGAGAAAATGAAAGACTGGCCTTAAAATGCCTTGACAGACAATGAGCAATCTCCTTTCCTGTCAGTGTGACGCAAGTGCTCATGTGCTACACTTCAGCTCATTATCCAGCTCAGCCTTGTGAAGGGATGTACTGTTGTTCTTTCTGCCAAGTATTTGCAATTTTTTAACATTAAAACCTTATGATCCTGTTTTTAGAGATAGTCAGCCACCAGGGATGAACATCTCATGCCAGCCTGTGTAACATTAAGTGGTACTTCTGTGGATATCAAATACCCTGAACAAAATCTTGAAATCTTTATGTCTGCTGAAATGGTGTAGAAAGGAATCATTTAAGTGCTATTTCTAAATTAGCAAACACTCCAGGAGATCCCAGGAATCAACAAAGGTTTGGAAAAAATAATGAACTAGCTTTAGAAAAAATACATATCTGAAGTGGCTATATTTTGTGGTGTTGGTTTTTCATGTATTGAAAAGATCCAAAGGGAATAATTGCAAGATTTTCTAAAACTCCTGTATGGGCACAGTGCTTGCATACTGAATTCTGGAGCTCAAATTCTGGATCTCCTGATAATGAACAGACACCAATTCAGCTACTTCTGAGGGCAGACGTTCTCAGATACCCTGCTTGCATCGTGCAAGATGATCTGCTTCTTCCTTCCTCATGAATCGCCTTCCTCAAGGAGCAGGGAAGTGTAGTATTCCTAAAATAGCAATGGATCAACAAGGGTTAGTGGCTTTGATTTTTTGATCCTCAAAAGCGAAGAAGCACTAGACAGGGTATCCTTTGTATTCAGCATTTATATGCTCACCAAAAGACCATTTTCAAGGCTGAGCTTTAAGTTGTGTACCTATGTGCAGTGCTGCCATACAGACGTGTCAGAGCTTAATACTAGATAATGTCAGTTCTCTTTCAGCACAAGCAAAATGCTTGATCAGTTAAAGCTGAATGCACAGAATCCTTAACAAACGACATTTTCCACATGAAATTGCGTCCGTATATACGCAGCCAACAAAGTTGAAGAGAACTAACTCCAGTGGGCCTCAGTTGCTCCAGTAAACACAGAACAGTTATAGCCTGTGATTTGGCTTTGGTAGGTTTAGAGCAAGAGTGCTTGCTGGGATGAAGTGGGTGGATGGGGAAACCAGCAAAGTCTTTGACCACCGCAATGTAACCTAGCAACAGGCTAATACTGCAAAATCTTTTTTTCCTATGTCACACCTGCCTAATGAGCCATTCTGTTCTGTATTTTAACAACAGTAAATTGATCAATGGATAAAAAGATTGCTTTTATGATACTAGTGACTGATTTTAAAGGAAATTTCTATCTGGCCTTCAGGTTGAAACAGAGATAAGGCAGGAGAACGATTTGGGTGATTTGTGTTAATGGCTGCCTGGGACAAACTGTTTTTTCCTACTACTGCTATTTTCTGAGAAACCTTAGCTTGCTATCGCCATTCTGGGGGTGTGGTTATGTTGTGTTTGTGTATAGCAGCAAGTAGAAGTAGCCCTGCAAAAATCCATGCTTGACAATCTTTTTGCATGGAACTCCTGGTGGTAGTACTCACCTGCCTTACGCTGCTGTCTCAGAATGCTTCTGTATCTTGAGTCATAAGGCATTAGCCTCTGCTATAAGAGCTAAATAACTGTGGTTTTGGAAGCAAATTCAAAACACTTGAAACACAGCTGCAGTCATGGAGACAAACACTGAGGTTTATCATAAGAATATATTTGCACAGATTTCCAAAACTGGAAAAGTAGGAAATGCTGTTGGAAGTCCAGGGAAATGAAACAGCAGCCATGGTGCTCCAGCCCACACAGTCAGTCCACAGTCATCACCTCTTGCTATTCCTTGGGCTTTCCTTTCCACTGCAGTTCTCCCAGCATGCTAAGTGCCCCTCCTTGGCTTGGAAGGTTCTCCAGGCTGTCAGCAATGCAGAGAAGGTAGCTAAGCACTGAGTTGAGCACTGTGCCAGTAGCAAAATGCTGGTGGAGTCAGAATTTGGGATTTCCACTGGACACAAAACATATCAGAAGAAAATGAACTTTTCCTCCCTATCAGCTATGTGCACATTGCTAGCAGTCTTTCCCGTTCCTTTTTGGTGCTGTAAGGAAATAAACAGCAATTGTTGGGTTTTCTTAGCCAACAAAGTCAGCTGCAGCCAATGTTTTCTCTACAGCAGTCAAATTGTTTCTTTGGATAAATTTGAAGACCTCTGGCAATACATTATTATTGTCAGCATAAAGATTTGACTGTCTGAATGAAAATAACAAAGCTGGAAATCCTAAGAGGTGTAGATCTCGTTAAAAAGGAGGTGCTTCATTTTAATACATGGCTAAAGCCTCAGTCAGTAATCAACAAAGTGAATTGGACATTGAACACTGCAAGTTTTTTCTACTTTGTTATGCACAGATATCTGGTTCCATTTCATACCTGATTATGAGCCAGGTGCTAAATTGACTTTGGCTGCCTTCATAGGCCTAAGGAGTTCTTGTGGCTATCCCTAATGTAATTAAACATTTACGATCAATTAAATGAAAATTGTGTAGCCTCATCATGCTAAGAGGTGCTGCTACTTCCATGAAAATTCTGCTTTTATATCAGTTAGACAAGTTTCAAAGTGAATATTCCACAATGCTCAGACATTTAGGTAGCAAGTACAAACTTAGAATGTTTATAAACAGAGAGTATGTGTGCCATTACTCTATCAGGTAGTGTTATTCTTAGAATAAAGATGCTGTAACTAAAATGCATTGGACCAGGCTGTTCAGGAATTAAAGATGAAAGATGATGATAAATAGCCCAAAGATTTCACTTCAGATACACACATCCAGTGCAGAAATCTCGGCTCTGAACACAGTGTAAAAACTCCATTTTCCTGATTAGCTAGCTGAGCCTTTTACGTGGTTACTTTAGCTTCTGAGCCTCCCAGCAAAACTCAAACTCCTCTGCCTGCTCAGTGTCTTGGCTCTTCTGGCAGGACTGCACCTCACCTGCCATGCTCTGCAGACCAGGCATCTCCCCCCACGCTGCGCTGCTTCCTCTGCCTGGTACCGCGCATTCCTTATGCTGACAGATAGGAATACTGTGTACTCCTTTGCAATTAGCAGTCACAGCAGAACTCAACCCTCATCTAAGTGTGATCTGTGCTTTACTGCTGTTGCTCTTGACTATGGAGAGAAATGCCTTCAGATGAATTGACAGTCAAAACCAAAGCACCTGGGCAGCTGATAGGAGTGTAAGAGGATCTCTGTCTTTCAAACACAATGCATGACAAAACAGTGGCTGTTAAATCAGGAAAAAGTGTTTTCTGCTACTTGATCTTTTAAAGCTGTTTGGAACAGAGCCTTCGTGAGCTTTTCCTGTGTCCTGAAATCTCCTGTTGTCCTTGCTACTGAGTGGGGAAAGTCAGCAGAGCTCGAGGAGATGCTGCCACTTACTTCCCTAGAGGCAGAATGACAAAGAGCATGCAATTAAACTCCTCTGCAGGAGGTTTTACAAGGATTTGTATGGAAAAGAGCCAGAAATAAAAAGGAAATGAAACAATTGCATCTTGAAAAATACTTTCATTGTCATGCGAGAGGCTAAGGGCATACTAGGAGAATAGTAGCCTTGGCTGCAGATCTTCCACTTGGAATGTGGCCTACATGCAACAGTGCCTGTTTGGAGAGCTGCTTGCACCTGTGCTACTGGAGGGTGCTGAAAATCTGCCGTGGCAGAGATTGAGAAGGCAGCAGCCGGCTGGGGCTTGATATGCTGCAGCACGAGGGAAGGCAGTCTGCTGCTGCTTCACTTCATGCGAAAATGGGATAAGGCAGGCAGCAAACACCCATGTTTGTGTGCAGCTGGTTGGGAGCAACAGGTGTCTGGAGGGCAGGGAGTTGTAATGAAGGCAGCTCTAGAGGTGGGACAAAATTTTGAGAACAAAATTAGCCCGGCATATGGATGATATTATTGTAGATGAGATCCTCAGTAGGGGCTTTTCATTTATTTATGTATTTCCTGATATGATCTTGGCCCTTCTTGGAGTCCTTCAGTGTGAATAGCAATGACTGTAAATCCAAGTGCTAAGAGAAGGATTAAGAATAATTATTCACATCAGAATTAATAATTTATGGTGCTTAGTTCAGAAACGGCCTCCTGCCTTGGAGCTGGGCTACTTTTTGAAACACCTGAGTTTCTCTTGAGTGCTTTCTACATCCTTACAGGATGGCTGTGAAGTCCCTGCCACATCAAGTGCAGGCCTTCAAGTAAAATCAAGAGGTGGAAAAGCTTGAGTCAGTGCTGCTCTTAAATGTCAGTATGAGCTGTGTACACACACTGATTTTAGGTGCGATTGACCACAGGGTGCTTCCCAGAGGAGCCTTGCCTTTACGTACACAAGTTCAATGTATGTATGGGCAGACATGGGCACACCGTATGTATTTGTGAACAGGGGGCACCAACTCCCGTGCGTTCTATAGCTTCTCACATGCAGCTCGGAGATGAGCTGCTATAGATGTAGCCACAGCAATACTGAAATGAGGTTGGGAAGGTGAGTGTGGAAGTGGAGCTGGGGCCGAGGTATGCTGCCTTTTGCTGTAAATGGGCTGTTCTGCATTGAAACAGCTCTTCTGTGAACAAACAATGTGGAGAAGGAGGAACTAGTCTGACATTTTGGAGTCTGCTCCCTGTACTGTACTGGGAAGCTGGAAGGTCTTCCGAAGTTAGCTGTAGGTATGCAAGAAGACTGCAAGCAGGTTTCAGCTGTGAGAAAGAAGAGCCTGTCACATCTTCCTCTGTTGTAAAGTACTGAAGGTGTTCTCTTTCAGAATGCATTTCAGTACATCTGTAACGTGGCTGAAGATACCAAAGTGAAACTTATCCACGCTGCTACCTTGATGAGCTGTTCCAACGATGTTATAGGCACAGAAAAGAGAACGCTATGCAGAAATACTGCCTGTTACTAGCACAAAAATGCTCTTCGCAGATCAAGGAAATGTAATATGGCAGCTTCCTCACTTTTCATACTGTAGTGTGACAGGTGCTTCATTCTTTTCCCAGTACATCAAGAAGCTTTATGTAATAAAACCTGGCAACCAAATGGTGTCACTGTTTTATAATGTCTCTGCTGGTGGGGTGCTGTTGCTCTTGGGGCTATCCCAGCTTGACTTCTTTTCCAGGTTTTTTGGGAACACAGCCTACACAGGATTAGCTGTTTAAGAATGCTGACTAAGCAGCATGAAGCTGCAGTTAGTGCCTTAGCGGCCCTTAGGGTATGAACTGAAGCGTGCAGAAGGGGAAGGATTCTAAAATCTGTTGAAATGTACTCTAGTAAGAGGCTTCTTTGCTGATGTGCTTGGCTCCAACGTCACTGTTGTAATAATGTTTTCTTTTTCCTTGTGGTGATGTCAGCTAGGGATACTCCTGCTTTCTTCCTCCCACCAAGGACTTTGTTCTGCTGTGGAAATAATGTTCTAGCCATGGGTCATTGAACTTTAAATGGCAGAGAGAGTATGTGAGTGTTATGCATCTGAAGGAGCAATTCAGCCAGTGTTCTGACTGTGGACTGTGACGAGGTAATGACTCCTAGGGGGTGGGGTGAGAAATGGGGACAGCATGAAGTTTCAGAATAGGATCTTTCACTCTTGGCTCTGTCCTGGAAAGGCAGTTTAAGTTAGGAGAAGACTTTCCATTTCTTCATGCCTTTTTTTCTTTTTTTTTTTTCCCCTGTCTACATGAAGGGAAGAATAGGAGCAAGGCATGATGTACCTTGTAAAATAAGAATCCAACAGTGCATTGGTAGGCTGTGGAAGCATGTTTTTCTGTGTGCTGCACACTTTGGGCTGGTGTTTTTTCCAAGACTTAAAGGACAAGGGGCCCTTCCATTGTTGCTTGATTCTCTTTTAGAGCAGAGACAAGCAAGCTGGCTCTACAAACTGGAGGTGTTAACTAGAAATAATCCAGTTGTTGATTTTGAATGTTAATCTTGTATGGTTCACAAAAGGTGCACTACCAGGTCTCTCTTTTCCTCAAGATAAACTGAGATTTCTGTTTGCTTTCCTTGTTTTCTTGATGCTCTTCCTCTGCCAGTCTTCCTAGAATGAGGCGCAGAAGCCACAGTTTGCAAGTTTAACTGATCATTAGGATGTCCCTAAGGATGTGTCAGTTGCTGTAGTTTAACAAAATGTCAGTTGTGGAATAGAGAGCCATTAGGAAGAATATAGTCAGTCATTAATCTTGGTCAGCAATGCTGCCTGAAAAGGTGGAGATTTGGGAGGATGTAATGCCTGATTTGATTATGACTTACTCCATTTCTGAAAGTTGAAGTTGTATTTCCTTTTCAAAGAAGGAAAGAATGCTGAGGACAGGATTCTGTGCATGTGTGGGCATATGTTTACTTTATCTGCTAGAGGCAAGTAATCAGCTACACTTAGGATTTCATACTATAGCTTGTAACTTCAAACAGTTCCCCAGTGGGAATGCTCTGTGATGTTTTTTCTTCTGTCTCATAATAAGTTGAGAAAACAGTCCTGCTTTTGGATTCTCAGGCATGTATCTCACAGTAGCAGTAATGAGAATTCCATCCCAAAAATGACATCCGTCACTCTGGAGATGTGCCCCCGTTCTGTCAATTCACAGCACCTAAAGAAACAGCACACATGAGGATTCCTGTCCAGTATGCATCATTTGTCTATTACATTTTTAGGACAGTTTTAAGACCAAGAGGATTTGGGCTGAATACTTTGGAAAATATGGAGTGTATGGAATACATTTCCTTAAAATTGTGAATAATTGAAATTTTACAGTCTACTGTTCATAAACAATTTTCATTTCCCTTGTTTAGAAGCTAAGCAGAAGTAGCAGTACTTACACTTAATGTTTTGAAAAGACTTGGACTCAGTTTTGAACATCTAAGTTTTCTTACCTGTAAGTAGGTCAATAAGTATATCAAGGACTCCTGGTTTAAATGGTTAAATTATTGCTCTTTCAATTTGAATGAAGGCAAGAGGTCAAAAACTAGATTCTTGCAGGAGATGCCAGCCTATCTGAGGCCTTCCAAGGGTAAGCAGATTCTTTCCTTTGTTTCTGTGTTCACAGCTGCTGCATTTGAGCACCTCCTCACTTGCTTTGAACTTTGCTACCCTGCCGTCACTGCTGCGCTTTCCATCGTGTTACAGTCACCGATGGCAAATGCTTTGTCTCTAGAAGAAAGAAAATGTGTCTGCATGAGGTAAAGAGCGTGAAGGGGCTGCACAGGCCAAGTTGTGAATGAGCTGATGCATAACTTCCTTTCCCTTTCCTGTTCTGTCCTGCTATGTTGCCAGAGCCTGCTTGTCATGAGCGTACTTGGAGTCGCTCCCTGAATAGTCTTTCAGACAGTGGGAATCTGGAAAATTTGGGTCAACCAGTTGCTTTAAGTAGGTATTACTTGACATGGTATTCAGTCTTTAAAGAACATTTCCCTAATGACAAAAATGCATTTTTCTAAGTACGAAATATAACTCATAAGAGGGGTAGTAAAATTCAGACTTACTTTCAGAGAGTCCAGTTTTCACTGGGGCATTTAAATGAAGAATACTTTTTCAGAAGACCTCCGTACCTTCCTACGGTGTTAACTGACTTGAAAATTTGACAGCTTGACTTTGTGCTCTGCTGGGCATTGAGAGGTTCTGAAATACCAATTTTCCTTTTACCCTTTGAAGCCCTGGGTAACAGAATCACAATAAGCCCTACAAATCTTAATAGCTTCCTCCATGATTTAACAGGCCTTGAACCACTGTATGCATCTGTCATTAGTACTGACACCACTTGTTTTCTGATGCTGTCATAGGCTGAGCAAAAGATATAGCATCTGGCTGGCAAGCATCGTGTCACTGTTGAAAAAGAACAAGGATAATCATTTTCAACTTGCACGTTTGTGTAAGCTGGGGACACTGACATTTGTGCTCCTTACTTTGCAGGGTGCTAAGTGAGGGGAGTCCTTTGAAGTGGGGGAAAGGGTAGACAATAAGAGGGCTCTGCCCTTCCAGTGGCTTTCTTTTCAACCGCTAGCTGATGATTTGATGTTGCTGTCAGCATAAGCAGGAAGTATCTGAATTTGTCTAATTAACATTTGCAGTAAACTGGAAAAATTGTAAAACCTGCTATAGTTGTTTCCTTACCTTCTCTCTCTCATTTCTAGTAGTCTGTTCCTTCTCAGGTCTGAGGTAGACAAGGCAGAGTCTCTTAGAGCAGCGAATGCTTCCTCCAACCATTGCATGAATTAGAAGCATGAGGCAGAGCAATAAACCCTGCATGCTGAGAGAACAGTAGAGGGGGATTACACATAACTCTGTTGTTTCACAAACTGAAAATCCTAAATATCTGAGAGAACAATAAGGCTTGTGCCGATTGATTTGATCATTATGTCCTTTTTATTATTGGAAGAAGGCTGTACAGTGTAGGTATTATCGTTACATAATGCCTAGTGTGTGCCATTATGAAATTTAGATGGCCACTGTGGGATAGGAACAGCTTGTTGGGTCTTGAAGCTGAAGTCTAACATGCAGGTTTTTTCTGTGAGCTTTAGAAATCAATATCATGTTCAATGCGTGTGTTTATTGACCTGGTGTAAGGCAGATTGCTGTGGTGGTCAGAGAGAGGACTGTATTGGAAAGGCTGCACTCCAGGTCAATGCTTGACCTTGAGCAAGATGATTCAATCTTTTAATGATTTAATTCAGTTCCTGTGAATGCTAACACATAAGAGGATGTTTTTTTTTTCACTTGTGTGATGTCATTGTCCATGGCATGGACTAGCTTTAACAGGGCAATTTGGACAATAGGATCTCACCTAATTTAAGGTGTCCCTACATTTGCTGCATTCTAACGGCCTTGATAAAGTGATCCTGGCAAAAAATAGCACATTGTGAGTTTTGCCTTCTGAGCAACACAGGGTATAATACCACTACATTAAGTGCTTTCATTTTAGGAATACATTAGCAAAAAAAGCTGACTGTAACAGGAATGAGTTTTCTTTCCTCGCGTGTTGCATTTTTAAACTGGATCTCTGAACTTCTTTAGATGTCTAAGCCAGATCATATTTCTGTATCCTGCACTCCCTATCTGCCAAGCACCTAATTGTAGGCTATGCAGTCAACAGGAATACATTTAACTGACTTTATACTAAGCAATGGGTACATTATTATGAAGGAGATGAAGAGGTCTGGTTCTTGACTTCTTAGTCTGCGAGAAATAGCAAATCAAAAGCTGATAGCCGGACAAATTGCTGGAGTGAAAGCTCTTGGTCAGAAATGAATGGTTATGAAGTAAGAATTGCTGTTAATATTCTTTCACTGATACAATTAACATAAATACAGTGCCAACGTCTGACTCAGAAAAGTTGTTTACCAAAAGGAAGCATATTCAGTGGGTACATGGCTATGAAGCACCTGACTAACAGGGAAATACAACAATTAGATGGAAAGCGTTTTTGTATTGCTTAATTCCACCTGCAGCTCTTTTTAATTCTATATTACTTACTTATTTATTTATTTTTGTAGCATCAGCTTTAATGGTATTGTGACTTCAGCTAGGAAAGAAAAATGTGGATATTAGGTTGTCTGTTTCCAACAAACTGGTGTTCCTTTCAAGATGTAAGGTTAGGAGAGATTTTGATTACTGTACAATTCTTCTATTTATTGAGCAACCAAAACTGAGAGGCTTTGTTTTCCCAATGCTAGCTAAAGATTAGATTTCTGTTGAATGTTGCCTTGAAAGTGGTAGGTATACTTAAACAGTGTCAGTCCAAAGAAGACTGTGCAGTATTCTGTCACAGTGCTGAGACGATGCATGCTGGACTGTTATCAGGTAAATCTTGAATCTGCTTCTACTAAACATGGCTGACAGTTAATCTTTATCTTAAATAATACCAAAGAGTTCTACATGCAGAAGTAATACAAATTGTCCTTCTGCGATTTCCCATCCCAATCAGTGCCATTGATTGTAATGCTGGATTCAGTTACTTCTGAAAATTCAATAACATGTCAATTCATAAATGCTATGTAATATTCAGCTTTTTCATCAAAGCATGAGCTTGAGTTTTAGTAGTTGCTAGTGGCTGGGGAAGCTGAAAAATAACAGGAGAATTACTTGTTCCTCCTAACTGCCTTTCTGAAAAACATGCTTGTCAAGAATTCGTGTCAAAGGCAGGAAGAGAATAAAAGAAGCGAACAGAAAAAGGTTTATGATGGTAGGGTCTTTGGCACTGAAAATGGATATCCCAGGGAAAGGTAGGAAATACACTCACCTGTTGTGCAAAGATATTGGCTCAACAGTAGTGATATAAAAGGAGCAGTCTGGAAAATGGGGATAAAAAATTATCTTACAACTTGATTCTTACATCTTTGCTCAAGCTGAATCTTACACTGCTGGATAGCAGACCACCGTACAGCCAGTGATGTGATGGAGGAAGCAAAGAGCACTTTGCTAGGAAACTTAGAAGCTCCTTGGCCATGCCATGATGGATGACACATGAAGGAATGTATTAAACTGGTATTCTGATGTTCCCATTTGTTTTTGTTGTCATGCTCAATGTTTTACTTGGAAGTATGGATGTCTGTGCCTAAGAGAGTCTTGTGTGGCTTTCTGGAGAAAGTGAGAAAAGTTCCTCTTTCCACATTTGATGTCATTCTTACTCATTTCTCTACTGTAGTCTCAGACACCAATGTGAAGAGATGTTAGCGCTCTGTCCTTTTGTTTGATATAGTCTCTTTTTGAAGATTCAAAGAGGAGAAGCCTTTGAGTATTATCTCCGCAAGCAGCGGGTAGACGATAAGGCAGCCCGGAATCAAGGAATACTCCCCAGTTCTTGTGAGGATAATGTGGGGTTAATTTTGAGGGTAGATTTTTGTCACTTTAGGAGATACAAGTTTGGTTCATAAGAATGCTTCGTGCTGGTATCAACAATGGCTCCCAAGAAAATGTGGATAAACTCAAGCAGAGATGGGGCATGAGCAGTTACTGCTAGGATGGCTTTGACTTTTATCATTTTTCCTGACATAAATGAAGAGTGAGAACTAACGCTGTTTAAACAGAAAGTGGTTTCTACCAGTTCCGTGAATTCAATAGTAGAGTTCTTTCTTTAAGTATTTGTTACTTCAGCTTTGCTAAATAGTGTGGCTCCTGCTGGTGGTCTTTTGGTATTTTTTTATTATTATTATTTTTATTTGTATTTGTTTCAGTGGAAAAGTGGGGTATTTAGTTTTCCCCCTCCACTTTATTTATTTATTTATTTATTTCTGGAGGAATTTTCTAAACTTGCCTATCAGGAGATCTGGCTACAGTTTGCAAGTCTTCTGTTTCCCTGTGGAACAGATCATTACTAAATTTCAGGCACAACATCTTCAGAAGGTCGTGCAGAAAGAGGCAGTGTTTTGGTAGTAACTAGCACTCACTTTAAAGTGAATTTCCCATTTTACTTGAATTAATTATCTGTGTGTGTGGGAAAGGTGATACCTGCATAATGGTTAAAATATTGTCCCGTTTTTCAGCTGTTTGTAGTTCCTTGACATATCTTGACAGGATTCAGCATTGTGGCCTGGCTAGAAAAATTGAGCCCAACTTATCGTAAGTCAGGCCTGGCTGAGTTTCTGCTGAGCTGAGAGGATGCGCAATACACAGCTGCAAATTAAGAATCAAACAGCTTACTATCTGTATTTAATATGAATTCAAATACCTTTTGCATTAGTATTGTGACCATGGATAAAATGAAGCAATTATGCATCATCAATGTATCTGAAGTACTTTTACCAAAGGAAAGCACTGAAAGGAACAGAAGTCCTTAGATGCAGTGTATTTAACCGCTGGGCACTAGATGGACATCTAAAAAGATAAGACATCACTTACAAGCAGATACTTCCAGACAGTGTAATATCTACAGGGCCATTCCTATATTTAATACTACTTTGTAGTTTTGTTCTTTTCCATGAATCACTGTATGTGTCTTGAAATAGTAAAGAATTGTGTGCTTGAACTGAAGATACCTTAGGGCTTTCATTAGGTTTGCCAGTGACATCTTTCCAACAGTAGCTGATAATATTGAGTTTAAAAAAAAATCCCCAAATCTGTTTTTAATGGTGCAGCCTGTAGATGCCAGATCAATACAACAGTAATTATTTCTAAATTGATAACAACCATATCATGTATCATCCATATCTAAAGCCGTTTTCTTCTCACAAATTATGGTGAGCAAGGAAGTCCATTGCTCTGTCTGCAGAATAGACTGTCAAGTGGAGAGATGCAAACATCCTTGTCCGGCTTCCCAGCTCCCTGCTGGAAGCTGAGGAACAGTGCTCTGTCCCTGTGGAAATCAGCACCAGAGCCCTTGCTGCTCTGTGACACGAGGAAGCGTAGAGCAATTCAATCTTTGGATGAAGGAAAAGTTCAGTAAAGCCACCCAAACAGTGAATGGTTGCAGTGACTTTGGCACCCTACCAGAAAGCAGCCCGCAAGAACCGTTTCACTCCAGTAGCTCCTCTCTTGCTGGAATTCAAAGCTGGGTGTCTGCATTCCTTTTGCTTTGTGCTGTTTCCTATTTCTGTGAGCAAATGGTGATAAGAACTGTTCTACTCTGTAGTAGGAATGTTACAGGTGTTGAACAGTAAATGGATAACCTGCTCTGAGAAAAATAGTTCTGAGTGAGATTCCTTAAAGGAAAATTTTCTTTTGTATTAAGAGTTTGGCATTTATTTAAGTTGGAGGCTGTTTGCATCTCTCCTTGAGCTACATCAGAAAATGTGATTATCAATGTTGCTATTTAGGAAGTCAAAACATGCAAAAAATGGTTGGTTTTCGGTTGTTGTTTCTGTTTGTTTATTTGGTTGGTTTTTTATTTGTTTCTTCCTTTTTAAGAGCTCAAGTACTTTATTGGGCCTTTTCGCTTGTTTTATTTATTTCACAAGAAAAAGTCTGAGGCTCTTTTAGGTAGTGGAGTGGCAAGCTGCAGGGCTAGCATTTTCCTTATTGATTAAGCCACCAGCCTTGGACTCCATCCCAAATTTTTGTGTAGAGCCTTAGAGGACAAACTGATGTTTCGGCAAGCTCCCTAAATTATAGGAAGTTACTTTCTGATACAGTCTCTTCCACGCACCAAATTTTCACTGAGTACTTAATCTTAAACCTGGAGCGTTTGCAAAGTGCTGAGTTGAGGCATTCCATGTTGCAGAAGGTACAATGAAGATGCTTCCAGGCTAATTGCTTTAAGCACCCAGAATGGAGACTGGGGACAATTTCATCATACTGTTGTATGTTTCCTGTTCCTTTAAACCTCTGAAATGGCATTGTTAGCAGTGAGAACATACAGGTGAGACTATTTGAGAATGCATTATTATTTGACTAACAGCCACAGCTGCAGGCCCTGTTGTTATCCTGTAAGCACACTTAGAAAAAGCAGTTCCTGCTCACGGGAACTCTGTAGCAGTCCGTCCCATTTTTCTGTCACAGCTGCGCAAATGACTTCTGTTCTTTAAAAGCAATGGGAGTGACCATAGCTGACTTTGAGGCCTTAGAATCATAGAATGTCTTGAGTTGGAAGGGACCTTAAAGATCATCCATTTCCAACCCCTGCCATGAGCTGGTTGCCACTTCGATAGGACACAACAAACTTCTTTTAGTGCCAGTGCCGCTGTGTGTACCAGTCCTCATCATTATGTATTTGCTCGTGCTGATGGGTGTGAGGTCTAATTCTTGGTTGTAATAAAGGTGTGTCTGCACAGAAAATCTGGATCCGTTTCCAGATGGGGAAGAAAATTTTTGCATTACCATATGCAAGGAATATGTTCATCTTCACAGTGAGATGGTTCTGGTCAGTGCCAATGACTCTTGGTGAAATATGTACTAAACAAGAAAATACAAAGCAACTCAACATTTCATTTGAAAAGTATTGGCTCTTGTTCACTTACAGGAGCATTTTGAAAAAACTGAAGCTTAATTTTTAGCTCAACTTTTCTTTGTGCCCAAATTAGAACTGGGACTCCCATTAATTCCAAGGACACAGGGATAATCCAGTGTTAAATGCTCTTAAAAATGCCACCATTGCAGAAACCCGTGAGATTTTTGTTGACTTCAAGAGAACAGAAAAAGGACACTGACTGAATCCATTATAGGTTTGTTAACCCGAAGGCTATGCAAAAAGCAATCCGGCAGTGTCAACGATGGAGAAAGCCCTGTAAGTCAGCTCCATTCAAAGAAAATGTTTCCACCTGTCAACTACCCAAGCAATAGATGCAAAAGCATTTTTGTTCTGCATTTTTACTAGAAAAGACACTTCTTGGAGTAGGGTTCACGTAGTCAGTATTTATTATTTGCTCAGGCTCTGCTGCTTCTTTCCTCAAAGCAAACTTCTATTTGTTTATTATCCTGCAATAGATAACTATTCTAAAATATTTGCACATGAATATTCAGAAAATGTTTCCTTTTTGCCAAGATAATGACCAGCTCTTTGCACTCACTAAAACTTGGGGCAATTCCTGTGCTCTGTTAGCTCAACTTTGTTTCTGATGCATCTTTGAGTCTTTGGTAAATGGTCTTTCAGCACTTGATAGGCAACAACAGCAAAACTTCATAATTTGTTTACCCAAACTGTTTTTGTTTCTCTTCTTTCTCCCGTTAGCATTGTGTGAATAGATTGTTTCTACGGGCAGGGAACTTGTTATTAAAGTCAGGTGAGCCAATTACTGATACAGGAGCCAGCTGAGCTATTTGAGTGTGGGGTGATAATGAAGCCTGGCATTTAAAACCCAGTGACTTCATTTATCTAAGCTGCAGTGATTTGCAGTGAAGAAATCCAAGCAACAGTCTGAGGAAATGTCACCTTTTTAAGCACAGCAATTTAAAAAATGCATCATTTCCCTGTTCCCCATTGCTGCTCCTTAGATTTCATTTAGAGACTGAAGGCAAAGGCAGATCTGTGTGGCTTGTTGTGAATAAAATTACAGCCACCTGTTCGAAGTGAAATGCTTCATGCAGCAGAGCGTGTGTTAAACTTTCTCCACTACTTTAAACAAGATTTCCTCAGGAATCTTTCAAAGTCCTTCCCCTACCAAAAATGATACTTGCAGTACAGGAATAAACTCTTTCCTCTCTGTGTTCCGAAGCCGCTGGCTGCTGAAGAGCCGCTTTAACCTGTAGAGCTCCAACAGGAGCTCCTTTCGTACACTTTCCGGTGCGAGGGCCGGGTCCTGCGGGGGGAGCCGCGCTCCGCATTTGTGTTCAGGCAGCGCGGCTCCGGCTGGAGCGGTGCGTCCCGTCCTGAGCTGCGTCCCGGCGTCTCTTCAGCTGCGCCTGAAACTCTGGGTCAGCCCACGAGGGGTCTGCAGATCTGCTGCGCGCCTTGGTGTTACAAACAGCGTGGATATCCTGCTTGTGTTACTAACTGGAGTGTTTCCAGAGCTTACAATTAGCTCTCTGTGCAAGGCTGACCTATCTGAATCTGTTCAGAAGACTGCTGTTTTCGGTGTGTGCAACGGGTTTCTTGCTCTTCTTGGCCAGAAGCAGTGACTGTACGGAACGTCTAATGGGAGAGAAAGTTGAATAGCCAGGAGTGAATGCGAGCACTGTGCTGCTCTATATTTGCATTTACATACAATAATTGGGGAAAATAAAACTGCTTCCCTGAGTACTTAGAGATACAGAGGCTCAACCAATCTTTCACATTTGGAAATGGTCGCTTTCTGTATTTATGCCTGATTTTAATATGCAGCGACTATAGCATTAGGGAGGGTAAGGCTGGGAAAGAAGGTTGAGGAAAAAATGGCATGGTGACAAAAGAATCATTTGGTTTTTCAAAGGAGAGAAATATCTGGATTTCCTCTTGTCTCTCAAGTAGTGGGGCACCAATCTCTGCGTGTTCCTTGCAGTCTGAATAGAAAACAAAAATTCCAGTAAGGCCGTCTGCCATCTCTGTTCTTTCTGCTGTGCCTTTCCAAAGCCTGAAATCAGCTATTTGGGAAGATACCGTAAAAATGTTAGATTGCATCAAGAAATGTTTCCATTCAAAACTTTTGGAAATAAAAAGTTACATTAGAAAACTTGTTACTTACTTCTTGTACCGTGGGGAAACAGGAATGTGTGTAACGGAAGCTTTCTAGAAGATAAAATGCAAAAACCCCTGGCACGGAGGACCAAAGGGCTTCTGCTCTGTACTGCATAAAACATATCACATCTGATTGTACCTCCTTGAAAGCATCCTCCTGGGAGAAGCTGCAGCTTCATCTATGTATTTTTAACGCTGCTTCAGTCAGACCTCATAATAATGAGATTGGACTCCTCCGGCAATGTGAACTTCTGAATGGGAATGGAACTGAAAAGCTTTGCTGAGAAAATGGAATGTAATTTACTTACTGTGTGACGGGGGGGGAATGTCTATTTTTGTGGCAAATGGCTACCATACAACTCACGTGCTGGATGTCTTACGGCAGATGGGGAAGTGTCAGATGGCAGCACTTGCATGCAGGGAAGCAGCCGATGGGCTCGCGGGAGCGCTCCTTGCATGGCGGACAGCGAAGCTGGGATCCCAGCCCGGGGGGCTGCGATGGCGCAGCCCAACCGCGCGGGGGCGGCGCCCGGACCCCGGCCCGGCTTCCAATGAACAGCCGCAGCCAGGCGACCGCTGCTCCCCGTGTGACCTGCAGTGCTGTGGTGCGATGCGCTGCCCAGGAGTGATGGTGTGGACCACAACACGTGGAAGTGACTTGAGAAAACCATTGTATAAACTCGAACCTGGAATTTAATGATCAAGTTTTCTAATGGTTGTAATTCACCTCAGTGTTATTTGGGAAAGGATTTATTCTAAGTTTTGTATATCTACAATTTTCTCCTTGAATTGCGGTGTGTTCAGGCTTGCATTCAGCTTACTGGTAGGGAATATTTCGCCATCTGGCTCCTGTTTAAACACAAGAGTGAAAAATAAAAACTTGGTTCTGTGCCAGCAGGGTGGAAATTTCACAACGTTTTCCAGAGGCTGCTGAAAACGTGAGTTTCCCCCTCAAATCCCCCTCCTCCCACAAATAAAGGCCATTTCAGCGAATTTCATGGTTCTATTTTTAATTTTCTTATCCATCTTATCCAAAGATGACAACAGAAATAACAAGGTGCCCTGTATGAGTATTTTTCCACATTTAGCCTAATACTCCTTCAATTTCATAGCCTGTTAAATTCAGTAGGACCAATCATATTTATATTGAAGTATACAGTAGAATGCCTCGCTAAGTCATCATCCATAATGAAAGCACATAATAAAGCTGAGAACAATTTTCATGGCTTCAGTGTGGGCACTTTGAACTGTGGCAGCAGAGATTAGATGATTGGCTTGTAGGGAAATTTCAGTATTATAAACCCACAGAACACACACATTGTTCTAACGATCAGGAAAATTTCAAGCTGCTGGATTAATGGACAGGTGTAGTATGACCAAAACTGTCCTTTGGGTTTCTGTGTGGCTTCAACAGCATAAACTTGAATTTGGTAAAAAGAAGTTTTCCTGTGTTGTCACTGCCACTGATGCCAGTGAGGGTGAGATACAAGCTCAGCTTCCTTGGATATGAGGGGGAAAAAAAGAGTGAAATAGCAAGCATTCAACGTGAACTTTCTCAGTAATACAAAAATCCCTATTTTGTGATAGAGCACATGAAAATAGAGAGGACCTTTGCCAAATTGTGACATCTGAAGTTGCAGATGTTACGTGTTGGAATATATTCTGTGGCTCACAATTCAGTAGCCTTCTGCAAGCTTTAAAATAGTGTATAGGAGGCCTAATTTTTTATTTTGTAGTCCCTGGCAATGAGGTATAGGTATTGCTTTCAAGACATGTTTTTTTTTTTGGTGCTGCAGAAGGGCACAGTGAGTGTTATTTTGCAGCAATTTCAATTTCCATATTGATTCTTATGTGAAGTTCAGGCACTTAATTATAGCCTGAAGGTTTCTAGAGTCATTGACCTACAAATTCTTGATTAACACAAATATCATCCTGAATGTGCTAAGAATTTTCCACAGAAGAATTGCGCTGACTGAATTCTTTGTGGAAAACTTACCCTACTTTGCAAATGAGAAGCTAAGATGAAGTTTGCCTTTTGCTCTGCCTCTGAGTCTTACCTGGTGCCAGAAGAGAGGTTGGCTTGGTCCAGTCAGCAAAGAGTCTGTGTGGCAAAGGGCCCCTTAGCAATCAGGTTCCAGTGGATTGATCTGACAAGTGCTGGGAAGTGACTGCCGAAGTGCTTTGGTGCACAGGTCTTCTTGTCCCAGTGTAAGGACCATGAGCGAGGTCCTCCACTGATGTGCAGCTGGTTGAAATGTGGTGGTTTCTGGGATGTGGATAGATCTTGATGGGCACTCCAGGATGCTATTCGGGGCCCGCTTGTGTCCATCCTTCACCTGGACACTGGCAACCACCCTCTGAGTACAAACCATCCAACTAATTCTTTATCCACCTAACAGACCAGCCTTCAAATCCACATCTCTCCTATTGAGAGATAAGGATGTTATGCGGGACCGTGGACTTGCTCAGGTCCAGGTAGACAACATCGGATGCCCTTCCTTTGTCCACCAGTGCTGTCACTCCATCACAGAAGGCCACCAGATGCATCAGGCATGACCTGCCCTTGGTGAAGCTATGCTGGCTGTCTCAGATCGCCTCCACATCTTGCATGTGCCCTAACATCTCTTCCACGAGGATCCACTCTCTCATCTTCCCAGGCACAGAGGTGAGGCTTGTTGGGCTGCAGTTCCCCAGGTCTTCCTTCTCTCTTTCCTGAATATGGGAGTGATTTTTCCCTTTTTGCAGTCACTGGGGATCTTGCCTGACAGCCATGATGTATCATGGGTTTTCTGCTGAATTTTCAATGCCAAGTTTTTAAAGCCTTGGCCTAGGCAGAATCGGAAAAAACACTTGCCTGCAACAATAATATCAAATATTAATGGGAGAAGTCCTACTATTTGCTGCATCAAAGCCCTCCACCACTTTCTAAATCAAGCCATTTGCTTTTTCACTTGACCAAATAGTGCAGTAATGGTGTGACCGTCTTCCAGAGAATACCTTTTTTACTGGTGTGCAGGTTGGCATGGATTTAAAAAAGAAATGAGTCAGTGGAGATCTGTTTATTTTGGTGCAGTTAGTTCACACGTAGAGAGAGGTGTCACTCTGACTCTCAGGGTTGCTGCTTCCCCTTTTAAAAACTTCAAATGTAGTCTAGTTTTCTGGCTCACTCATGTTTTGGTGAATGTGTTCTCAGCTGTAGCATGCTTATTTCACTTTGGTTTAAATAACTTTCAGTGGGCTTTGAGGCTTTGGAACAAAATTGATGAAAAAATAACTGTCAGACTCTGTTTTGTTAAAATGTAGTAATGCAGTGGCACAGGACCACCACTCTCATTTCACCTCATTTTATTTTGATTAAAAGTAATAGTAATAAATGGTTGTAAAGAATCTTTTATTCTCTGAATTACAGTTTTATAATTCATTCATTTCCATTAGCCGCATCAAGTCAGTGCATAACATTCAAGAAAAAATCACTGATGAAAGAACTGAATTCACTTGGTCGATCTTTAGGATCAGACTGGGTCATTTGCAGAATAGATTTTAGTGTCACCTGCTTCTGAAAGTGCCATTTCTTTTGCCCCTTTTGCCTCTTCCTCCTTCCTGTATTTGCTGTGGGCAAAGCAGTGCCAGAGCTCAGCAACCACAGTCTTTCAGACTGGAGCCTGAGGGAATTTCTCCAGCTCCATTTAATTCCCCTGTGCATCCCAGCGCTGGCACAAACGGGATATGCGTACACATAAAAGCAAGCATTATCTCATTACCACTGTGAGCCAGGCAAAAGGTATTAAGAGTGACAGTTTTACTTATCTGTGGGCTAAGATTTAGAGAAATATGACTCGGTCTTGGTGGGGAAGCTTTCAGATTATGCTTTGCCCTTGAATGCACCCTGCCAGGAGACAGGAGGTGCAGAAAGACGGCACGATGGCTGTCATGTGTCTGGGTGCCGTGCTAAAGGAAAAAGCCTTTTTGTTCTCTGTGAAACTGCAGAAATGGTTTCGGATCCGCTCCTTAGCCTGCCCGTGCAGAGAGGTGCGTGATGGGGGGGGTTGCATCCCCTGGCACCCCTCAGGATCCTGCAGGATTGGGGCTGGGGCAGCTCCTTGAGCGAGTTCGGGTCCTTGCCTTCATTTGGAGGCATGGCAACTCTCCTCAGTTTGTTATGAGCAGCCAGGGCTTTACAAAACTCTGCTCTGAGGCATGTGATTACAGAAGAATATAAAATTTGGTTTTGTTGAAAGCATTTTTCTTGTTCACACAGTGTAGAGCAACTTTGATTCAAGTTACAGTCTCAGGCCTCAGGACAAATGTGTGATCTTTCCGCTTACTGTCTGCATGCCTTCACCTGAGCTCTGGACTTGGCAGGATGGTGATGGCACATCCCAGCTTCAGCACACAGGACTTGGAAGAGTCTTTCTCACAGCTCCAGTGGGAACAAGTTTGGTGATAGTCCTGCTGCACAGATTTAGAAGGTACCAGAAGATCAATCTGTACATCAGCAAACAAGGAGACATTTTAAATGTCTCCCCTTGCCTTGTTTGGCACAAGTGATCATTGTTTATGCTGATTTCAGATTTTCCAGGTCTTATCTGAACCAAAATGAAGTCCTAGAAGCAAACTGCAAGTATGGTAAGGTAATATATGATTTTGCATTCCAGTCATAGCCCTGCAGAAGTTACAGCTGTCAGAACTCATCACTGCAGTTCTAACATAATTATTATAAATGTAATCTATTTAGTGCCCCGGGACGTCTGTGCTGACAGGCAGTGAAATGGCCCTATGGACATGCTATAGACAGCATTTTTGTGCCACTCTTTTTCAGATATTGTTCTACAAAATCAAGGGTCCTGTCATTCAAAGCCATGCTGCGGGAAGATGCTAAGCATATAATTTCTCTAAATTAAATCACAGCATTTGTACCCATTAATGAAAAAAAAAAAAAAAAAAAAAAAAAAAGCAACCCACAACCCACAATCTTTGTCTATTCTGAATGCTTAATTGATCATCTCAAAAAGATGTGTGCCACTACATTGGCTACATGCAGAAATTTCTGTGTGAAGCTCTGTTCATGACAATGCATCTCCTCGCAGATTTTTAACACTGTGGTCAGTTATCAGGCAGCACATCATACTGTCCTTAATTATAGCAAAAAAATGAAGCACTTGAGATGGTGATGATGATTCTTTGATACTATAGAAAGCAGTACACAGGTGATACACAGAAATACTTTGAGCTATAGTCCATATTAAGTTGAAATATTGCTAGATGCCTTTAATCAATAACTAATAAACACAGCAGTTGCAGTATCAATTAGAAATTTGACATGTCATCAGGAAGAAAGTATTTCTGATTTCTGGTTCAGACAGTTATAATCATCTAGTCTAAAGAATATGAAGTGAGGTTGTGCAGCTGATTTTTTGGGATGCCTTTGTTCCATAAGAGGCAGAGCTGCTTTGCATGGAGTGTGTAACCTTCCCCCAGGAGGGAGCCAGGCCTGTGAAGCTGGAAAAGAAAAGCGAGGTCAGAGCGTTGTGACCTGGTCAGATCAGGTCAAGTTCTGACATCTATAATTAACCACTAGGACCGTCCTGTTTCCATGCTTCCTGAGGTGCTGTATGTTCTGTAGAAATTTACCAAGTTTCAGGTTGTGAAGGAATGACTTTTTCTGATGAACCCATGAAATTGCAGTCCACCTTTTTTCTTCCACTCGTTTTGGTTATTAGCAGGTATTTGTCAATCCATTTCCGGCAGCTGACAAGCTGGATGATATTGGAGGAGCCCTATCTATGAGTACCTGCCAGTAACCACTTCTAGATGTGGCCGAAGCTGTCAGGGTGCTTCACGTGTCCCTCCTGAACAGAGCAGAACAAAGCATGCCAGTCACTAACAAGCTTGGATCTGAAAAATGGATACACATCCAACAGGCTTAGTCAAGATAGCCTGCAACAGGCAGAAATCAGGCCTGCCTTGAAATCCCAATTCAAGAACTTGGGTTATTCCAGTGCAGATACAGCAGCAATCAAAATCTTCACTCAGTGCTGCGAACTTGAAGGGAATGTGTATCCACCTGTTTGAAACATCCAGTTTTGCACAGGTTGTTTATTCACTGGCAGTCCTGAGGTATCTGTGTTTGCTCCAACTGATGCTTAGGGAGATGGGCTCCCTCAAATTTAAAATAAAGGGCAATTGCCACAGCTGTGTATCCAGCTCACTGGTGGTGTTTATATGCACAGACAAGAAATGCATGCCTGGACACGGTTCTCTGACAGAAGAAAAAAGAAGTGGGCAGCTCTTCAAGGAAGAAGAGGTGATGCTCTTCTGCAGACTGAGACTATGTGACATTTAGGTGTGTCTTATTTTCATCAGTTAAGTGATTTAAAACTAGATCTGGACGAAAATTTGTAGCATTTGGCGATATAAAATTGGCAATTATACAGTGGTTACTTCTAATTATTGTAAGCTAAGATCTTGAATTAATCCCAGAAAGTCACTGGGAGCATCAGATTAGTCCACATGACAAACTGACCCTGGGGAGAACTGGCTTTAATTTTATTTGTTGAGTTGCTCCATTGCCTTGCGGGAAAAATTACCTTTAGGTAGAAATCAAGTTCAAAATGACAGCATTCCAAGCAATGAGAGTTGAATGAAGTGATAGCAATGAAAGAACTCTTTTTGTGCAGTGAGTGTTCTCCTGCTTTGCGAGGTAGAGTTGGTGAATGCTCAGACAACACCTGCAAGGTGAAGTGAGAACAAGCAATGTGCAGGTTGTTGGTGTGCTGGGTTCTGACTCACAGAGATGCCAGCCAGGTTTCTTTGAAGATAATACAAATCAATGCATAGTAAAGAAATGCCTTTATTAAATGTGGTACTTTAAATGTTATTGCAGGAACAGCTCTGGCAATGGCAAATCAGCACTTAACATTTATTGCTAAATGCTGAAAGTCTCTCAGTGCTGTGTTATAAAAATATTATATTAAATGTATTGCAGAGTGTGGCTTTTACAAAGCCCAAGAATTATTCTCAGAAAAGCAGGCTCGTTCCGTCCCTACAGAGACCATAATTTATGGCACTAGAACTGCAATTTTTGTAGTGAGGGGGAATAACCACACTGTTTCTCTCTGTTTTCAGTTGTTCTGTAATATTCAGGCTGAGGAGAACAACAAGATAAGAAATCTGCAATGTAAAGTTACAGCCACTCCTATGCTTCTCATTACACATTTATTCCCATTATCACAACTCAGTCACTGCAGCAGCTTACTCAGAAGGCTCTTATTCTTGTACAGGCTATTTGAAGGGCTGAATTATTTCTAGCCCCCTGCAAGCTTATGCTTTCTGTTTGTTTACAAGTGACTGATTCTTTATTTCAGTATACCCAGTGTTGGAAGTGCCCTGAAGGAATTAATTGTCAGTAGTGGAACACATACTTTGCATGTTGTATCTCCACTGATACCAGTAAACTTGCTTTGATTTATTTCAGTTTAAGATCTGGTTTTGTTTTCCTCATGTCCTGAAGGCACTGTGATTTTCTTTTCCCTCACCCCTGCCTTTGCAGTAGAGTTCTGCAAGTAGATTTTAAAAAGGCTGCGACTTTATAGGTTTTTACAGTAATTTCTATTTCTATATCTACTGATTTCAAGTCCCTGCAGCGAGAGCTTTAAAACATTCTTCATCTGCCAAATTTCTTGCTCAAAACTCTAGCTGGTGCTCTGCAGTTGACTAACAGGAGCCATGGAAGTAAGTATGAAAAGTGATTGTCTTTTTTTTTTTTTTTTTTAATTTCAATATGTAATGCACTTGCCTTGTTTCATCCCTGTCACACCACGAACACATCTTTTTAGCTGGCACCTGCTGACACTTGGATTAGCTGATTATACAAATGAACCTTTTTATTTATTTGTTTATTTATTTTCCTTGCTTGTCAATTGTACTGATGGACTCAGCGCACTGAGATGATATCTGCCAGGTATAATCTTCATGGTGGGGTACTCAGCATGATGTTTCCATCCAACCAAATCATTGCGTTAGTTTTGCCTCAGTGCCGAAGTCCCAGGCTAAACCTATCTTCTGTTTTCCTGCTACCTGGCATTCAAGGTTAGGGTTTGCTTTCTAATATGCTATCGTAAGTCCTACGCACCACCCAAATGACAGAATGCCAGATATTGAGTTCTCATCCCTCTTTTCACAATGGGGCTGCATACCCAGATGGCAGCTTCTTGTGCTTAACATATAGCAGAGAGCAGTTCTCTCATCAGTGCTCTCAGGCAGCTGCCAAAGACAGCTAAATAACACTTGAGCCAAAGCCCGCTGGTATTAATAGGAAATGGTTTTCAGGACCAGGCTGTAATTCACTGAAATGGATAAGTATCCAGTGTCTGCTTCGTGTGACTATTCACTCTGCTGTGAAGGGAATTTACAAGGTGACACAATATTGGCAGAAAAGTTCATTTATTTTCCCTGTGAAAACTATATGGGAAGGCTCAGATGATATTTCCCTCCTCTAATGGATGCCAGCATGGAATTGTAGATCAAAATGGTTTGGGGCACTACCTTCTAAAAAGCAGATCAAACTTTTAAGCTGTCAACAGTAATGGGCACAAAATGATCTGCATGGCATGTGCTGTGAGATGGCTGCATTCCCAGTCTTCCCCTCTGGTGATACTCGTTTAAGTGCCTGTACTTCTTACATTGAAAGAAGAAATTATATCAGAGGATAAATTAATTTACCATCATTTCATTTCCTTTTAGAAACATAGCACTCAATTCATCTCTGCAGCTTTTTGCCCTCTTCTGACCTATGTGGAAACATTATTGAAATTCTCCTCCTCTGCAGTCTCAAGTACACGCTCACGCAGCTCAGCTGTGGCCCTCAGTACTGTGTATAATGACAGAAGGTAGGCTCTGTTGGGTGAAGCCCAAAACCCTGGCGAAAGAGTGCTTGCTACGAGCGGATGCGTATGTTCAGAGTCCAGCAAATATATATTACTGAGACTGCACTTCAGGTTCTTCTCCATTTATGAGGAAATTTTTCAGATGTTTGGTGAGCAATGCAGAGCTTCAGACCCTTCTTACTCAGTAATAAACTTTTGAGAGAGAAATATAAATGGTATTTTTGTACCCTCATTGTAGCATTAATAGCTCGGAGCAAAGAAATTTAGCAGCCAGCTGCTTCAGTGTTTTGGTGATTTCTGTAAGAGTCTTATTTGCAAACAAAAGAGAAAATTAAGATATAAGTGGATAAGCAGAGTGAAGACCAATGCAGCAGATGAATGTAGTACGAGGGTCTGATGTAGATGTGTTTATGTAGGATTGCAGCTTAAGAGGCAGTTTGGTAGAAAATGATCCCATTCAAGGAGGTGTACTGTAAGTACATTTAAATTTACAGCGATCCAAACTTCGGCAACAAATGTGATTTAATGTACCAGTTCTCCCACATTTCACTCTTCTCCCTCCCTGCCCCAATTCCACCCCTGAATGTAGTGGAGATGAACAGAAAGCTCAATGCCATAAGTGCTGTAAGTGATAGTGGAGCAGGAATGAACTGCAAATATCAGTGTGGTATAGCTGGGAGAATGCGATGGTGGGTTTTCAAAATCTTTACTTTCTGACTCAGCAAACAATATTTGTCCCCACTGAAAATTTCCCCTTCCTTTTCTCCGCTGAATGTCTGTGATTATAAAGTCGGCCAAAATAGTTAATTTGCTTTCTTCAGATTGCCGCGATCACAGTTCCGCAGTGGCTGTTACAGACTAAGTGTGTTTGCAGCTCTGAAGGAGATGTAAAAATCTTTGTCACAGCAGCTACCCTCAAAGGAGGGGATGGGAAAGAGCAATGGGAGCCCGTGTTTGGGAGGTGTGAGCTCCGGCTGGCAGCTGTCCTGCACCACATCCCACTGAGCACATGGGCAGCTGCGCGGTGCCGGTGTGCTCAGCGTCTGCCAGAGCAGCCAGAATAGATGGAAAAGAACCAAGAAACACTCCTGGTGTTGATTTACAAGAGAAAAAATGCACCTTCTGGGTGATCATCCTGGAGCTCTGTTGCACACCTAACAGGCAGCGCTGTTTGAGACGAGGGTTTAAACGATCTCTTTTCTCCTTATTTCTCGGAAGACCACATTCTTTATTAATTTGTAAAACGCCTTCACCGCTGGCCTAGCTTACTCCTCCATTTGTAGCAGTATATCTTAGCTCACAAATAGCTCAGTGAACTTCTTCTAAAGAGCTGTTTTTGCAAAACATGAATATCACATAAGAATAAAATTGATTGCTGAAATAAAAGGTGGCAGCTGAAATATTTTATATTTATACACTCCCTTCAGGAGACCTGGAGAAGAAGTCACAAGACCCAAAAAGCATGTGCAGTTTGCTGAAAGATGGATAGTCTTTCTGTGTTTGCAGCACTATTAGTTATTTATAATGTTTTTCATCCATTACAATGAGAGTTTGCTCACTGAAAAGCATCTTGCCTTCTGGAGAGCAGAGCCATTGACAAGATGAAGCTAAGACTGCGGCAAAGAGATACTGTTGTGTCGTAAACAATGTAGAGCAACATAGCAAAAAATGCCTGGAAAAAAGAATTCCACGTCCTCCACCTTATAATCACTGGAAAAAGCACTTGCTCACTAAGAAAATACACTGTAAGGAAGGAAACACAAACAAACAGCTGAGCACTCAAGGTAGGAAAAGATACCATCCTGAGGCTTAAACTTATCAGCTGTTTTTATTCACAGGAGGACTTGCTCCTATGTCTCATCACCCAGATCTAATGGACATGTTGTACTACGCTAGTGAGAGGTAGCCATATCCTGTGCATTGCTGTGCACTTTCTTGACTGTCATAACATTTTAAGATCAAGTATGCCAATAGTCACAGTGCTCCTGTGCGGCAGCCAGAACCGTCCTTGCTGTTTTACAAACGTGGGATGGGGTATTTGGTCTGCAGCTCTGTGGGATATTCTAGCGGCCTAGCTGATGGAGATCCCTCTTCATTGCCAGATGCCTCCTGGTCCCAGCTTGCTCCTGATGTCTGTGATGGGTGGGCTTGCACCAAGTGCCGCATCTGCCCCTGATGGCACGCTCAGACCTCGCTGGTCTCAGCTCTGCAGCTCCTTGTTCCCTGCACTCCTGCAGTGTGGGTCACATCCAGCAGCACAGCAGCCTGGCGTGGAGCCTCTGTGCTGCACTGCTCCCTTTGCCAGGCGCAGTGCTGTGAGTCTGCTTGTCAGCAAGCACGGCTTCCCCTCACCGTGCTGTCAAAATAGCTCTCTCCTGGGAGCCTTAAATCATTCTGTTTAAAATGCAGTATTATCATAATCCCTGCTTGCTCTCTTTTCCTCAATGTCATTTCATTAAAAAGAGCTGGAACAAACTGAAAAGTTGCCGTAAATTTTCAGCTGATCTCCAGGTCAGGCAGTTGCCATGCAGGGATGGCAGACATGGAGGGAATGCCTCTGATATGCAAAGAAAATGCTACTTTCAGCCATTTGCCGAAGCAGGTGAAATCCAGAGATCCTTGCAGGATGCACTCAGTATGTTGGTTGCAAGAAATTGCTTAAGGCTCATTTTGTACTTTAATTGTGTATTAATTTGACTTAGTTACTGAGCACTGACTAATTTATGCATTCCTAATTTAATGAGCTAATGGTTAGGGATAAAATAATACGTGATGGAATTTACCTTTAGAGTGTTAAATTTTTCTGTTTTACAACAATTTTAATGCATCTGTGTACAAGTCAATTAAATTCGCAATTTATTGCTCGTTGTAGTAATTATTTGCCTTCTCCACATCATGAATCATAACAGAAAAAATCACCATGGCAAACAGTAGGCAAGTGAAAGCCAGGCAACAGGTGTGTCCGAGAACTCTCTGGGATTTCTTGAAGGTCAGTATGTTGTATGAGTATTGGTTTGGTAAATGAATAAAGCCATGCGGGGACTGAGATTGTAGACAGGTTATCTGCTGAAATCAGGGGCTAATTCTCAGCTCTTCAGGATGGGTGTCTGCATTTCAGTGAAACACTGTTCCCTTACACCAGCTGAGGTTGTGTGAATGGGTTTTCTTCATGTTATTAATACTTTGTGCTGAGAATTGTACACTGTTCAAGTATAAGCTCATTGCAAAGCACTGCAGTGCATGACAAATAATCTTGTACGTCAGCTTGTCAAGATGACTTATTTAAGTGGGATTAAAAGTTATTCATTCAGAAATTCAGACATTTCTTCCCTGGGGCGTATCAGCATACAGCAAAACTTGTTATTATTAGCCGTGATAATGTTGGTAACAGAGAGATAAACATGTGAGTCATGAAGAACACAGGCAGAGAACAGCCATCTCCTGACAGCACGGTGGGCAGGGTGAGCAATGCACCCAGCACACGTGTGGCAGGCAGGGAAATGGCACAGCATCGTGGTGTCATCACGATCCCAGCAGTTAAAAGAGGTGGAAGAGGAGGAAGAGTGAAAGGAGATAAAAGAATATGAAGGGCAGTAGAGATGTGGGAGGGAGGAATATTCCATTCCTCTGTTTTAACTGATTTGTCAGTTTGTCTGAGTTTAAACACTGCCACACAATAGATATTCTGTTGGCAAATGTTATTTAATTTTATTGGTATGTTTCAGGATGAAGTTCATGCAATTTTAACTTTGTAGTGATAATTTGAAGACATTCACTAACATTTTGAATAAAATGAAAATTGGGTTTTTCATTGCCAATTCTTCCAACTGTACTTAGGAAATGGCCTGGACCTTGTTTTGTCTGAGGGTGGGAGGTGCTGTTTACAGCCATCAGTCACAGTGTACCAAGCAATTCTGTGCCGTGATAAAGCAAGTCATGTTTCCTGATGTGAGAATGCAGAGGAACATTTAAAATTCTCTGACCTACGCCTACCCTGAGGCAGAAATGCTCTTTCCAGCTTGCTTCTAGAAAAGCATTTTACCCTGGACTCCCAGTGGATTGCGAGCCAGGTGTGTGTGTCTCCTACTGACACAGCTGCACTGGTGGGAGCATTGCTGTTTGGTTAATGGCTTGCGATGGGAATGACTGCATTTCAGTACAGAATTTCTCACGCTAGTAGCAATACTCTTGGATTTTCTTTCATGCTTTGATAAGTAATTAGGCTTTGACAGCTGGTGCAAAATTTATTTTCATTTCTTTCTGTTAAAGTGGATGATCCCTTTATTCAGATTATCAGTGCCATAATAATAGATTTAAAACTCACCTATGATAATTGGAATGGCTCTGGAACCTCGAATTTCTAACAAGGCCCCTTGCTCAGGAAAGAGTCATTTCACCTCTGGTCGTGGTCCGTCCGTGGGAATCAGGGTCTCCTTCAGGTTTAGATGTTCATTAGAATTCTGTATGAATCACTTCAAAGGGCACTGCATGCAGTGGTTTGTACGCTTCGGCTAAGCAGGTGCCCTCTCTTAGAGAAAGCATGGCACTGAGATTAGTTACCTTGAAAATACATTTGCGTTTTCAAAAAGACCACCGGATGTTTTTTGTCTCAATGTATGTGATCCTGTTATTTCAATATTTGTAAGAAAACCTGGGAAAACTGGCATTTTTAAATGGTGACACGTTCCATTTTGACATTTTTACTGCAAGAACTTGTGGTCATTTTGTTTAGAAACAATTTCTTGTTTCAGTACATTTTGTTAGTTGTGAAGAGAGTTGTACAAGCAAAGAACCATAAACCAAGCAAATATTTCAAATATGTGGAAAGCGTTCCATACGATAAGTGGTAAATATTAGCAGCATATGAGAGTGTGTGCTTAAGCTGAAAGCTGGTAATGTTCATCAGTTTATTACAGCCCTTGGCCCATACAGTGGAGATATTGGTTTAAATTTCAGTTCATAATGCAGCTGCAAAGGATCAAGTGCTGGGTAGCTTGTTTTCTGAACTTAAGTCAACACTATAAATCAAGCTGCAGGAGGAGTATGATTTAATTTATTAACAGTTGGAGGATTTATTACAGCACTATTAAATATTTAATTTAATTAAATCTAAAGTATTTAAACACTGTTTTTCAAATAATGTTTGCCTATTAATTAAAGTGGCTAAATGTTCAAATTAATTAGAAATGTGGATTGTTGGTAAGAAATAAACCCATACACATTTTACTGCCTGGGGTGCTCACAGCACTTTCCCACTGTACGATGCAGTGATCGCAGTATTACCTCCTTCTGTCAGAGCTGCTCCTGGTCTGGGTCTGTACACACAACTGGGCAGAGAAGAGCTCAGCTCGAGCAGACCCCGGAACTCTGCCATCCCTGTCCTTGGGCAGCCCACTTCCTGCTCCATTGGCTCACCTGCGGTCTCAGCACCTCCTAGGGTCAGAAGCCGGCGCTCATAACCCAGGAATCCTGTGGCAGTGCTGTGAAGAGAGCTCCTGATGGTGGGTGACATTTCTGCCTTGCACCAGCTTGCACATGGCACATACCTGAAACAGCACCGCATATTCTGAAATGAATGCCTGGGGATTCTTCTGCACTTAAGTTTTCTCATAGCGGGGATTTCCTCATTTAAGCTCCTATGTGTCAGTCCAGATCGCCCTATTATGACAGATTTCCTCCTAGGGCTTAAACATCTTCAGATTTTCACTTCCCAGAACTGTGGGAAAGGGATTCCCAGTCCCTTGGCAACTGAGATGTGTTCTATTGGGGTGCTTTATCAGATCCTCCCTACTGGTATGAAACTGTGGTTACTTCTATAACAGTACGAAGACAACATGAAATAGTAATCAACTGGTGAACTACACATTTGACTGAGGACAGTGAAGAAATGCATTTGTGCCCAGATTCCTGATCAGCTTTTTCTGTAGCTTAAAATCAAACAAATCTGACTAATCACCTCCTTGCAAAAAATGCAGCCGCTCACTCTCTCTTCCTATCAAATGCCTCAAGTAAATAACACATCTTGTGGCAATGTCGTGACTCTCGTATGTGCTCTGCAAAACAAGAAGTATTAGTTAGTAGGAGCTTGGAGTGTACAGTAGTTTTGAAAGCCAGATCATAAACATTCTCTCTCTTTCTCTCTCTTTTTTTTTTTAATTTCATGCCTGTGTTTCTGAAGAACAGATTTTACTGTACAAAGCAGATTACTGAAGCCCACTGAGGAAGCTGGTTTTCATTTCATTTCAAGCATTGTATGATCTGAATTCCTGCCAGTATTACAATAAATAAATAAAGACAAAAATATGTTTGAAAAGCAAAAAGGAAGAAAGGCAACAGCACACTCTGCCATGAAGTGTGCATTTCTTTTCTTTGACACGTGTTCCTTCCCTGCTGTGTCGCTATGAAGTGATGACAATAGCTGTATTGAATTGCACTGTGTGTCACCAGTCACTTGATTTTAACAGAATGGATTATTACTACATCATTTGAACTTTTCTGCTCTACTAATTTTGCGGCATCTTCTATTTTGGTCATTTGTCCTACATTTTAAAAAGCAAATTACCATCTCACATTTCATCTCCCCTGGCTTGAAAGAGTCTGTATTGCTCTTTTCAGTGCTTCCACTGTAGGTATTCCCATCTCCCTCAGCCGCTCCTCATAAGACCTGTGCTCCAGACCCCTCACCAGCTTTGTTGCCCTTCTCTGGACAAATTGACGTTCCATGGCCTCAGTGTCTTTCTTGTAGTGAGGGGCCCAAAACTGAACACAGCACTCGAGGTGCGGCCTCACCAGAGCTGAGTACAGGGGATGATCACCTCCCTGCTCCTGCTGGCCGCACCATTTCTGATGCAGGCCAGGATGCCGTTGGCCCTCTTGGCCACCTGGACAAATACTATTTCCAGACATCTCTTGATGAGTTTACTTGGTACCTGGCCTGATGGCTGCAGATGGATCTCACCTGTCTCAAAGTGGGAAGTGGATCCTAGCCCAGAAGTTGGCAGGGCTCCTTGAGAGGGCTTTAAACTGGATGTGAAAGGGGAAGGGGTTGAAACAAGGCTTGCTAGAGATGAACCTCCCTTGAAACTAGTGGTAGGACAAGAGGGGGTGGCCTCAAGTTGTACCAGGGGAGGTTCATGTTGGATATTAGGAAAAATTCCTTCCAGGAAAGAGTGGTCAGGGAATGGGCTCCCCAGGGAAGTGGTTGAGTCGCTGTCCCTGGAGGCATTCAAGAAATGTTTGGATGTTGTACTAAGGGATGTGGTTTAGTGGGGAAATGTTAGTGATAGGTGGACAGTTGGACTGAGTAGGCTTGGAAGTCTTTTCCAACCTTGGTGATTCTATGATTCTGTGAGTTCTGACAGCATCTGCTGTACGTGTGGGACTGATACCTGCCTAACTCAGGTCCTTGGAGGCAATCACAGCATCCATTCAGTAGCTGCTTCTCTTAAATATCTCTCAAAACTTCAACTGCTGAAGTTTATCTTAAAGAATTTGTCTAAATATTTTGTGCTTTGTTCTGGGAATTACTGCACTGAGATAGCTAGAACAAGGATAACAAATTACTTTCACTGTCTTAAACACCATCTAATTTGTATTCAGTTTTTGGTTTTTCTTCAAGTGATTACATTGATTCACAGTTTTTCCTTTAAATCAGTGTTTTCTCTCTCTCAAAAAATCAAACTCAAATTTACTCAAACTCATCTGGACAATATTACATGATTGTGACAGAAACACTTCACATTTTTAAAAAGTTGGATTGTTTATTTCCACACCTTATTTTAAAAATCCCCGTCTCAAGGGTTAAGATGATTTTGATTTTACTTGAAGAAAAACAAACACTCATATCTTAGCTGGTAAGCAAGAATTTTCATTCAATATTTAAACCATACATTTTCCAACTTTTCATATTAGCTGGAAAAAAATGTTTATTGTTACTGTTTGGACACTGAGCCAAGAAATCAATTACTGGCACAGCTCCACTCTGTCGCTCTCTGGGGGGAAATTCTGCTCTCTCAGAAGTACTGGAATCAATGAGAACGCATGGCTTTTTGTGGCACGCTGCCAGTGCTAGCAGACAATTTTGGAATCCCCCCAGGTAAGCCCTGGCCTGTCCCTGGGCAGGTGGCTGGGCCCAGCCTGGCATGAGCCCCCACCACATCCCTGGCGCCTGCCCTGCGCTGGCAAGTCAGGCTCTTGGCCGTGTTCATTGGTTTACCATGCTCATTATCCCTCCATCACGGCTTTAAAAGTGTTAAATACCGTGTTAATAATATCTCTAAGAAATAATTCTCTGTCCCCAGTGTCCTGTGGATGCCTTGTCAAATTTCTAACAAAGAGCTTGTCTTTTTTTTTATTGTTGAAAGCTGGCTTTCAACAATTTAAAAATAGGAAATACAGAGCTAAAAACAGAATCTGTGCTGCTTGTCCTTGTTCCATACAGCTGAGCTGGACGTGCAGGGCAGAACCTGGCTTCCCATTGGCACTGGAGCAGAGCAGGAAGTGAGGGAGCACCCCACCATGGGGCAGCAGTCCTCACCAGTAATGGGCCTGGTGGGGCAGAGGGGCAGGTGGGGAAGTGGGTATGTTCATCCTGAATACATGATTCTGGAATGGACAGCAAAAACATGTGCAAGAGGCTGGTTTTATGCTGCATTTGCTCTCATTTAAAAATGTGCGCAGGTGAGTCAGAAAGCTGCTGAAGCAGGGGGAGCGTGAAAGTGAACATTTGACTGAGCTGTTATCCTTCTGTACTAGTGGATGATGTACTTACATGCAAAGTAACTTTTATGAAATAAATAACATCCAGATCATTTAGTACAGTCACACCTTTCAAATTTGTTAATCCTTCTGGGAATGGCTTGTAGATCCATTATGTAAAAATCCAGGGTGAATATTATGAATAAAAGATCATTAATGTAAGCATTACAAGAGGGGGAAGTGGATTTCGTTTATGTGCTTGTTCTTCTTCTGCTGTCAATGTCACTGAATACATGGCTGAATATACTTCTGCTCTCAGCTTCCAGAGTCCTCAGTTCTTTGCTGTGCTTGCAGGTACATGAGTGCCAGTGGTGTTGTCCCACTGCTTGTGAATGCTTTCAGCCAACAGTGAGGCTGAAAGATTCTGAACACCTCTGTGAGTGGTGTGCAGAACTGTGCTGCATGCAGAGCAGGAAAGGGCACTACAGAGGAGAGGGCAGGATCTGTCTGCAGTCAGTCTAAGAGCAGCACAACCATGTCCAGTTCTGCTCTTTTCTGTACCTGCAAACACTGGGCAGTATTTGGACCTTACCGCTTCTGTATTTTTCATTCATGCCAGTGGCTTCTCCCTGACAATAGGGATGCTGTGCAGTTGCCCCTCACTGTGCGTATTTTTTGCAGAATACCTGATCCTTTGTTTTTGACACCACAATTGATGAAACAGAGATTATGTCCCCAGACCAATGATGTTTTGGAAGAGGGGAAAAAGAAAAACATAAAAAAACTCAGCTAGAACAGATACATTTTAGATGCACATATCTAATTAAAGAAAGAACAGAACATGGCATCTGCAGGGAATAAACTCTAGCAAGCAGAATTGCTTTTAGAGAGGCCATTTCTTTCTGACCTCTCCCTGCGGTACCAGCAGGTCTCAGAGCCCCACAGGACATGCAGCCCTTTTGAGCTGAGCAAGCAGGCAGTGATGTATTCATGGTGGTAGTGGAACTGGCAGCAACACTGCCATGAGTTGGAAACGTGTCTATCAAAGCTGCAAGAGCTTAAATAGAAACGATGAGAAATCTGTGTGTGGGAAGCTGGCCCAGCTGCTGCCCGCATCAGGTCTGTCTAATAAATATGCCAGACCTTAGCTTTCATCAGCATCAAGCACATACAAGGAACAAGTGCATATGCTGTCTAATTTCTACCGGTTATCTGAGTGATTTACTGGGCCTTCACTGGAGTCCTAGTGATACTAATTGCTGTGTACAATTGCTATGGTGATGTTGATAGAGTTGATAGTTTACAGGTGATGTTGGTGACGTAAAACTCTGAATAGAAGCAGTGCCGGCTCCTGCCATGCAGAGACTTGATGGCATTAACTCTGGACTGCAGCAGCTCCTGAAGTGCTGTATAGTCGCATGTAGGGTGAAATTTATCTCATTAAACTTTAGGTATCTGAAGGTGAAGCCGTTACTCTAAGCTAGTTGTCAAGGGCTATCTCCATCATTAATATGAGATGCCATTTGGAAGGAGACAGGTCTGCATTGGAGTGCAGGGAATATGCAGCACTTTCTCAGGAGGGGATCACGAGTGCTAAAATAAGATCAGGCACAGCAGAGTGCAAAGGCCACTGAAAGCTCTTAGATTTGTCATGCCTAAGATTTATTTTTGCACTTTTAAATCACTATTCAATTTTCATCCTTTTCTTCTCCCATTTCCAATGAAATTAAAGGTCTGATTTAAAGTGAAAAAGGAATTGCTTTAAAACCCGCTGTGCTGAAAAAGACCAAAGGTGCTACTACTCAGTTTTTGTCATTCTGACACCTCACTGAGTGTTTCAGTGCAGAGCAGCAAGGGGCTGGTTGTAGCCTGTGGCTTGCTAGAAGCTGCCAGCGCAGTAATGGCACGGGAATCTACAGGGGTGCATAGTTCCTATGCTCTTTTTCAAACCTATATTTTGCACTACATTGTGCTCTCCCACCCCAATTCAATGCAATTGGTAAAAACAAACAAATGGCCTTATTTCAGTTTCTCCTTTCCCCTCCCTTTCCTTTCCTTTCTGTCTCCTTTTTTTCCCCATTTAGCAAATAGTCCCTTGCAACCTTCTGCTAAGAGTCTCAGCTCACAAACTCTCCTTATGGTTTGCAGCTCTGGAGATGAGTGTGCTGTGCGCCTGCCCTCCCCTGTCTGCCCATTTCCAGCTGGTGCTGAGACTGTGTAGTGGTCTGCAGTGTTCCTGAGCTCCACTAACTTCAAGTTACTGCCTTTGCAGTGTTTGTCCAAGGAGTTTAACACACAGGCTATGGTGTGACCATTTGGAGATGACGGTAAGAGCCTGGGCTACCAACCAGGTGGGTCAGGATGGCTCTGAGAGTCTGCATGTGCATAGATCCTGTACAGGTGACAGTCCCACCAGCCTGAGACATGCTGGGAGAGCCTATGAGTTGTGTATAGAGATGGGATGAACTTGAAATATCACAGAACTCGTTGCTGTATGTGTTAGATTTCATTGGCTTTGGCATTTAGGGCCAGCTTCTCCACATGCAAATCGTCAGTTTCTCCCTGCAGAGTGACAGTACCTGGCAGCATATCAGAACATGACCTGCCTTTACAGGGCCCTACTGACCCTCTTTCCAGTGTATATATATTTGTTTAAATGATTTGTCTATATCATGTCTGATACATGGCAGCTTGGTAGAATGAGTTGTTACCATATTAACCTTTCAAGCACTTAAGTCCAGCTTAAGTGATTATTAGATCAGCTATGACAGAATATTGGCTATTAGCACAGCTTATCTCACATGTACTGTAAGACAGCATTTCAGTTTTTTCTCAGAACACCACCAACACTAGCACGTCCACCAAAACCTCATCGTCTCACTCTGGCTTCACAAATTTCTGCTCTCAGAACACTGTTACCAGGCTGTTGCTTGAATGTACTCAAGAGCTTTTTATCTCTAGAAGATTACAGGTGCTGCCTGCTAGACTCTAAACCTCTTCATGTAAGCTGCTAAATTCAGTTGCAGTACTCGCCTCCCAGTGCACTCCCCACCCTCTTCTGGTCAATGCTGTGGGTGTACCCCTGGCAGCACTTGCAGCACATCTGTGGAAATCTGTGACAGAGGCTCAGAGATATTTGCCTTCAGCATTGTGGCTGAGAGATGCTGTGATTCCTTCCGACCGCAGGCTGTGTAGAGGTATAAGAAACAGGCTTCAGACTGGCAGGAAGTTGTGCCTCAGCCCTCCATGCTGAAGGATGGGATCTGTGTGGGTGTGTTACTGATCCTTGCTGCTGTTTTCACTGCTAGATTAAAAGCCATTTAGTCCCTGATGTTTTTCTCCATGAGGACACAGTAATACTCTGTAATCAAGTCACCTTTAGCCTTCTTTTTAATAAACCAAGCAGGTTGAGCTCTTTAATTGCTCACTGTAGAGCATTTCCTGCAGACCTCAATAACTTTTCAGTCCTTGCTAAACTCCCTCAAGTGTTTAACTCATTACTATGCCTGAGCCTTTAAAAAATGTCTACCGTGTGTACACCTCAACCCCCTTTCATGAAGTACACCTGGTGTATAAGTGACGAAAGAATGAGAGAGAAAAAGAAATGAAATCCTGCACTTGTGCATAGATAACATTAGCTAAGACGTCTGGATGAATATTGGTGCTTGAAGCAATTTTCATACTATTGCTTCTGGGATCTGAGGAGCAAATAGCCTCTCATTTAATTTATACTGTAATAAAATCTCCTATTGATTTTAATAAAATTGAAGACGATCGTTTTGAATGTAATCCCCAAGGCAGCTTCTTCATAAAACCTGACTCTTCTTATTTTCTTTGCATGTATACACTGCAGTTTGTGCCTGATGGCAGTGAACCAGGGTTCTGCCATCCCACAGCACTCATTCTGCCCTGCTCAGCCAAGAGCCAGAGCCAGGTGTGTGCCAGGTGCAAAGAACACAGCCACGCTTTGGCTTTGTGCATTTTGATGCTGTTGGACTTGAGGTGTGGGGAGGGAGAAACTTTTGAGGGAAGTGTCTACAACTGCCCAAGAGGCAGTGAGTTTTGGTGCCTGGAGAGAAGGACCTCTGAAGGAGCAAACCACAATAATTGCGATCGCTAATCATCACATCTCAGTACTGTATAACCTGATTTTTCTATGGGAAGTCCACAGTATGCTCTTGATCTTTAAACAATGATCTGTAGTGTATTAAATATTGAGAATTGGAGTGTTGCCTTATAAGCTGACCCTGGAAATCTCAGTAATAGGAGAGGAGTAGGGGCCTGCAGCTGGTGGCAGTGCTGGACACTGCGTGGCAGGAGAAGAGCTCAGCGCAGGGCAGGGGCAGTTTTGGGCATACTGCACAAATCACATAAGTATGTTGGGGTGGGTTGGATCGCCCATCTTTTTAGCAGCTCATTCTGTACCCATTTTCCTCCTTTTCCTTCTGCATGCCCCCTTTTTCTCCATGATTTACTGCACTTGTGAAGCCTATTTGAGCATGTGATAAGCAACGGTAACAGTGAGCTGAAACCAGCAATGTTTCTCCCTGTCTCCTCCCTCCCTCCCTATCTGACTGCGCTCCACGGAGGAGCAGTGTCGCAGGGCGGTGCTGCAGGCAGGGAGTCGTGCCTCAGCCCAGATGGCTGCCCGAGGCAGGGCCCCAGCTCAGCATGTGCTGGGCCTGTTCCTCAGGTCTGGCACAGCCTGCCTCTAGCAGTTGTAGACAGAGACCTACAAGACCAATGGACCTACGGGAATTGATAGGGATGGGCCTAGGGGATTGATAGGAAAACCCATTCAATTCCCTTCGGCTGCTTAAAAGTCTCATACTGAACAGCCAGCTTCTAAAAGCAGTGGAAGGCTCTTCCTGCTGCTCTGCCCTTCACCACCAGAAACTGTGCTGGAGCACAGCAGGACCTGCTGGCAGTCACAGCCACTGGGAGCTGTGAGGTAAGCCCATGGGAATGGTGAACGTTCCTTGTCAGCATGAGGGCAGCCGCAAACACGTGCTGACCCCGAGAGTGATGCGAAGCAGGAAGTGCAGGTCACAGGGAGGGCACAGGGACAGGCTGCGTGTCCCGGAGCTGCACGAGGCCGGGCTGCAGAGTGCTGGGCCTGCACCAGGCCCGGCTGATGAGCCTCAGCCCCTGTTGGCTCCGACCCGACCTGCAGAGATGCTGGCAGCTGGAAGCTGCGTGGAGCTCGAGGAGCCCTCCTTGTGCTTCTCCCAGGAAGGCTGGAGCTGCTGCCGCTGCATGAGGCCTCTCAGGAAGGCGTGTGGATGAATGCACTGCTTTTCTGAAGACGCACATAGAAAATATCACTAAAAACTTCTGCTAGGACTAGCTGCTGTACAGGGTGTGCTATTTTCTTATTATGTTTCTTTCTTAGGGGAAATAAGGAATTATTTTCACTTTAGATTTATACAGTCAATAAGATGTGAACTGAATGGTGAATCGGGCCCCTGGAGGAAATTGTCTTGTCACAGTGTGTAAGGATCTGTGGGAGCATCGTATCATCACTGCTGTGTGATTGCAATATAGGGTAAGAAGAGTCATTCTTATTTTGTTTCTGCATCCTACTTTCTTTCTTTTTTTTTTTCTTTCCATCAATCTGTTTGTTAATTATGAAGAAAATACATTTTACAGAAATTAAAGCTGTGATCCAATAGGATATTTAAACATATGCCCGACTTTCAGGTACAGAAGTAGGTCAGTTGGCTTCCTGAAGTTGCATTTGTTAGAAACCATATTTTTCCTTTGTAAAATCCAATTGGAGAAAATCTGTAAGTCTTAACTTGTGTATATAAAAATGAAGATTATCAAAAGATGAGGAGAGGCCCATCAGAGCAAACATTCAGTACATTTGCTTTGGCTGAATAGGAAACCAGGAATGTGCCTTAAAATGAAATTCATCTCTTTTAAGAACCATTAATTTCAACTTACTTACAGTTGGCTCTGTCTTGAGGATTTTTTTCTGGAACCTTCTGCTGACCTCTACCAGAGGAAGAATATGACTCCTAAGTAGTATTTAAACTGCACCAGGCTGAGTTTGGCATGCTCAATGAAGGGATGCTATCCAGAGGGACCTGGACAGGCTTGAGAGGTGGGCCCATGTCAACCTCATGAAGTTCAACAAGGCTAAGTGCAAGGTCCTACATCTCGGCTGGGGCAGTCAAGCACAGATACATGTTGGGCAGAGAATAGCTTGAGAGCAGCTCTGAGGAGAAGGATTTGGAAGTGTCAGTTGATGAGAGATTCAATATGAGCCAGCAGTGTTCACTTGCAGCCCAGAAGGCCAGCCATATCCTGGGTTACATCAAGAGATGTGTGACCAGCAGGTTGAGGGAGGTGATTCTGACCCTCTACTCTGTTCTTATGAGACACCACCTGGAGCACTGCATCCAGTTCTGGAGCCCCCAGCCCAAGACATGGAGCTGTTGGAGCAGGTCCAGAGGAGGGGCACGAAGATGATCAGAGGTCCGAAGCACCTTGCCTATGAAGACAGGCTGAGAGACTCAGTCTGAAGAAGGCTCCGAAGAGACCTTATAGTGGCCTTCCAGCACCTGAAGGGGGACTGAAGGAAAGCTGGGGAGTGGCTTTTTATAAGGGCAGGTAGCAACAGGATGAAGGGAAGTGGTTATAAACTAGAAGAGGGTAGATTTAGACTGGATATCAGGAAGAAATTCTTCACTGTGAGGATGGTGAGACACTGGAACAGGTTGCCCAGTGAGGCTGTGAATGCTCCCTCCCTTAAAGTATTCAAGGCCAGGCTGGATGGGGCTGTGAGCCACCTGGTCTAGAGAGTGGTATCCCTACATATAGCAGGGGGTTGGAACTAGATAATCTTAAAGGTCCCTTTCAACTCAAACCATTCTATGATTCTGTGATTCCACGATTCAGAGCAGGTGCTCCATGTAAAAATGTTAGCAATCTGCTAAATATTTATGAGCAAGCAGATTGAGGTCAAAACAAGCACTTCTCTTACTTTTCAGAGTTCTAAGTTTCAGAGCTCTCAAACTGAGCAGCTCCCTGTAGAGAGGTTGCTCCTGGTGACGGGCCGGGACACAGGCATGGGTAGCAGTGCCAGCTCCTCACCAACACAGAGCTTTACAGAAAGTGCCAGGCTGAAGGAGAGTGCTGTTCATTGCAAAGAGCCTGTTCCCTCTCCTAAGAGAAGCGAAGATCTTCTTTTGATGCAATCAAAGGCAGGTTGATTTCTTCAGCCCTTGAGCTCATGAGCTTCAATCACAACATATCTTCCAAAGCAGGGCTTATCTGGGGTAAATGAAGAGTGGTTCTCTCTGTTGGTGATGAGAAAACAAGCACTCCTCTTGATTGGATTGCTCCTGTATAGCAGTCCTGTGGATAGCTGTGCTGTCTCTGCAGCAGGCTGAGTGCACATCAAGCACTCCAAAATTTATTTTCCAGCTTTACAGCTGGAATGGGAACAAATTCAATTCCAGAAAATTCCATTTAATATGAGAAACAACTTTACTATGAGGGTGGTTAAATCCTGGCACTGTTGCCCTGAGGAATTGTGTGGTCTCCATCGTTGGTGATGCCCAGAGCCTGTCTGGACTTGGTCCTGGGCAACCTACTCAAGTTTACTTAAAACAAATGAGGATTTGCACATCCCTCTCACACTCATCAAACCAAGCTGTTCCATGCTGACAAGCACCCACTCAACTCCCTGGCCTGAACACCTCCCTGACAAAACCCCAGCACAGCTTACGGGGTGGGCAGCCACTGCCATCCTGGTGGCAAACAAATGGCTTCTGCTAATGAAGTCTTGTCAGGCTTTAATTCCTTGTAAATGCAATCTTGGGTTGTTTGTCAGCATGCTGAACACAGAATGGGCAAAGTGATCACGTCCTTGTTCCCTGGCCTGCCTTGTAAATCAGGGAGGTGACATGTTTTCCATCTCCAGGGTATAGTTTGTAGAACAGATGGAGGTTGCAGAGTACAGATGACATTGAAAGACTCATTTGAAAATCTCCCCCGTATTAAGTTGGATGTTGACCCAGAGATTGAGTGATTGTGCAACTGTGAGTGTCCCAGTGATTTAGGATCAAAAATGACAGTTTAGAAACATGGATCTGGAGAATGCTACTTCACTGAGGCTCCTAAAAGACACATTTCTAAAGGTCTAAAGCCACTGTATAGGACTGTCTGATATTTTAAAAGTGTCATGCACTGCCTGCTGATACCTTTGCATACAATGAAGTCATGGCTATAGATTAGAAATACCATAAGAATTAGACTGGAAAATAAACTCTAAAACCCACAGTTGCTTAGGTGGTCCTGTACACTTCAGGGTAGGTTTCAGATTGGTGAGATACCTGCACCTGTTTCAGTACCTTCACATCTGCGCTGAAGTGCTGTGTGACAGAGGGGATGGGGCTGTCCCATACCTGACAGGGCTTTCCCAGCCAAGAGCCAGCTGTGAAACCATGCTCACCTCTGCAATATGCAGCTCACAGCTCAGCATTCTGCCTGCCCTGCAGAGCAGCCAGCACTGCAGCACTGAGCATTAATGCAGGCATGACATCCATGTCAGCTGAAGAGAAAATTTCATTATGTTCCCAGAGCGGAAGAGGTTTTGTTCTGCTCAGATGGTCCACAAGCTGCATCAGCCCAAACGCAGCCATTTCCACAGGCTGCATCTGTTACTTCTCTGCACACACTCAGTGTTCCATCAAGGCACAATATGCCCTATAAACCACCAGCCAATGGGAAAAAGCACCTTGCCAAGAGTGGCAAAGATGCTCCTGCTGCAGCCCGAGAGCAGCCAGTGCTCCCAGCAGTGAGCAGCACCCGGCAGCGAGTTGCAGGTGCACTTTAGAAGAACCATCATGTAGCAGGGTGTTGCGACAACACATCAGCACTCAAACATACATATATCACTGCTTTCATCTGCACAGGCAAAAATGCTTTTTGAACAGAAGTGGAAACTGATGACTTAAAAACAGCTCATATAGTTGCAGGAAAAAAGGGAGTGTGGAATTCTGGCCCAGCTTAGCCAGGCAGTTCTGCTTTGCATCCATGGAAACAGCCTGCCTGAGATTTGCCAGCATTTGTGTTTCACCACGATTTTTATGACCACGTAGTCATCAAATGCTGTGTAATCAGTCAGTGTTTGCTGCTCAGATGCTGTGCTTTCTGCTGGAGGCACCGTGCCCTGCGCAGTGGGGTTGTGGCAGCCGCCCTGCTAGTGGCTAGGGCCAATGGCAGTCAAGAGCTGAGGGGAGCCTCAAGGCCTGGGCCGTGTCTCTCGGATCCATAGGGGGCTTCAGCTCAGTGGCACTGCAGATATTTAATTTTTGGAGTAATTTTTCAGAAGAACGAGTTAGCTGTTTTGAAAGTGCTTTTTTGGGGCAGTGGTGCTGGTCTGACAAGAATGCAGGAATGGTGCAGGAAAACTAGGGAAACTGGGACTCCCTTTCATCTGTCCTATTCATGAAGGCCAATTTTCTTCCCCTGCTTGATGTAACTGTCATGTTGCCAATCTAATATTCCAAGTTTATGAAGAACAACAAATCAATACTCTTTTTTGAAAACTGCTGATTAATTAATTGCTGGTGTCTGCCTGCATGCTACGGTTGTATTAGATGTCAACAGTAATTAATTTCTATAGGAAATTGTTCTTGCTGATTTTTGAGCACCAGGTCTGTTCCCCTCATTGCTGCATATTCATCAGAGGAACCTTGTGTAGCTCTGTGATGGGTGCAGCTCGGCCCAGCAGGGCAAGGGGTGGAAAGGAGATGCATCTGCACCGCAGCTCTGGGAGATCTCACAGAGTGCCCAAGTGAAGTATGCTCCTTTGGCCTCCAAAAAAAAGTGAAAACACATGCAAATAACTGAGATAGAGATGTGTATTCCTTTGGAAAAGCAAACAAAAAATCACTGTATTTACCAAAATAGAAAATAATTTGCAAAATCCCCTTCTGCTACTTTACAAAAACCATTGCTCTTGGATCATAGGTACTTTGAAGCCAGATAAAGCCTCAGCTCTTCTGGCTGGCATACAAACTGCTTCTTGTTAACAACCAAACAGAACGCAGCTCTCATCAGTCTATAGAGTACTCCAGGATAAATAGGAAGGAAGTCACCTATCCTCCTTTATCCTCACCAGTGGTAAACATAGTGTGTTTCTGGAATTTTTACTTAGATCAGTTCTCTTCCCCGAAGGTCGAGTGAGGCAGTTCACTGATTACTCACCTGGTACCTTACGAGCCAGTTCAAAAGGTTCACCAGACAGGATCTTCAGGACTGAATTCTGTGCTCTTAATGCAGTCTCTCCTTAACAGTAGGATCCTTCTCTTGTATGTAGCGGATATACAATTCTTCCATCTATACAATCTTTCATCCGGAAGCATGCACTTTAAGCTATCTCTTATGAGTACAGGAGTGAAATATAGTACTGTTTCACCTGCTGGTGAAGTGCAGCCTCTCCTGGGACTAGAAACTGCAGCTGCTCAGTGATGCAGAGATTGAGGGAGGAACAGCTACAGCAGCTCGTCCTCCCAGCTACAATGTGGGTATTTGGGAATACAAGGATACAATTAAGCAAATTGGAGTTAAGCCAGGACACCAGCACTAAAGGTGTCAAAAACTCCGGTGTTACCAGAGGTCCCAATTCACTGTGATTCTGACAACTTTACAGCTTAATAAATGACACAAACAGCCCTAAAACATCTGTATAGCACCAGTGTGAGCTTCAAGCTGGTGACATACCTGCAGGTTGGCCTCATTACTAGCATGTGCTGAGGTCCCCTGGAACAGTGGCAGAAGGGAAGAACACTGCTTGTGATTTACAGTTATACTTTAGAAATAGCTCTTCCTGAAATACTTAGGGAAAATTCTAGGGAAACCTCAGCTCTCTCAGTTGTTCAAGTGATTTATTAATTTAGTTTCTTAATCTGATAAGATTTTCTCTCTACCTTCACCTGTTACTTCAGGGTTATTTCTACAAAATCACTGGAACGTCTTGGGGCATGAATGTATTGTAATGCAAGCAGCATTTATTTACTCTATTTTACTGAGAAGTAACAGGTCCTTGTCCAATAATGCCCACTGCAGTAAGTATAAGTCTGAGGGTTGAGCTGTCAATTTCCAGCTCTGACATGGCAGGGGGAGGTTGGGAACAGTGCATGGATGGGAGTTGACTTTAGCCTGGATTTCCTGCATGTGCTGTTTTACTGCATGTGCTGTTTTGGATACCTTTCCTTACCCTGACATTTCTGTTCTTTCAGCAACTTCTCTGCTGCACTGCAAGGTGAGAGGACTTCAACTTGGAGATGCATCTCCTCAGGCTCTGGAAACACATATCTCCTGCTGCAGGAGCACTGCATGTCCATTTACAGCTTCTGGAGGACTCCACTAAGCTTACTTCCATGTTGGAGCTCTGTTTGATGAAGAGGGGAAAAAGTTCCTGAAGGCTGCAAGCCCTGGTTGCTGCAGCAGCTTCTGCTTCCTTCATAAGGCTGTCTCTACCCTGCCTGGGGAAGCGCTCCTGCTGTCTGAGGTGCCGGATGCAGGTGGAGATGGGGTAAGCACAAATAAATCTGTAGTGAGCTTTGGAAAATTTATAGTGAAGCCAATTTGGGCCAAGTTTGGTAGCTTAGTTTCAGAGTTTTATTTACTTATGTATGTAAATTGTACTTGCAGCTGCTACCTTTCTGCTCAAACCTTTGAAGTGTCAGGAATTTCAATCCCTCTACTGCTGGAGAAAATGCAAGATATTGGTTATGTGTCCTGAATAGTGAATGTTAGTGACAAATCTGCATTGGTGAATGGTTTTGGTTTGCTGTCATTCTGCTGGGTGCCATATAAACATTCCTTTGGGAACTGACACAGGCTTCCTGTGTGGCTGAGATACCTTATCTGCCCCTTTTGATGTTCTCTCTTCATAAATGCTGTGATGGTGGCATAGACTGAACTTTGCCTGTTCTCTCAGCTCCTAAAAACTCCTCAGTGTGGAGCTGCTTCCCTGCAGTTTCCCAGCACAGTTCTAGAAGATGTTTGTGCCTTTGTGTGTCCCATCCCCTGATGCAGGCAGAGCTCTGCAGCCAGAGCAGTGCCTCGTGGTGATGCAGTGCGGCAGAGAGGATTGGCTGGGACCTGTACATGGTGTGGTTGCAGCTGCACAGGGAGCTTTAGGCATGGAGGAGTGCACAGGGTAACCACAAATCAGGTCTGCATGATGCGTATGTTGGTCAGAGAGCTGCCTCTTTGTCAAAACATTTTTGGACAGGGGAAGGTAGAGTGGTGCTACATGTTCTGACCATTTGTTTAAAAGCGATTTGAATTGCAGGGCTCAAGCATTCTGGTAGAATATTTTTCAGTAAATCTTGAATGTGGCAGTTACATTTTCTATACCATGTGGGAAAAAGGATTACAGTATTTACTGCAGAGACAGGAAGATTGATTCTCACTTGGAAAATCTGCCAGATTTCTTGATTTAGAGAACCGATGATTGGTGGAGTTCTTAGACTTGATTCATATCATGTTTCTTTTTTTCTTTTCCCTGCTTGTTCTTATGATAACATGGACTAGTCTTATTCCGAATGATTCTTTTTTTGTATGATGAACATTGTTTTCTTTGGATACTGAAGTCAAAACTCTGTTCTCTAATACCTGCTTGTTTGCAGTAATGTGACTCAATTTCACTTGCATGAGGTCTAAACAAAGTTGCTGTGCTTTACAGAGAGACAACCCACACTTTTCTGTGCTGGAGACAGGCACACTATTTCAAAAAACAACAATCCTTCCCAAGGACATGATCTGAAAGCTTTACAATCATGTAAGCAATCTAAACTCTTCAATGCATTTCTTCCAAAGCACTTCAGACCCGCTCCTACATTTGCAGATAATTTGCCACAAGAGAAAGCAAGTTGCCCCAGCATGGGCTGGGGTCCACACAGTGGGCTTAATAATACGATTAAATAACTTAAATAAGATTTGTTACTTTCAAAAATGAATTTGCCAGCTCCTGTTCCTGTTTTCTGGGACTTTGAGCAAAGTGCCTTACAGTGTCCGATTATCTGCTTGAAGATGGACACACAACTTTGAATTGCTTAAAATTGATCTTCCAGCATTATAAATGCCCATAAAAATTCACACTTGTCTTCATATTTTGAAGGGGAGTTTTGTTTTGTGTTCTGCTGTTCAAATATCATGTAGTTGAGTAGCAGCAAAGTGAGAAATAAATGAATGTGCATAATTTTGGTCTAATTACATTGGTATTGGATTGCAGGTGAAGCATTAAATTGATTTAGAAAAAAAAAATCTTTGGAAGTTTCTAGTATTGATGAAAAGGTTGTTATGAATTTGTAGTGAAGTCTGCTTCTGTGCAGTGAGGTCAAATGAAGACGAAAGCAGTATTTGTGCCTCCAGGGTCTGAGTGAAACTGTGCGTCAGCATAATACTGAGCGGCACAGGCATGAGTTCAGCCTAACTTCATGTAGCTTTCAGCTAATGAGAAGACTTTTAAATTTGTCTCATTAAATCCTTAGTGCTCTTTTAACAATAAATTAATATATAATTAACACGGACAGTCTTACTCAGTCCATATTAGAGAGCTTACTCCAGACAATTGAAATTTTAATTGCAGATGTTACTAAGGGCCTCTTCCTGTGACAGTAATTGCAATTGCTCACTCACTAAATGCATCAGACCTGGAAAGGGAAAAACCTTTAGGTGTCCAACCTGTGCGTGTGTCTGGGCTGCATTGGGAGGAATTGTCTTGGGCTGCATAAACATAGGTCACTCCAAAATAATGCCTCCTATTTATTCCCATGGAAACAACGATAGATACAAAGAGTAAAATAACACTGTTTGGTGGAGCAAATTCCTAGCTACAAAATACTATTTTTCCACACAATCACCACTGTAAGCTATGCATTTTTGCCAGCAATGAATAAGAGCCTGCATGCTGCGCTTGTAAAAATCTGTACCAGCAGAAGTGACCACTGTTGCTGTTGTTAGTGCTGAAATGCACCACCCGCAGCCTCGCAGTTCTGACAGCCGCTGGTTGGGCTCTACAAACATTCAGTAAGTGCTGATGAATGTCAGTGGGTGCGTGGGGGAATTCAGTCGCACGTCTTTGCTCCATGTGCACTTCCATGTCACGCCATGGTGTCAGACAGCCGCTCTGCTGCCGCCTGTCGCACGGCAACAAAATGTAACGGGATATCGGTGGGAAGGTTCAGCTCTGCTTCCATCGCACCGACATCCGCCTCTGATGTCACTGGCCAACGTCGTGAAGTGGGAGGCATTAGTTTTGGAGAGCCCTCAGTAAATATATAATATAGTTAATGCATATGTAACTTGTTTTACGTTGTAATGGTTTTTGTTGAAACATACACAGAAGAGCACAAGAAAAAACTAAAACTAGTGGGTACATAACCTTGCTTTTGTGAAACTAATGCGTCGGTCTGGTTCAGTGGCACTGCCTGCAATTCTTAGTGAGTTCCCAAGGTGTTCATCAGAGATTTTTGATGAAATTTTACTCCTCCTGTACTTCATCCTTCAAAACAATTATTCACCAAAAAGCAATGACACAAATAAGGTGTGACTGTGAAGTGAGGGATGTTGCTCTCTGTTAACAGTGGTCTAATGCAAGTCTGGTAAAGAGACATGATCATATTTTTAATTGTAGCTCTGTACATTCCATTTGAAAATTCATGAGTTTTGCATTTGTATTAACTGAAAACTGTGTCACAGATAAGCCAAATAATTGATGCTTTTTTCATCAATCTTGAAACGTATTTTCAAATTCCTTTGTCGAAATGGGAAGCACAGCATCATATTCTTTGCTGTTCATAGGATTATATTTAGCCAGTGCCTCGAAATCCCTGAAGTTCTTTGCCTTCATCCGAGCTGGCGCGCACCGCACCCTGGGCTCAGGTGCCCAGATGGGCTTCGCAGCGCTCTGCCATTCCATCGGTGCTGCAGCGCTGGGCCAGGCTGCTCTGCTCGGCACGGGGTGGACGTGCCTGCCGTCAGCTGCTGCTTGGCTGGCGTCTCTCTCACCCTGAAACCAAACCAGTAGTTCGTATTGAATCGTTCCACTTTTGAGTACCACTTGTGGTTTGTTGCTGCTGTATCAAGTGCTTTGCACATGGCTTCCTCACCTGCAGGAACGACTGCGGGTGGGCAGTGCCTGCAGGGCTGGCACCAGGGAGCACCATGGACATCCCCGGAAAGCTGTATTTGCCCTGAGTCCTGGCGGCCACATCACTCCTCTGCAATGCGAATGAGGACAGACTCGCTCCTCTTACTGGCCTGAGTGGCAGCTCTCACTTTTCCTGATTTAGACCTCTACTGGAGTCTCAGTGCCAGGGAGCTTGGAAGCATCTTTGCTCTGAGCAGTTTGCTTTTAACTCTTCTCTCTCGTATCTAAACCTGCCCCTCTCCATCTTCATTGCTTTGACAGGAATGCTGAATTAGTTGACCTTGTGCTGGCTGGTTGTTGGTTTTTTTATATATTATTTTTAATACAAAACAAACAAGCAAACAAACAAATAAAGAAACAAACAGTTTTTTTGTATCTTATTCAGTTGCAGATCAGTTCCTGCTGGATGCTACACGAATGCCAGACAGTCTTATTCTTACATTGCCTTTTCCAGCAGCACCTTTCTGTGCAAGTTCCTCTAGCTGTGGTGGTGCCACAGGGTCTCTGGGATAAGCCACGGCAACTCCAGGTTTTGGAGTCCTCCCCAACAGAGCCTCAGGGTTGGGCTGCAGCTGCCCCATCCCCACGTCCTCACCCATCACAAGAAAACAGGAGACACTGAAATAAAGCAAGGAAATGCAAAAGCAGATGGAAGCACCTCAAGGTCACTTTCTTGTTTTCCTGTCTTCATTACTCAGGCAAGCAAAAAGAAGCATTTTCTAGGTGCAGCTGCTATCACTGCTGCTATCTTTTTTTTCATCATCTTCCTCTTGATGAATATATTCAGATTATGTGCAAGAAATTTTTTTAAAAATCATCTATAGTGCTTGAAGTAGAGGTCAAGATAACATCTGCCTTTCCTAGTTTATTTTATACTTACCAGTATAAAAATCATGCACAGGAAACATCTGCTATGGAAATAACTTCAGAAGCTCAGAAGCCCAGCTCTGAGTCAGAGCATCCTGAGGTAACTTGTCATTATAGCTGTTTGCTTTTTCTTTGCTGCAGTGAGCCATGCGATCCCTTAGATTTCTCCATTCACAGTTCTCTTTTCTGCAAGTCAATGAGGAGCACTGGACCTGCAGGCCAGCCTGTCAGACCAAGTTTGACAGAAAGAGCAGGTGACAGGGCTGTGGCTGCCTGGGGCAGGATGTCATCCTTATGCTCTTCTGGCATACCTCACTCACAGAGGGGGCAATTTGCAGCAGGTTTAGGAATGAGTGGTGTGGGTCATAGAATGCACACGTGTGTGCATAAAAATGCACCAAAACCTGGCCTTTCTCAGTGTGTGCATTTGTCAGCCGGGGTCTGCCATCCTAACCCCACTGGGGGTGAATGCAGAGGCAAGGGTTAATGTTCCCAGTCTGGCTTTGTTATATTTCTCTGTTCCAGTACTGCAGGCATTGCTGCATGATCATTGATTTTGTAAGAGTTACTAAACTGCTACACTTACTGAATCATTTGGTGTTTTATCATATCCAATAGCAGCAAGTACATTTTAGAAATAACATCTTTCCTATTCTTTCACAGCTCATGTATTCAGATTTATTTCTGGCACTCAAAGTGTCAGAAAGATCCAGCCAATACAAAGGTTTCTCCTTACCCTTTTACAGGAGCACACACAGACCAAGGTTTTCAAAAGACTTGATTCAGGCTTCCACGCTCATCACTAAAAACTTAACGTCTCAGTGTTACAAAAAGCCTGCATTGCCAAGGCACTGATTCAAGTATGCAGTTGTCCCAGACATACACAGCAGTCTCTTCTGCTTGGAGAGACCTGCCAGGGCTTACTACTGCATAAGAGCAAAACCAGATGTTCTCATCTGTAGTTCTAACTGCCCTATAAAGGAGTCAAAAATTGGTACCTGCAGAAAAACAGATGCACGGAGAGGGAAAATGACATTGTTCAAAGTCAGCCACTGGACCATTGACAAGTAGGAACAGATGTAGTGGACAAATATGTCTGTGGGGAAAACTGTCTCCTTCAACATCAACAAGAACATCCTCTTGTAGCGTGAAGTTCATGTTCCTGGTAGAACAATGCCAAGCAGTAGCTTGGTCAAAGAACTGTCCTGGTCGCTTGTCGCTTGTCCTGTCACTGGTCACAGGAACTGAGGAGCACTCAGCACCATTTCCTCCTGGATGCTGATGTTTGCAGAGACCCAGGGGACAGGAGATACACAAGACTTGTGGAAGCCATTGGCTTGAGCGGGATCTTCTGGCCCGCTGGAAGTTCTCTGCTCCCTTGGTGCAGCCAGATTTGGGGCTCAAAGCACAACAGAAGTTTATCTGGGGCTTCAAGTGTTCATTCTTAGAGAATGTTCCACATGACTTTTGTTATTTGTTTATCTATATGATGGCTGTGACTGAAGGACTTTACCACCTATTTTTGTTGCTGCTGTTATTGCTATTGTTTGTAATTCATGTAATTTAATTTGTAAATTATCAGTTACTTAGTAAACATATGTTTGGGGATAGATTTGTCCTGAAGAACAGTACTTTATTAGAAATAATCCTTAGATCCTCAGCTCAAGTAACATTCCAGAACTGGAGGTCTCTCACAGAGAGACCAATTGTGACTATTAAAAGGGATTTGGAGGAGGTGGCAAGAATGACGTTTTCAAATATTCCACAAAGTTGAAGACTTAACCAGCAAATGTCAATGAATCCCTTCACAGGCTCTCAACCTCATTTTGCTTTGTGTTAAAAGATTCTTGGCTGCATTTTAATTGTGTACATAATATTATTGATATTCAGCAATTGCTTTTATCACCTTCCACCTTAGTCAGCATCACAAAAGACAACTCAGACTAACTGGGAATTAATTTTCTGACAAATATTTCTTCTCATCTCCTGAGAGGACTTGATACAACAGCCAGCAAATCAGGGATCAAACAGCCCATTTCATGGATCCGCTTTTTCTCTACGCTCCATGCCAGCTCCAGTCAAAATGAAACTTATTTTATCTTGCATTCTGAGTGTATGGATTCTGAATTTTCCAAGCTAAGCAGCTGTTCTCACTAGTTCAGGCAGGATGTGCAGTATTACTTGTGATTAAACATGAGACACATAGAAAGCAGCGAGATGCCAACCCAGATTCACAAAGACTCACTTGTGCCCATATGTAAATTCTCTTCTTTGCTGAGGGCAGAAAATGATGGCAGAGCTCCAGGGGTGAGGCAGGGCCCCTTCCCTTTAGTGTTACCTGGGGAGGTTTCCAGTGCTCCCAAGCAGCCAACCCCTGTGGTAATCCAGTGGCAGTTGCAGGGTTGACCCATTGTGAGATGTAGCTGTGCTCATGGTGCTCAGGGCCAGGGGACAGTGGTCAGGAGGTGCACACAGCAGCTGCTCAGCGGGGATCACTTCAGCTGGAGTGCTGAGTGTGGACCCTCAGGGCAGTGCGGGGCTCAGAGGGTTTGCTCCAGGTATTCCTCAGTGTTGGGTTGGCTGGGACCAGTCCAGAAACAAGGAAGCAAACAGCCTCATCTTTTTCTTTGCTGTTTTTTTTTTTCTTGTAGTACTTATATACAGCAATTTTTGTAGTTAATACAGTGTTTGTTTTGTCTGCCTGAATTCCCTGCTTGCCATTGATTTAATTGCTTGGTTGGGAGCATGTTAATTGTTTATTGACACTGTTTAGCTCCCATGCTGGGGTTAGAAAATCTTCAGACAGAGCTGTGCCATGGGCTGGAATCTCAGCCAAGTTGGTGCTCGGTGAGCAGTGAGGTGGCTGTTCCTGCTGCTATGGGCCGCCGGCGCTGGGCTGTGCTGCCCCATAGTGCTGGGTCTGCCCACTCAGCTGCACCAGTCCAAGTAGCAATGCACATGGCTGGTCTGCATCATCAGTATGCAAATATCTGCATTTCTTGGCTTTTGTTCTCGTGTTGGGCCTGTGAAATCTGCACAAGAGCTACAATGCGCATTCAGTGCAGATGCTGGTGCTGATTCTGACTCAGCCATGGGCTGCAGAAGCTGATGGCTGTGCAGTAAAGAGAGGGAAGGCAGGGTTGTCCCTGCAGAATGCTCACTGCAGCCTCTACTTCAGCCACTCAGCAGCTGTGCAGTAAAGAGAGGGAAGGCAGGGTTGTCCCTGCAGGATGCTCACTGCAGCCTCTACTTCAGCCACTCAGCAGCTGTGCAGCCCTGCTTGTCTCCCTGGATCATGTTTTTGGTGGCATAGCTTTAGTTTGTCACACTGAGCTGCACTTATCGGTGTGGAGCAGAAATGTTTCTGCAGAGTTGGCCCTTCTCAAGTTTTCAAAGCCTTTGCTCATTGCATTGGTTGATGGTGTCGTATCTGTGCCACAAATGGTACCTGTCCTCTGTAACTAACAGCTGTCACTTTCCACCTGATCATTGGGCATTAGCCAGTGCTTGGCCAGCAGTCACAGATAAGCGCCACACGGCCATCTGAAACCCATTTTCTGATATGAAAAACACGTTTTCCTCAATGAGCTTTGAATCAAGCTCTAACAGTTTCAGAGATAGTCAGAAGTGGAAAAGAAGGCCATTTGGAAAGGGAAGAGTGCATGCGTTATAATATCTTTATGCTATGTATATAAAGTCTGCTCTGCTGTTCTAATTTAAACATGCACAGCGTGATAACAGAGCCGTGACTGGCCATCAGCTGATTATCTGGTAGCAGGGAAGTTTTAATTTAACCTTTTGCTACTCTGAGTGTCTCAGAAGGATTGTTTCTGCTGGATACAGTAATGGCTTTCGTATCACTAAATTTTACTAACCATCTTCACCTCAGTGGGGAGCTAAGAGCTGCAGTACCTGGCCGTCTGGAGTAGTGTTTCACTGTCAGTCAGCCACCTGTCTCATGCTGCTGGCTGTGTGCAGCCCACCCAGCTGAAGGGGCTGTGCTGAGGTGGCACCAAGGGCCGTGTGCTGGGAGGTGTGTGTCCCTCCACAGGAAGGCAGCGCAGGAGGCAGTGGGGCTGTGTGGGTGCTGGGCCGTGCTGTGTGTCCCAGTGCGAGTGGGAAATGCCAGCCAGGAGCAGGGAGCTGCAGGCCCTGAGCCTGTGGGGAAACATTGCCCAGCAGAAGGAAATCAAATTAATTTTGAAATTCACCACTGTCAGAATAACTGAGTGCACTCCAGGACCCAATTTAATTGAGATAACTGTAACTGAATAACAAGATTTTCTCTTAGATAACACTTAACTCTTACAGTTCCTGTCACCGACAGGATGTTTTACAGGCACAGGGCAGTGCTGGAGCGGGGAGGCTGGTGCTGGGAGGCAGGGCACAGTGCAGATCTCTTCCACACTCCCCCCTCCCGGGCAGTGCTCTGCCGCTGGGCAGTGGCTGCCATGTCTCTTTGTGCTTGCTTTGTGCCAGAAACTATCCCTTCTCGGCTCGCAGTGCAAGCTCCATCTGGAAAGAAGACAGCAGTGTTAGCAGCACTCAGCACCATGGCCTATGAGGGAAGGGACAGTGTCGAATCTGATTGAAACAATGGGAGAGCAAAACCTCTTCCTCTTCAAGTGTCTTTCAGTTTCATGCTTTCGTGGGGTGAATGTTTCTGCTCTGCCACTCCTGCTCACAGAATGGGACTTTCTGCCAGCATTAAACAAAGCTGAGAGCGACCCGTTCTTCCCAGGAATGCAATTCAGCTCTGCCTCGTGAGGCCTCTTGTACATCACAGTCAGGGCAGTATGCTCCTGGATGGCTTCTTGTTATTCTCCAGTCTGTGAAGAGGTGGCTCCTGACGTCAGCCCCTGAGACACTGCCCCAGTGGGAACAGCCCCACGGGGCTCCGCGTCTCTCCTGGCTCCCACCCGCAGAGCGACGTGCAGCACAGCCAGCCTGATGGGAACCCGCGGCAATGTCAGCTTGGAAACCTGCTCAACCATGAGCAACCCCAAAGGGCCGGCAGCAGGGAAGTAACCGCGCCTTCCCAAGTTCATTCGAAGACAGTGCAGCATTGAGTATTGTGAAGCAAACAAGAAACCCCCCCAAAAAAGCAGCAGCACCACTGTCACATGCTGGATTATTACAGGAACCTGAGAAACATTGGGTGATCTAATAAGATTTTTTTAAGCTCATTCTCTGCTTTACAGGTATTTTGTGGGATTTTTTGTTCCTGCTGCTGATTAAACGTTTTGAAGGAGCGCATATCACAGAAGGGATTCTGCACTGGTATCCATGGAAACAATAGAATGTTTCCATTGAACATACATATTAATTTTTCCAAGATGATATTAGCTCTTCCTGCCAACAGGGTTCAAAGCAGCATTAAAAAATCAAAATAATGTAGCTTGATGGGAAACAGAATCACGGTTACAGGTATTATGAGGAGAGGATTTTTTTCAGGTATTTTTGAAAATGTGCTCATCCATGAGACAATTTGAGGCCACATTCTTTAACTTCACAGGAGTCATTGGCATCAGTCACTGACGGTGGGTTGTCACCCCTGTACTGTCAGAAGACTTGTTTGTATTCTAGGAAAGACAATCAATATCAGAGGAATTTCCCAGTGTGAATGAGGAAAAAAGAAGTCTGGTTCAATTCCATCTGTACCCAACATTTACATCTCCATAATATATTTTTTTGCTATTAAACACTTTCCCTTCCTCCCCCCCTTCCCCTCCAAATAGTTGTACTTCAGCAAAATCAACAAATGGAAAAGGACCTGGAATGATATTTTGATTTATGGAGAGATACAAATTGGAAAGAATTTAAGCTGTGTGTTCACAGAAAACTTACAAAGGACTCACAAAAATTGTACTTCAGTCAGGATGGTAACAGGACAACAGTACCACATTGCCTGTGGTAGTGACCACTTCTTCCCTTTTGTAGGAAGTAGGAAAGACACCAAAACTGCAGAAACAGGACTATGGTACATTTGTGATAGTGTGATCATTACTTACTCCTTGGCATCCATTCTTGTTAGATGAATCATAATGAATTCATCTGGCATTAATATAAATGCAAAATGTAAATCCTAGTGTAAGTCATCATCCCTGAGTGTACCGTTAAACTTTTTCATGAGCTTCTCCTGAACTGAGATCTTTCTTTGAAGGAGTCCAGCTATTACTGACAAATCAATAAGTGATAACATGGCTACAGGGCAGTTCTGGGACTAACAGAAGGTGACAGGCGCTGTGAGTGACTATTAAGAAGAAAGACTTCTTAATTTGGAAATTAAAGCTGAGCAATGTAAGGACACTGTGCAATTCCAGCATCAATTAAAAGCAACTTATTTTCTTTCATAGCTCAGGTAATTGCTTCAGATCTGGGGTGTCTTAACTGAAGGTCCTTTTTGTTGCTTCTCACACTTTCTCAAGCTACTGATGTAGCTTTAACTTTCTTAGGAAAAGGCAGCAGAAACTCTACAGGAAGCCCTCCAGCATTGCTGGCCTGCTTTCTTATGCCGCTGCTGCTCCTGGAAGCTGGCCCTGGCAGAGTGAGAGAGCTGGGTGGGCAGCAGGAGCTCTGCAGGGCCACAGAATGAGCAGCTGAAGGGAGACCCCCTCACATCTATGTTGAAGTTGTAGCATGTTAACATTCTGCTTATTTTCCAGTTGCCTTGCTCTAACGGCTTCTTCCAAAAGGCTTTGAAAAGCATCCTCCATCATCCTTCTGTAGGGTAACAGGTTCAGCACTGACTTCTAAGGTTTTATTTCTGGGAATGTCTGCACACAGCTCCGATTTGGATTCCTTTGTGTTTTATCCACTCTTGCAGAAGTTCTCTTTGGCAGGGACTTCAACAGCTGTCCTGGTTTAGACAAAATTCTCATTAAAGAAAAAGCAACAGTCAGTGTCCTATTTGCAGAAATCCATAAAGTGTCTGCACTGAGAAGGTGGGCACAGAGAGCTTTTGTACCTTGTCTTTCACAGATGCATGTGGAATACTTTAATACACGATGAACACATGGCTTTCACTGCTCAGTAAGGCTTAGATGTGAAGAACAGCCTGAATTTGTCTAAGTTAAATTCAAAGGGAATGCAATGCTTTACTTAACTGGAAGAATCTGCACTGAAGCTGTGGAAGGGCTTTTGCAATGGAAGTTGCAGCTTCCACCCCCAGGTACTGGTACACTGGAACCAGTGCTGCTTGGTGTTTCTTGTGTGGTTTAAGGAGACCTTACTGATGAGACCATTCCCACTCCCTCCTCCTCTTGTGGCAGTGGAGCCCCTCCTTGGCCCAGGCCAGTGCTGGCCTTGCAGGGGAGCAGGAAGGGAGCCACAGGGAGAACCTGTCATTTTCTTAGAGTAATTTACAGGCCTGTAACATTGCTATAATTAATTATTCACTGTTCTTCCAGTCCAAAGCAGTGCAGAACAAAGAAATATACTCTTTATTAGGCAATGTATTGAAAATCAAAACCCAATTTATGACACACGAGGCCTGTTCTGAAACCTGTATGATTATCATAATTAATTTAATTACAAGTATTTGCTCATTTTTGAAAGATGGATAGCATTAAATATGAGATGTCTCTTCCTTTAACAAAACGTTGCTAACCACTTTAAAGCCAGACACTTTGAAGTCAGATCAGTTCTCATTTGAGCAGCAGCCTTCATGCAGAGAGCAATGAAATCACCTCCTGTAACCTCCACCCCATCAGTTCCAATTAATGTATTAAGTCTGGCACAGACCTGGACATGTACAAGTGTCTGCTGTGGCTGTGGAAGGCATCCATGAGCAGCCAGAGTGGGACAGAGCTTAATCTGTCAGGTGACTGCAAGACATGTTCAGCAAGTATGTGTAAATTCTTTACATGGCATGAGCAAAACTGGGATTTGTAGATGATGAGTTCAGAAAGGGAAGAAGATTTTTTTTGTGTATTGTGAGGGGGGAAAAAAAGAATCCAGAAAGACCAAACCAGCTGCTTTTGCAGAAACACTGCTGTGTTTGTGAGTGGTGAGCTAAGGCAAAGCAGAAGCAAGAAGAAGACAGGCAGGAAGGTGCTAACAGGTCCTGGCTGCGTGTTGGCCCTGCGGCAGCCACCGCAGCAGATGGGAGCAGTGCTTGGATCTGCTCGGCACAGTTGTGTTCAGCCCTGCGATGGATCATGAGAGAAAAGGATCTGCTTTACTTGGAGTTGGTGGTATTGATCTCTCCAAGCAGAAATGAATCGAACTGTTTTTGTTGCTTCAAGGCTTACTGTCTAGAAGTAAAAATAATTTGTTTGTTTTTGATTCTCCTTGCAGTTGCTTTTTACAGTAATACCTCGCCAATGTTCCTCTGTCTTTGTTTCTTCCCTTTTTAAAATGTGCACATTTAAAACATTTTTCGCGCTGGGTAAGGCTTGGAAAGGAAGCTTTGGTACTTAACACCAGGCAAGATCATTTCTGATAATTTAGCAAGCAGTGAAAGAATAAAGCTGCCCTCCAAGAAAGGGTGCACATTTGCAGTAGTAAGTTATGAAGGAAGATTATTCTCAGTGTCTAGATACAGCTCTTGCCTGCTCTGGCTTCTTCCATATTGGACATATATATGTGTTCTTTTGTTCAACTTGGCAGGCTATGAAACTTCTAAGATTTTGGTGGCTGTTTCCTAACTGGAGTGCAACTTTTCACATTTAAATGCTATCTCTATACACATAATAAACATCTGGGAGTATAGATAGCACGTGGCTTTTGGATCAGCCCCAATTTAACATACTCAGCTGTTTTCTTGTCCTTACTCTATTTCCAGCTTCTGTTTAAATGTTCTCCCCTAACGATTGAATATGTAAAACTCCAACCTTGCAAGTAGCCAAGGATCAATGAGGGCTGACGCTGAGCAGTGCAAATATATGAGCTAATGACTCTCCTTTTATTGAACCAATTTAACACTCCGTGACAAGGACCTGGTCTCCCCCTCACTGCCACCCTATGAGTAAATCTGTCCCTGCTCCCCACTGATACGTGCCTGAATTTAGCATCAGCCATTAGGATTGTTTGTATGCTTAATCTTGCAGAGTCTGCTGAGTCAGGGCTTCATCAGGACATATATCTAAAAAAGTCAAGAACTGGAGGGAAAAGGGATAAAAGGCAGCCGCGGTGTATGGGATGTAAGTGGCCGCTTCCAGGGCACGTTAATCTAACTGGCTCCGAGGAGGGTGCCTTAGCGCGGCACTTCCTGCAAACCCTTCAATTGCTCCAGAGCCAAACTGGCCTGCAGCATGAAGCCAGCATCCCCAGGGGACACCAGCAGGGCCAAGGACAAGAAGCTGTCAGGCTGCGGGCTGCTTAGCAGGGCGGGACTATCAGTGTGGGCCCGGTTCTACGGCTGTGCCGAGGTGCTGCTGATGTCCGCAGGGCCTGGGGAGCGAGGGCGCCAAGTCGCTGCCCATCTGCGGCCTTGCAAAACTTGGAACCCGCAAGCAGGGGGATTTAAGAAGTCAGTAGGCTGATACACAATTTGTGCTGTGTTAAGCAAGCCCTTTTCAACAGGATGTGCATTCTTTGCAAAACTCCCTTCTGTACGTCCATCTATTTTTCTGAAATAACATTGAGTGTACCAGATATGGAGGTTGGTGGCCCTGCCTGTGGCAGGGGTTGGAACTTGGTGGTCCCTGGGGTCCCTTCCAACCGAAGCCTTAATGTAAGCCATTCTATGACTCTATGATTCTGTGATTAAGTGAAGTTGTAATTTAATATTTAGGCTTGTTTGAGTTATGAGTTCGTTCTGTTTTCCACTGCCTGCAAGCATATCACAGCTGAAATCCCACTTTTTAAAATCTACCTGACACTGTGCACACAGCAAAATGCTGAAAACTACTCTTTATTAATGGCACAAATAAAATCCTAATCTTTATTTCCTAACCCCCAGTGAGGTGTACTTGTCTCTAATATTTTTCCTGGCTATCTCCTGCACTTCTGAACCTCTCAACTGCAAGGACAGTGAGGCAGCAGCCACCCTGTGATGCTATCTAATTATTTAGATATGTCGCTAGTGCCTTCTCTTGGCAAAAAGTCTTAATCATGTGGCAGAGCAGGCATTGTGCAGCTTTGATTTACGGGGAACAAGGATGCTCTAGCATGTTTTGGGCACCAAGAAAAAGAGACTTGTTTAGAACAGTCATACACCATCATGTGTTCAGTAGCAGTCCTAAATCTTTGTATGTCTGTGTTCAAATCACATTTCATTTTGTTCATTTTTTTTCCTTTCCCAGAAATCCTTATGCAGATGTCAGAGCACATTTTTTTTTCAGCAATGCTGATCAAACTCTGCTCAAGTAACCAGAATCCACTTAAACACCTCTGGCCACCAACTAACCTCAGCCTACACTGAGGCTCTTCAAGGACAGGGTCACGCTGTTGGTCAGAACCATTCGCACGTCTACATGTGCGAGCCAAGGATGCTTCCACGCGTTTTCTCCATTGGTGGAGAGGCATCAATCATGGTGAATTGAGTAATGTTTTCATTCCCATCTCTGCTATTAATGAGTGGCGGTTAGGATCTAGGCATGAGGAATGCACAGCCTGAATCCTTCGGTGTGCGGAGGGGCTGCGTAAAAGCAGCAAGCTAATAGCAAAGATGCAGGTATTGGGAGAGCCTACCTCCTAGTTTTATGCTCGAGAAGTGGAAAATTACATGTTTCTTGCCTGCAAAGGTTTTGAATGACAAGAGGGCTGCATTGGGCGTGATCAACAAAGCTTTCAGTCACTCAACTTTTTCCCTCCTGGTGCTTGGCACAGATGGGGGCTCTGAGAGCAGCCATGGTTGGGCATGGGACTGCTCGGCCCCTCTGGAGCTGTCTCAGCCGCAGGAGCAGTGGCCGCATGCTGCCTACGCAGCGCTGCAGTGCAGCCAAGTGCTGTCCTCATCCCGGTCACCACCCGGCCCATGTGGCTGAGAACACCAATGAGAACCTCCCCTGAGCTTCTCCTTCTTCCATTTTGGACTAACAGAAGTGTTCTGAAGCTACGGCTTTGTGCAGCGAAGTCACCGAGGTTGTGCAACGTATGACAACAAAACTTGTTCAGGGAGAGCATACAGTATTTGCTCTCAGGAGTTCTGCTCCAGGCTAGCCCAACAGCACTAATGCAACAGTTTTCTCTGAGCTTTCTTGCTGTCCACTTGGCATTCTGTATGAAATAGTGAGTTGAACCCTTTCAGAAATCTCATTGTTTCTAGAATTAGGATGGAAACAGGATGTGGTCCACAAAAGTGCCTCCATGACTTAAAAGCAGAAATCCAAGGACTTTCAGTAGGCTTCAGCTTGGTCACAGAAGTCTGGGCCACTTTATAAGAAGTTTATGCTTGTTTGTGCTGCCTTTCATTTGAATTTCTCAAAACTGCATGTAGACTTTTATGGACAGATCCTCAAACCAGGCATGGAAGTGGGTCCTACCCTACAGAAACAATAATGAAAAATAACACTTCTGTTTTGTTTGCTTGCTAGCTTGGTTGGTTGGTTTGGGGTTTTTTGGCTGGGCAGCCATTAAGGAGGTGCACTGACACATCAGGGGCCTGACCAACGCCTGCAGGTGCAGCCTCAGCTGCATGCAGCACCCCGGCCATGTGCGCTTGAAGTGTTTCTGGCTGGGCACAGGCTGCTGGCAGCAGAATGCACGAGGTCCTACCCAGGGACATAGCAGCCTGGAGGAGGCACAGGGCTTTGCCCCCACCCCTTGTGTGCCTTGTGCTGCTCCGTCCTCCTGGGGAGGAGGCTTTACCTTGGTGCAGAGCATGGCTGCTGCTGGTGTTAGACTGTCCTTCCTGTGAGGAAATGGGAGGGCATTTCAATGCATTTTATACACTGTGTCAGATTGTAGGCGCTGCTGAAACCATGACTCCTGCAAACAAGGCTGGATCTTCAGCTGCTGCCGGCACCTTTTTAAGTGGTACATATAGAAGCAGTCCCTCAGACTTGACCTGGTTTCCTTCGCTTACATCTAGAAGCACAGAATTATAATCAGCACTAAACTGTAGCTGGAACTGTGATAGGACTGCTTAAATCCTTGTTGCTGCTTTTGAGTTTTCTTTTTCCACTTTCTTTTCACAGGATTTATATGTAGCGCTCAAATGTATTCCTAGGGCTGAAGGGTGAATATCACCTTCCATAATATAATTAATGTAACTTTCTTTCCCTGTCTAAGCCATGGAAATGAGAGTTGTACTGGATAAGACTGTACATGAACATTACCTGTTCATCACAATTCTTCTCTGTCAAAGATTTGATCTCATCAGAACTTAACTGTGCCACTAATGGGAGAAAAGGCACGAGCATTAACGCTCAGGTGCCTCACCTTTACCAGTCCTTCCGTTTGTGTGGAAGGCACCCAGAATGCAAATTGTTGGGCATTATGAAACATTCCAATAACTTTTAAACTGCAGAACTACAGAACTGTTGGAATTGCAGCCACATCCACCCCTCCTCCCACACTGCTCTTCTGTACCACACTGCAAATCTGACATGCTGCTTGTACGGGAAGATGAATGCTATTAGTATTCAAATGGATTTCCTTTTCCATATGAAAAATGGGAGACTTCACTTCTAAAAGTAATTTTACTGTTAAGCTACCTATTCATGGTGGATACTGCACTCAGCCTGTGTGAAACAGAAGTATAAATATTCTCTCTAACCAAGGGCAAAATCGTGGCTCTGGCTCTAAGGCTGTGCAGTGGGAATAGGCCCTGGGTATAATTCCAACAGAGGAATTATTTCTCTGTTTTGTTGGGTCTGAGGAAGTGCAAAATCATCTTTTGTAGTTGTTTAAGGCATGCGTTGCTCCATGCAGCTGATATACAACTGCCAAAACTATTTTCCCCTGCCATCCTGTATGCTTGAACAGTCAGATATGGGAGGGAAGGTTATTTCCTGACATTCGTGGGGGAAACTTGGCTGATTTTTGGTTTGCACCTTCTCTAGACTTTTTTTGTGACTAATGTGAGCCTAGGAGGCATTGCAAAGCCTTTCTGTGTTTTTTAACCCCTGAATTCAGTAAATATGGCAGCCCATAGTAATACATTCATCTAGACACTGAGGCTATGTGTGACTGCTTTCAGAGCACTTTGAGGAACTCGATGTCCATTTATAAGACAGACCTTCATTTCACCTCTTAGCAACTGGCTAGCCACAAAAAAATGCTTCTTACACTCAGAGCCCAGGAATTTTCCTCAACATCTGTCTTTTAAATCCTCACTCTTTTCTGGTAACTAGCAGAAAAGGCATAGTGGTCAGAACTCATCAGAATAATGGTGCTTTCATTTTCAGAACTGCTGTGCTATGAGATCCCCAACTTCTGAGAACTTGTGAAGGAGAGTATTCTTGGGAGCCGAGAGGAGAAGCAGCCCCTTGTGCAGGGCAGCAGCTGATGCATCCCCATGGGCAGTAAACCCAGGCGTGCATAAGGACCAGAAGGAGATGTGGCCCCTGTCCTGCAGCTGCACAGGGGAGCTCCAGAGCCGAGGATGCTGTTGGCAGAAGTTCTCCTGTGCTCGCAGCAGAGCTTTTCCCTGGGGGGGTTGGCTACTAGTCATGGTGCTTCTTGCCCCCATTCTTACCAGCAGGCTCTTCTGCTTCTCTCTGTACACAGGGAAAACAGCACAGAGAGGCTCTGTGGAAACATTAATGGAGTTAATGGATGTGGCTAAATGTGATTGACGAGATGCTTGTAAATGTGGTAGAACTTGTCAGTGGCTCTTTAAAAGTGAGTAATACCATTTTAATTTTTAGACTTATTGCTATAGATCACAATAAGGTTATGCTGATGGAACCATCAAGCATAGTAAATGCTATAAGCACAATATGTTAGTGTTAATTATAAACTAATTTAACAACAATGTATATGAAGAGGGCAATTTTGCACTCCAATTCACCATAATAAATTTAATTGTACGGAAGTAGTGGAAGGCAAAATATTCTCAATAAAGAGTAAAATGATGGCTACTGGGTTGCTTTTCTATTGCTGGTGGTCTTGATTCATGAGACACCACCACTTCACCTAATTAAGTGTGTAGCCTGATATTGCCTGTTTGCAGGGCAGAGGAGATTCGGGACCAATTGCTAGACAACTAGACAACTGTTAGACTCTGCCAAAGCAAGAATAAGCTTTTCTTTTTTTTCTTTTTTCTTTCCCTCCACCCCACTGAGGGGGTAAATTAGGAGTTATACTGATGTGGAATGTTAAAAGGACCACACACAGAAATTATGCTTCTGGAGGGCAATATAAAGATAGGTCCCTGCTTTTTCCTTCTTTCCCTTGGGCTGCAAGAAGCCAGAAACTGTTACTCACTGAAATGAATATTTAATAGCTTTGATCTTTTTTCTCCCAATTATTGTAATTTGCAGACCTGAAAAAGGGCTGAATTTAAGAGGAGTTTCATTGGTTTAAGTAAAGTTTCCTTCAAGCCTCAAAGGCTTTGTTCTTGCATTGCAATTGCCTTTGATGGTTCTGGAAGGACCAGTTCTGCAGAATGCCTGTGACAGTCATTTGTGCTGCTAAAACCTGACTTTGTCTGGCCAAAATTGTTTCGCGGCCTAGTGACAATATTCTTAGTCTCCTTGGCATCATTTGTATGAAGTGGTTCCCAGGAGTTAATGCGCTTCTGCCAAATTCACGGCTGATCTAGAGTAACTGAGAGTTTGGCCACGACCACTGCATTTGGCTGAGTTCAGCAGTGTGTGTTGTTTGCCTTGAGGCTGAGATCTCTGACAGCCTTTGGATGTGTGTGCCCTGGGATCACCTTGGCAGCCTGAGCTGTCTGCAGGGTGGTGACACCCATGGCTCTGAGGAGCTTTTTTACAGCTGCTGCCTCTCCTGCTTCTATTACTCAGAAATCCTCCGGGCTCACACTCAGCCCAAAGCATTGCAATATTTGTATATATTGTATATGCTTGTGGCAACCCAGCTAACCTCTGTTAAGCTGATGGTGCTGAACTGTTTCATTGTTTCAAGTACTGAGATATTCTCTCCCCCATCAGTGACTGAGCAAAATACAAATAGGAGGGTGACCTGGTCTGTACTGCATCTTAAAACAGTCAAAATATTGATAATCCCTTCTTCAAGGTGGTTACAAATTCTGCTAGTTATTGTTTTAGCAGTTGTTGCACTATTACTGCCCACAGAGCTTAGCAGCAAGTGGATATTAATAGACCTCTGTTCTACTATGTAAGGCTTTTTCATGTAAAATTGCATCCCTATTTTTTTGCCAATATTTAGACAACCCTGCTCAAACACAAGTCTGTCTCTGCAAGTACTGCATCTCCTGAGGCTGGTGCCAAACAAGCTGGTGCCTGTATCAGAGCTGCCTTGTGGTGCAGGCATGGCCTCTGTTTAATGGAGAGCTAGCACATCAGAGACCAAATGCTATGTGCTTGAGGACCTTGTTTTATGACAAACTGTTTAAAGATACAGATGTTCTCTGTGGTATTCTTCCATTGCTGCTATTGGTTTCAGGCTTGGTGCTGATGCATTGGCTGGAAGGAGCAAGTGGTTCAGGGAGTATGTTAACATAAACTTATTCCTGCACTACGAAACACTAGATGGGAACATCTAATGTTCATTCTGAATAGCTGTTACACTGAATAAGCAAAGACTGGAGAAGATGGTTAACATGCATCACAGCAATCGTGCACTAATGGTGCTCTCTGGTCTCAGCTGACTGCAGAAGCAGCTGTGGGGCTGACAGCAGGCCTGAGTGCTGCAAATGTTGGTAGGGGTGCAAACACAGCCCAGGTCTGCTGGCAGAAAACTGGGACTGTCCTCATTCAGAGCAGAGGAACAAACAGCTGATCTTGCACAGTCCCTTGACATGTCCACAGAGGACCTTAATAGAAGCACAGGTAGCTTTTGGATTGATGCAAAAGTCAGCTCACAGTACCAAGACTATTTTGCAGTAAATTAGGTACTGTGCAGCGCAAATAAATAAATAAATAAATATTCTAAGGCATCTTTGTCACACAGAAAGTTGTCTAATGTTTCACTGCTTATGGATCTTGTTCTAAAACTCAAGGAAAACAAGGTCTTTGAACCTTGCCCCATGGCCAATACACTAATCCTTGCAAAATGAAAATTACTATCTGTCCTCTGGCAGCTGGGTCTAATTGCTCTGGTGGACTTGGATGGGATATTGGACAAAGTACATGAGCACACGTCCTTTCCATGAATATTTGTTTTCTGCCTCTCTGTAGCATCATTATGTATGACATATGGCATATATAATAATTTATCACAGCCTTTTTAATTCTCATTTCTGTTTCACACAGAGCCAACAAAGGACAGTGCCTTATACTATTACTTAATGTTAATTTCAAACTAGTAATTAAACACTTTGCACCACGGACAGTATCAAAACTAAAAACACACGATGCTTAAACAGCCTTGTGTGTATATAAGTAAAAATGTAAATTTTGTTTATATACAAGTGAAACATGGGAAAATGTTTACAAGGGAAGTCTTTGGGAGCAGATCTTAAAAGGCTGAGCATCTGCAATTGGGATTAACATTTATAAATAGTTTGCTTTCCTTCCCAGTGCCAAAACAAGACATGGACTGGGATCCAGGAGAGAAATGTAAGTAGATGGTGTGATAAGTAAGCAGGGCTGCCCCACGCAGGGGTTGCTGGTTGGGGGACAGCAGAGCTTTGTCTCTAGGCAACAGACTCTGGGCAAGGTCAAGAGCAGTAAATTAAAGTTACAGCTTGATCACAAGGGTCCATCACGGATTTCTAATTTCAAGAGACAGGTATATTAACACAAAAATGATTAATGATTCTTAGTTGATTAACATCTTCAAAAATAGAAACTGAACCAACATGCTAAATTTCTTGTAAATCCTCCTGTGTTTTGTCCTTCTGTGTGACACTTTTGAAAGAGGTATCAACTACACTGCCTATGATACTGTCTCTTCCTAATCTAATTATCAGGAACCATTTCCTGAAATCCATGCTGCTCCAGTACAGAACCTTCCCCTCCATTTACCCTTTTTGCATCCAGCAGAGCCCCTGCCCACGCCCCCCAGCTGCCACCCCAGAGCTTGGTGCTGTGCAGGCGTTCACCAGGGCTGGAGCAGAGGCCCAATGATCGTGGACAGCCAGGCATCCTGTGCAGCACAGCACTCCAAGGGAGGGTTTGTCTTCTCAGAGTGAGACTCCTGCCCAGGTTCTGCAGCCTTTCAATATCTGTATCAGACTTCCTTTGCAGAAACTTCATTACGAAAACTGTGCTAAGATGTACAGTAGCACCGAGTAAAGTTTAAAATTGCCAGATGAAGCATCTGGAGAATGAAAAGCTGATAGAAGCCAAAACAGAGCTATCAATGGGCTTTTTGTTTAAAGTCAAATTCAGAAGAAAAAAAAAATAGACCATTTTCAGTCCCAAGAAGGTCAGGCTGTGTTCTTGCTTCTTTGATGTTGCCTCTTAGTGACTGTTACATTCGTTTAGTTCCATTAATGTCTTGGTACAGCTCTCAAGCAGGAGATTTCTTTCTCTGGAGTATTCTTCAGATGTGTTTCCAAATACTTCTTCTACCCTTTAATGATCACAGGCTGCACCTTTGCACTTAACCATGGTGAAAATGGAGTTTCATGGCACCTTTGGACTAATGGAGTCATCCTTTTGTAAGCTTTCTGGCTTCTTCCCAGAATCTATTTACAGACAACAGGATATTCAAAGTGCACGTGCCTGACTTGTAGGAAATCCAGCCCGATCATCTCCTGTGGTTGGAGTCTTTCCACAGTTCCAACAAGCTTGCTTTATTGATTGCCAGAGACACTCATGACTTTTAAAATCCATTTATGGCTTTCATTAAAAGTTATTTCATTCAGGTGTTGACAGGATGACTGCTGGCTGTATTACCCCAAGTCTAAGGGGATAATGGGCGCTATGGTAATGAAAAGCATTCTGGTAATCATATAATCAGAGAATCCTTAGAATTGGAAGGGACCTTTAAAGGTCATCTAGTCCAGCCCCCTGCAATGAGCAGGGACATGCACAGCTAGATCAGGTTGCCCAGGGCCTGACCCAGCCTGGCCTGGAAAGTTTCCAGGGATGGGGCATCAGCCACATCTCTGGGCGACCTGTTCAGGGCCTCACCACCCTCACCCATGTCCTTGTATCCCACCTAAATCTACTCTCTTAAAGCTTGAAACCATTTCCCCTTGTTCTGTCACCACAGACCCTGCTGAACAGTCTGTCCCCTTTTTTTTCCTGTAGCTCCCCTTTAGATACTGAAAGGCTGCTATCAGGTCACCTGAGGGCCTTCTCAACAGCCCCAGCTCTCTGCCTAACGTTTACATTTGTGTATAACTCACACACTGCAAGGAGGTCCATTGGCTGTGGTGAGGATGATGATAAAAATTCAGCAGAAGAATGGAAAAGATTAAAAATCTCTTGATTCTTCTCAGGAGACAGCCCTGCACCTTGTCCCAGCACTACCAGGTGCCGCAAATGCTCTCAGACACCTGGGGCAGCAGCTTGCAGTGGTACCATTCCCATCCCCTCTGCAAGCACCAGCACAGTTTGGAGTCCCATTCCTACCAGGAGAAAACATCGTATTCCTCTAAAAATGTCAGCTGATGAGGAAAATAATTTTTGCCCGTCTCCACATCAAAATCAAAAAGCCTAAAAATAAAGGTTCAATAGAGGAAGAATGTAATATTGTAAAGCAGCTTCCTCAAACGTAGTTTGAATTGCATTTTAAAGATTAAAAAAAAAAATTATTTCTGAAAGCTGAAGAGGACAAGCATGACCTTTTTTTTAGTCTTGTTTTCTTCATTTTGGGCAATAAACAGATTAAAGATACAAAGCATCACTTATGAGGAAAACAGCAGGGAAGAAATCTGACTGGAGCACATATATAGGGGATTAGTGAATTAACAGCACAAAAGAGAAATGCAAAGCACGTACCAGTGCTGGAAAGAGTCTGAATGGTCCCTTATCTGTCAGCCTGTCAGATAGCAGCACAGTTATTTCTAGACTGATTTCTCAGAAAACATTGTTCAATGATGAGAATATTCAAAAGGCACTTTTTAATTTGGGAGAAAATGAGGCAATACGAGAAAGCTCTGCCTGGTCTTATTAACGAAATTGGCATGTTTTCTTTCCCTCAGCCAGGGTACATCTGTTTACATTGCTGCTAGAAGCAGGCTGGTGCTGGGAGCTGCCAGGTCCCAGTGCCCCGCTGTGTGGTGGTTCAGGCCAGGTAGAGCCCAGCGGGCCGTGCTCAACCCCTCGCCCTGTTGGGCACCGCCTCCCATTTTGTGCTGAGGGCCACAGACCAGTTGCTGTGCTTTGGGCGAGCTTCCTGTCATGGCTTTCCTTCTAGCCTGAAGGCTCCTCACCCCTTGCCATAACAGGCTTGGTGCCTGATCTTTCCCAGGAAGATCAGGGAGCCTTCATGAAGCACTGTGTCAGCATGAGTTACTGCTACCAAGAACTTGCCAAAAAAACTGACACACTCTGCTGCTCATCAGTCATCAAAGGAGGGAGTACTTACTCTTCTCTTTCTCACCAGTGTTAACCAAATTAGTTTAGAGAGATCCCAGCTGTGTCTCAGAAGCCCCTCACCTGTTCCCAGTCAGTAGTTAGGAGCAGGTGAGGAGGGGGTGGGCTGATCCCCTCCTCTCAGTAGGCCTGGCTCTGCCCTGCTCACTGCTGCTGTGCTGCTGAGGGAAAGCAGTGCTGGGCCCTGGTGTGGAGGGATCATAGAGGGGCTTCTGCTATGCTTTGTCAGCTTGCCTAAGGGCAGCTGGTGATGGAGGGGTCCCTGGCTGGATAGGAACGATCAGCAGCTGCAGGACTGCCAGCTCCTACAGGTTTATCAAGCCTCCACCTGGTAAGTAAAGCATCCTCACTCATTTGGATCTTGGTTCTGGGAAAGCCTTTGACCAGAGCAGATGTTAAGATTCGGAAGGAGAGCATAACAAACTTTCTAACGGGTTTGTAAAAATAAATATAAAAATAAGAATCAGTGCTTAAAAACCTGATAAAAGTACGTCTTGCTGGTGCTGCCTATGCTGCCAGGTGTTTCTGGCTGCTGAGTGCCCCCCAGCTGGGAGGCTTCGTTCTGCGTCCGCATTCTGAGCTCTTTGCTGCCCTCCTGGAGCCAGCGCTGCCCCAGCCAGGAATGCAGCGTACCTCATAGGTGTTCTAGAGGTGTTGTTTTCTCCTCCTTTGGTGTAGAGGAAAATCTGCATTTTTCATGTGTATCCTGGTGTTGGCCATGTCAGTAGTGTTGCGCTGAAGGAATGTGAAATGTGTTTGTCTGGTTGATGATGGATGTTCTTCTTCAAAATCTGCTTGGAAACTTTATGCTAACATTTAAATTGCATCTCGTTTTAATTGAAATATTTACTTCTGGGAAGGTAAAAAGTACAGGTAGTGCTTGCAAGCCTTCATGGCATTGACACAGCCATGCTGGGTGATGAATATTGACTGGTTTAAAAAATAAATACGTAGAAGCGTTTTCTCCAGAGGCTTAGCAATGAGAAAGCAGCAAGTTATAATATTTCTTATGTGCTGGAAAAATTATTAAGAGCCTGCATTAATTGAAATTTGGTTCTTTATGTATATTAGTTCCTTTTCGGATTTTTAGCAGTAAGAAAGATACAGAGCAACAGATCAAGCTAAATGTTGGCAACGACAGAGATAAATTGAGAGTCTAAAGCCTACGTTGAGACAAATTACTAAAAACCTGCTTGCTCTCTTTTTGTGACTTCTTATAAGAACAAGTACACAGTAACACAGCAGAGCTGTTTGTTGTAAACTCAGCTGGAATTTCAGCTTTGTGGATGTGACCTGGTGGCCGGGCTTTCAACTGTGTGCATTGATGTCTGTTTCTGTAACTTGAAAGCAGGTTCTTTGGCACCCTTTGACTGCCTCTTCTTGCAATCCCTCCTCAGGTTCCCTCTTTTCCCTGGTGCCTTCTGTAACCCGTGGCTGCACAGGGGCGGTCGCGCTGCAGCCCTTATTGCAGCATGGCGCCGTGCCCTCGCTGCACACAGCACGGTGGGGCTGCGACCCTGCAGGACCCTGCTGTGAGATTGGGTGTGTGTGCAGCTGCTAGGCTGAAGCTGGGAGGCAGTGTGTGTGCCTGCTGTGGGACTGGATCCAAAAAATTCACTCCTAAGGTCTTTGGGGTGTGCTTAAAAGTACACGTGTATTTCAAGCATAGCTCAGGTGGAACAGGCCAATCCATCTAGTGCTTGGTAGTATTGTTCTATTAATTTCCATCTATTTCCCCCTTACAGGTACTTGCTTAATTTAAAAGCCTGTAATGAGGGTTGGTAAATGTAGTAGGATTTTAAATCGGCATAAATAATGCAGAAACTGAAACTAAAGAAAATAGGAATGTTTTGAGATGTAGGCACTATCAAATGCTTTAGCTGCCTTCTGAGTTTTGTGTGTTGCTGCTGCACTGAAAATTATTTATAGATGTGTGTACTACTGTCCTTAATTTAAAGTGCATTGACTGCTTTAGGACCTGGAGCCAGACCCGCTGGGAGAGGGATGCTGCTCTGTGCTGTCAGCAGTGCTGATCCTCCTGGACAGACAGCCCGAATCAACTGCTGTGGCACAGGAGAGTAGTCCAGGATTGGCATGGAGAGGTTTCCTGCCACATGCTGCAAAACAAGTGGAATTTACTTCTTTTGCTTGGTGCGGCTTTCAGCGAGCTGGTTGGAAAGTGCCTTATTGAGTTATAAATGCAGAGCTCCAGGGCCTCGGCTCCAAGTTGTGGCTGTGGAACCCAGAAACATAAGAGCGGATCTCTGGGTGCTGCTGTTATCTGTGCACGGTCCCTTGACCCGGCTCAGCTCGCTGCTGCTCCACGTGCAGGAGTCGCCGATTGGAGCCGCAGTGCCAGGGGGTGGCTGGGCTGCTGGCAGCGCCGGGCCTGCCTGCACCTGGAGCTCACCCACAGATCCCCTTTGGCTTGAGCAGTAGTGGCTGCATTTGTAAGAAAACAGTTGTTACAGAATTTGCTCAAATATTCGGTTTGTTCCATTCCAAGGATTTATAATCAATATTGCATTCTAGCAGAAAAATAATGTAATAAGCCCTTAATTAGTATAATGTGTTTGTTGATGCTTGCAACTGACAGCTAATCTTTATTTTAATTCTTAGATTAGTTAAACAAAAGCCAGTCTCATTTTTCATTCTTTTTAAAAAAAAAAAAAAAAAAAAAAAACAGGTTTTATTATGCTTCTATTTCTGGGATCAGCCAAATTTTTATTTTCTGATACTGTGTAACTTTTCAGTGTATTTCTCAGCACTGATGTAGGCCTGTGTTATTTTTGGAAGTTGATTAAGTACAAATCCAATATTGGTTTTCATAAAATGTTGTGGAAACAAGTTGTTCTGAAATTCCCCTCTGCATGGATTGATAAAAGGTAATTTGCATATTTGCCAATGACTGCAATTTCCTCTTTGCTGTATTTATGCTCAGTATATCTCAGTGTGACAAAATGAAGCATTTCGGTTCTTCTGACTTGGCAGAAGTGCACTGGTGCTGGGTTATGGTGTAAGCCAACGATCTTTCTCATGCATCCCAGAGAATACCATGCAGAATTATTCATCTTCCCCTTCCTGCTTCCCTGGAAGGATATGGAGCTGGTCATAGGGCAGGCAGGATCGGTTGCCTTTGCTGTTCTTTGGGCAGCAGTTCTTCACATCTGCTGCAGAACAGATCCAACTTGCAGTAACTGTTCTGGTTGCTCTAGTTCAAGCGTTCCACAATCAAACTGCTTCTTGTAAAAGCTTCTTGGAGATGAGGTTTCCTGTGGTGCCTCCTCAGTATTTGCAGCTCCGGGCCATGGGATGGATCAGCATTCTTTAGCAATACGATTAGCTTGAGGTGCTGCATCAACACAAAGCTCAGTGATGGCCTTAACACAGCACTCGATAATAACCTGGAAGTCAGGGGAATATCCAGCGCTACCAAAGTGCTGCCATGGATAGCCTCGTGGGATTTCTGTCCCTAACAATTAGAATTAATCTTGCTCACCACTAGTAAATAGTTGTCAAATGCAGAACTCCTCGTCCTTCTCCTTTCTGAATGGACGTAGGAAGAAATGAATGTTTCCTTAAAGCCCAGGCCTGTTTCTACTTCTGGTAAGGAAATTTAGTCACAGTAGTGGTGGGTAATATGGTATTTTGACTAAAGAGCATAGAGTTTGCAGGGTGTTATGTGTTGAGAATAGTTTTGAACTTGTATATCAAGGTGTGAAAAAGACTGAATTATCCTGATGAGTTATTTGGGGTTAATTTCTCTTTGGTTCATTTGTTGCAATCCCTTTTGAGAAAGCAACTTATTTTAGTTTCTGTGAGAATCTACTGGCTTTTTTCTCTATTGTAGAAGCATATTCAGTATTGGGAACTGCCCCACCCGTGTCAGGGTCTGTAGGGACCTGGTAAGTCGTGCAGCCCACTGTTACTACCCTGCTTCTCTTCTTGCTACTGGCTTGCCTGCATGCAGCAGGAAACGCTCTTGTGTTCAGTGTTCATCAAACAGGATGCAGGTTGGTGAGATTTTACTAGCAAGTTGTTGCCCTCTCTCTTACGTACTTGGCATGGTTTTCTTTTACACATATCAGAGACAGCTGGTGAGATCCAAGCTGCTGTAGATAGAATGAATTAGAAAATGCCCATTAAATTTCACAGTGGAAGCTGAAAATTAGTCATGCTTAATTTTAATTTTATGTAATCTCCCAGAGAACTCTTCTAGCCAAGGCGATTACAAGCAGGGACCTTTACAGAATCTTCCTCCCAGCATGTCGCACCGCTAATGCTCCAAGGTGTTTTCTGCTATGTGAGTTGCTACAGGGACCTTTGGCTTAAAGATGAGAGGCTTACAGGAGAAGAGCAGGCTCTGGGATAAGTAACTCCCTGCAGGCAAAGCAGGCTGCCCTCAGTGAGTGCAGCCAGCCACAGTGCTCTGCTCAGCACTGCTGGAGGTGCTGGGTCCGGTCCTGCTGCAGGCAGAAGCTGGCTCTTGCAGCCTCAAGGTAGAAGCTATGGAGGGAGGCCACTCTGAAAAGCTGTGGGGGCAAAGCAAGTCCTGTGCATCTGGCTACGTGAAGTATCTAGGCTGGGAAGGAAAGTAGGTGTGCAGTTACCTTGTACGTCATTATTCTTGAGAACTAAAATACTACTCCTGTTTGACCCCTTGGAGTGTTGCTATGCTAGGAAAATCCCTGCAAGTAGAAATTCTGACAGACTACGTACTTAATCAATGGCAGCCTGGCAGCAATGTGACTTTATGTGAAGTCCCCTTCTTTCTGGAAAACCTGTGGTGTGTTTGTAGGCTGCCGGATCTCTGGGAGATGTATGTTTGAGAAGAGCACGTGCTCATTTTAGGTCTCTTTTTCTCCTCTGTGCTATTTAATATTAATGATGGAAGGTATTGTGTCAAAATACTAAGTAATCGTGACCTGCGTAGGAAAGGAGTTTTAATTAACCTTTGAAAACTCTATTTACATGCTTTAGAATATATGAATAATGCATAAAGTCGTGCATTAAGTTTATTCTCAAAGTCAGTCATTTCAGGATCAAGCTGCAGAAAACAAAGAGAAGAGTGGTTTCTTTTCTCTCGCACTTTCCCTTCTTTAATCCCCCAGAATTCAGGAGATAGAGTTGAAGCCTTACACCAATAGGATTTCCCACTAAACTTCAAAGCTTAATTCAGTCTCTGCTGGAATGAAGAGAGGTATAGAACAGGCGCAGTGGAATCCACTGAAATGAATGGCTGCAGAAGAAATACAGTTCTGAAGAAAACAAACGTTCTGCATAATAGTTTAACAAAACTATTGTTTTGGGCAGGCGTGGAGGTGGGGCCCTGTGGGGGGGTCCCAGCCCTGTGCTCCCTGGGGCTCCTCCGTGTGGGGAGAGGCGAAGCCAACCCCCCCTGTGGTGCCTTCCTGGCGGTGGGTGCCGGCAGTGCCTGCAGCCCTCTGCGTCTACCTGCCAACAATTTTCCAGAACATCATTTTAATAGGGCATGGCAGCATGGAAGATTTGGTTTATTTTCCAGCGTATTTGATGCTTCATGAAGGATGCAGTTTTACTTCAGACTGCTCCTTTATAAGGCCGCTCGTCAAAAAAATTTCTTGTCATTAGCAAGGTATTTCTTTTAAATCATTTTTCTATCTGTGCTGCTTATCTGCTGCGACATGAATTTTCTTCTATGAAATGAGCTGTATAATTTTGCTAAGGCAGCGCTAAGTGCTTTATTTTAGAAGCATTACAGGTTAATGCAGGCTTTCAACATATCTTAAAGAACCAAAGGCTACAATCGTTTGTTCTACCTCTGCAGCGGTTTTATGATAATTGCTTGTAATCCAGTCACTGCAGGTCTGCAGGAAGCGCTCCAATTACGCGGTATTTCTCCCAACACGCTCTGCTGATGTAGAACTGACCTTAAAGATCTCTCCACTGTGGTCCACGCAAGGAAATCGTTCTCCTTTTCAGTGATCTTAGGAGCGTGTGATGACCCAGTGCTGCTGGCCTGGGAGTGTCAGCGCTCTGTGCTTGGTGATGCCGGAAGGCAGCGGGTGGCCGGGCCCTGCTCTGAGCAGGGCAGGACTCGAAGGAGCTGTGGCCAAGGCCAGGAGAGGAGGAGCTGGGCGCCACTCAGCCAGGCGTTGCTGCGCCCTCCATCCCTGCCTGCTCCCGGCAATGGAGCTTCTAGACAAATTCTCTCAGTAGGAGCGGAGTTGTGCAGAGGCCCCAGGGTGTGAGGCATCCTCTCACAGGCTTGCAGCTACGCTCCCTATCTCTGTCACCACCCACCGCCACGCAGGGCAGTGGGCAGGAACAAGCAGGCATGATGCGTTCCATCAGCACGTCCCTTAGCTTTAAAACACCTCGTGTGCCAGCCTTCTGCCAGCAGCTGTCCCACAGCTCTGTCCCACGCTGCCTCTGTGCCCCTCTGCTTCTCAGGAAGTGCAGTGCTGGGCTGCGGTCCGAGAGATGGCCCAGACTGAGGGATGGAGCTCGGCAGGAATGGTGGGGGAGCGGTGGCTCCATGGAATGAGGTAGCATTAATTAGGATTGATTTCATTTAATGGTCTGTGGGCTTATCATGCAGTCTTAACTGTTGCATAAAACATTTCATTTTAATAATGCACTGAAATTGTATCTCTTTTCAGTTATGGGAGTGCTCGATGCCATGTGAGCCAGCATTCGTTTCTTTGCTGCTCTTACAGACAGCGGAGCTGAAATTGTGGGTCTGTTAACAGTGCTCGTGCCCAAGGCAAAGAAATGGTGCATTTCCTGGTATAACTTGAGCGCTTGTGTGAGTTGCTGTAAGAAAGTAAACACTATGTTACTGCTTGAGAACCTGGACTGTGGTGGTCAGGTGGTGGATCAAGTATTGCAATAGGAAAAACTTGTGAGCTTAGAGCAGTTAATTGAAAATAAAGAGATGTTACAAGGAGAAAAGGACAGTGCTGGGACAAGGATCTCTTCTCATTTGAGTATGAAGAAGGCTAAAAATGCCTTCCTGTGAGATGTTGTGGTTCAAAGGAGAAGAGCTGACTTATGGTCCTTTAATTTGTACATCTGCAATTTTGTTAGAGTAATTAAAGGCTAATATAAAAAGCAGACTAAAAGGATAGCTTCCTTAAAGATTGCTCTCAACTACCCAGGGTCAGAAGTAAATGATAAGTAACACAGTTGAGGAGTTGGATCTTTCTGGCTGCATAGATGTCACAGTGGAAAATGCAGTAACTCAACTTTCTATATTTGAACATCTCATTATATTCAAGGCCATTGAAAGACACATTAAGCTCCAAAGAGGTGACACACAAGGTCTCTTGCTGAAAACCCATCCTTTAATTATTTTATGGAGGTTAATGTTGCTGTAGTAGAGTAGTAGCTTGGTCTTAGCAGTGAATAATAGGTTTCAGTCGAAACGAGTTTAATGAAAAATTAATAAAGCAACTCAGAATGGCTGAGTTGCATAAGGGCTGGTGATAATGTTCGTGATTTTTACTGTTGCTTTAGAGGTTTTGTTTTGCAGCCAGTTTCCAGGAAGCAAAGCCATTTTTTCTCCTATTGTTTTGTCCTCTGTGCTGGGAAGTTTACCTTTACTGTTTTTTCTTTCCTTTTTTCGTTCTTTCTTTCCCCCTCTCTAGAAGAGCTCAAGTGAACATGAGGTAAGCAGATTGCAAGCAGAGATACCAGCCAGTGTCTTTCCCTAGAGAGATTCTCTCCTCCCTCCATATAAGAGTTTTCCAGGACCTCTGCTATGGCAGGGGGTGAAGGGGTGATTGCTGCTCGTGTCTTCAGGCTGGGCCTGGCCAAAATTATTTGTGGCTTTGTGCTTATGCCTTGTGCAGGCTTCGGGTCAGGTCAGTTTGGTAGGGAATGTGACCTTATGTCTCTACTGCCTGTTGTCTGGGGGGATTTTAGCTTCAGTGGCTGGAGGATCAGCATCAGAGCACCTGGGGAATATGGCTCATGGGCACGGTGAACCTTGCAAGGCTGCAGTGGTGGATCTGCAGATGTCTCCTTTTGCGGGTCCCAGCACTCACTGCTCTGGAAGGAGAGGAGGAATGCGAGCATCAGCAACTTCTGCCTTTAACAGAGAAGTAGGTTGAGGTTGTGGGGCAGCTGGAGGTCGGCATTGAGCTCCTGAGTGAGCAGACGGGGTGGGCCAAGCCCTGGTGTGCAGCTATGAGCGGATTGAGGGTCTTCACTCTGCTTGTGTGTTGTGACAAGATTGCTTGAAAAGTTCAAGGGTTAAACTCTTGTTTTTTGAAATATAGCATCTCTGTTTTGTTCTAACTGCCTGCTTATGACTCATCACAGCCTTAACTTTCTGAAGGAAGCTGAAGGCTCGAGGGAATTGCATGCATGCTTCTATCTCTGCTATCCTACTGCTGAATATAAAATAAGGAGAAGAATATATGTGAACATCAACATGGCTTTTAATGGCATGGTAGCTTATTTTTTCTGACTAAAACATCCTGGTTAATTGAAGCTCAGTATGATGAGCATGTAGCTTGTTGAGTATAGGAAAACCTGCCTTGCAGGGAAATTGCTTTTCTTTTAATTTCCTTCATCACTCCCACATATCAGCAGGATGTGTGCATGCAACGGATGCAGTAGGAGAAATAATTCAATAAAACCTAACATTCACTACTTGGCTTTTACTCATGACAGCCTAAGATACAACTTAATTTGACTGGTTCTAGAATTTCATTGTTAAGTGTCGTTCTGTGACCTGGCTGAAGAAAGGGAGTCCCACTAAGATTTGTTCTGCAGTCTGTACTAGCTCTGACAATCTGCTTCTTCAGAGCCTTCTGCCATCTGGATACAGAGGTCCACCTGCAGCATACAAGGAACTGTTAGATAACCTCTGTTTACAGATAATCCCTTGGGAAGGATGAAGAATCTCTAAACAAGTTGTGGGGAAAGTAGTTCAAATATAGGTATATGAGTCAGGCTTTGTGGGTCTTCTGCCAGAAGTCCTATGTAATCAAGTTAGACCTCTATAATCATGTTTTGGGTAACCTGATCTAGCTGTAGATGTCCTGTTCATTGCAGGGGAGTTGGATTAGATGACCTTTAAAAGTCCCTTCCAACTCTAAGCATTCTGTGATAGTCCATGGCCTGGACAGCACTAACCACATGTTTGGTTTTTCTGCTTCTGTGTCTGACCAGAGTCTGTGTATCAAGCAGAGATGTAAATAAAACTTGTACCCTGTCTTTGTTTAAAAACAAAAAGAAAAAACAAACAAACAAAACAAATACGACTTATATTGCATGGATCAGCGTAATGCCTGCACAACCTTCTTATGGCTTGCTGTGCAAACCTGCTGCACTGTTGAGGTCAGTGGTGGTAAAGAGCTCTGTCTTGCCAAGTGCTTTTGAACTGCTGACTTGGGATAAAAGGTTAAAGCTGCACAGATCATTTATACTTGTGAGATGGTGTCTGGAAAGGGAGAGGCTGTGATCAGTGTCTGTGAGGACGGTTAAGGAGGGCAGCAAAAGTAACAAATGTGTGTTAGGCTGTCAGTTTGGAGATGACTCCTAGCCATTAAATGGCAAAGGTTCTGCAGCCTTCTTCCCGGGGGAGTAAGGGTAAAAAATGCTGCAATTCTTTTTAAGATGGAATTCAATGTATTTGTGAGAATAACTGACAAGCGGTAGTGCAGGCAGCGGCAGAACTTTTGTGCTGGTCCAAGAAGTGCTTGGCTACTCTTATATCTTAAGTGAATACTTCGGGAATAGATAACAAACTGATACATGCATGTGTTTATGTACCTACGTATATAAGATGTGTGTATATGTTATATATAAAACATAGAGACAGCCCCTGTGCCTCATCTGTGGGCACTGGTTGGCTATAACAAGCTGGGTTTTGGCATTCACAGAGTTATGGATATTCATATTTCCTTTTCTAATTTTAGCCACCCAGAGCCTTCCTTTCAGGACATGCATAATTACACAGCCTTCTCAGAGTTCGCAAGTTGCCCTCGCATTTACGGGATGAAACAGGTATTTCTTTACAGTGATTCCACAAACCTACGCCAGGCTAGAAAGGCAACGTAATAACATGTCATTCTCACAGTCCTGATGTTTTTTGCCGGACCCAATTTCTGCTGTGTGTTTTCATGTGTGTGAGGCTGAGAGCAACGCGTGCAAAATTTGCACAGTGTGCATAGGCCCAGGCTCACGCTCCTCGGGCTGTGACACAAGCCAGCAACAGCAACTGGTGCCCATGTAGGCCCTCAGAGCGTTTTAACGTCACTTCTGAAAAGAGCCTGTTCTGTGGAAGTCGGCACAAAGGTGAGCGGTGCTGGGCCCCGGGGAGGCGCCAGAGCCGTGCAGCACAGCGCAGCTCAGCCCTTCGCCTGGCTGCCAGCTGCCCCGGCGCGAGGAGGGACGGCTCAGGCTGGTGTTTGCTGACGTGACGGCACGGTGCCTGCCTGTATTCCTTTACAGATATTAACTGTTGGTGTTTACAGCAAGTGCTTCCCTTGCTGAATTTCAGGGATCTTTTTTTCTTTCTTTTTCCAGTAATCCAACTTTAAGGATGTTTTTACAGCTGCTTAGAGTGGCATTCTGCAGATCTGCCTGCTTTTATGTCACTGACATTTCAGTGACAATCATTAAGAAGTACAGCTTAGGTAAAAAAGTAAAATGCTGGAGGTTAGTTTTAAGTGGAGTTCAGGTAACGGAAGCTGAATGAAGCTTTCCAGATCCCTCTGCTACAGCCTCTTTTGCTCTGGATTTTTTTTTTTTAATTTAATTTTTTCCCCACTTGCATTTTCCTGGACTTACGGGGATAAAAAGTAAGCTACAGAGCTACTTTTCTTTTACTTGTGCCACTTCTGGCAATGACAGGGCTCCTGGCTTTGAATATTGGCCCTGCAGCCTGGGCACCACAGGGGCTGTGCTGGTAGGGCTGAAGTGCACTTGATGTTTCGTTTGTGACAGTTTTATTGTATTCAGTGCCAGAGACACAGAGGAAGCCCAGCTTCCTTTATACAAACTTCTTGTTTTATTAAAACTAATGTTTTTGAGCAGGTTTTCAAGGAATCCCTTACTTCACATGAACAGAAGTGCCTCGCAGTCCCTCCAGCTGTGCTGCTCACTGGGTGCTCCCCAGCACAACACCCGGCACAGGGGCAGCGAGCAGCTGTGCACACCTCCATTCCATCACTGGGGCTGTGGCTGGTGAGAGCACGGGGCCAGGCCGGCGGCCCCGCAGAGGGAAGCTGTGGGTCCTGCTGAGAAGAAAGGAGCAGATTTTTTGAAGTGCTCAGATGAAAACTGTTTATCGGTGTTGCCACTTTTCCTCCCTTTACGTACGCCAGCTTCCAAACTGATAGCCATGAAATCCCCATCAGCGAGGAGCACCAAAGCTCTGCCATGAGGCTCTGGCTGTCTGTGTGCAGAGGAGCGCCTGCAGGCAGATGGTGGTGGCTTGGCCTTGTTCTGCCAACCAAATTCTATCCTCTGCTGTTTGCCTTTTGGAACACCTAGTGCCCTGAAGAACACCTCAGAGTGGAAAGAATTTGCGTTGCTCAGCAGACTCCCCAAGTATCTTTGCTTTAGCTGCTACAAAGGTCTAGTCTCTTTTTCTTTAAAAAAATTACTTTTAAGCACAGTTGAGTGCTACCATGCTATCATCTTGGCACATACTCTCTGGGCAGCCCTGTGAAGTTTCTTCCCCTCAGGGCCTCATCCACTGTCAGGATGTATCTGTTGATAAGATCTTTCATTTCTTGGGTGAATGGCTCAAAATCCTTTTGCTTAGCACCAGACCGCTTAAAGTTCCCGTCCCTGTTATTCTCGACACAGAGCAGACGGTCCTCCGTCACTGTCATGTTCAAGAACTCCACCATCTCCTTCAGCTTGGGGATGAGGCTTTGTTTCAGGTCCTCATAGTGGATGACAAGCAGACGCTTTCCATACTTCAGCCAGTCCAGGACATGGGAGGCCCACCAAGAGGCATAGCTGTTCACAAAATCTGGCCAGTCTAGATGATGGGAAAACCAGGAAAATGAGAGCATATTAGCCATGATGCTTCCACAGTGTTCCAAGTATTAAACTGGAACAAGATTAGAGGTGCTGGTCATGTATGAGGTGGTTGGATGTGAGTGCTGGAGAAAGCAACACGGCCGGCTGCAGCTACTCAGCTCTGCAGCCACAGTGAGGAGATGGGCACTACTCTCCCACTGTGCAAACTGGTTTGGACACAGAGTTCTGAAATGCGCGGCCACCAGGCATTAGCAGTGCTGAGGGTCACCCAGCTGCCTGGGAGCCCCTTGGGGTGGACAGGGCAGCACGGGTGCAAAGCTGCAGGTCAGCATCTTCAATGTGCTGTGCTTCTAGGAGCTGAACTCTCTTTGCACAAGCAGGGAGCTCCATGCAGGAGCAAGGGAAGGGCAAAAAGAGAAGGGAGAAGCATTTGGATGAGAGCAGGGAAGCAGCATTGAGCAGGTCCTGCTTGGCTGCTCATTTGAGCAGCTCTTTGCCACATTATTTCAAGCGGGTTTTTTTGTTTGGTTTGTTTGTTTGTTTTTGCCTCTGTAGTTTTCCTACCTTTTTACCTCTGTTTCAAATGTAGTTTGAGAAAGGTACGGGGGCTATTCTATGTTTCATACATATGTGTACATATAAATCAATATACATATAAGTGCAGCATTGAGACCCTGGTTTTGGCTGGGCCTGGGGTGCTTCTCAATCCAGAGGTGTTCAGTAATGTAACTTTCTTACTGCTGCTGGGGAGATGGTTTAAGGAAACAGGATTAATAGGGAAGGTGCTTCTGTTCCTGGCACATGGGAGGGATTTGCCATTGCATGCCAGGATCACTGTGACAAAGTTTACTGAAATACTTTCCCTCTACTGCCATATGTGACACCTTAATCTCTTGTTAGATGCCTGTGATAATTTTCTGAGGGTCAAGCTGAAGGTTTTGCACTGGATAAAGTGCAAATGTGGCCAAAATACAACTATTTGTAGTTTGCAGTATGGGAAAGCCACTCTCTCCAGGCTTTGTTTTCCTTTTCCTGAGGGTTGTTTTGGGTTTTGATAAATAGATCTTGAGCTGTGGCTAATGAAAGGTGATGTAGGGACTTGGAAAAGAAACATGCTGTGACTAAGGGCACTCTCCTGCTGTCCCCTGAGCCCTGTGCTAAGTGATTTGCCAAGCCACAGCTTTTATGCCCAAAACATACAAGAGGAGAGATGTGTGCTGAATCTTTCCTGTGCTGCAGTCTGAATGCAGCAGTGTGTGCAGCAGGGATATCACAGTCCCACCATCCAGCAAGTCATTTTGTGCGTTCATGGAACGCTGAAGTCCCCTTATTGCTCCTATCTTTATTTATCTGCAGTGCAGTAGCACTCGCACAGTGCTGTAAAATTTCCTTCAGGAAAAGTCATGCTTCATCAAACCCTCAATTTTAAATTAGATTTCTCTCTGTTATTACATGCTGCAGGGGCAAACTTCCTTCACAGCACACAGCCTGACGGATGGGCTGCACACCAGGCATCCTCTGCTGTGCGCTTCTCTGGTAGCGACGCTGCAGTGCAGGTGCTGCACTGCTGTCAGTGGCAACAGAGGCAGAGCCTGCGTGCTTCTGGGTCTGGTCTCTGTGTGGTGGTGCTCGAGTCCCAGTGAATGTTTGCAGTGCTCGCTCAGGTTTTGGGATCGGGTCCCAGTGTTACCCCCTCCCAGCATGCTACGACTACAGGCTTTGAGCTCTGACTGCAGCCCTGGGTGCCCCGCACGCTACCTTTGCTCTTCCAGTTGCGGTCTGCAGCGTAGCCCAGATGCCCAGCAAATTTCCTGTTGAACTCTGCCATGAGTGATTTGTATGGGTTTCGTATCAGCAGGATAGCAGAGTCAAACATTTCAATCTCCGTCTTGCCACTTTCATGTGTTTTCACACAGATGGTCCGTCTACTTCGCCAGTGGTCTTTTTCTCCTTTGAAGCCTGTTTGTAAGACAAGATTGTTGTGGGTTTTTTTTTCCACGTGACCATATGTCTGTGACTTCTTACACTCTTAAACAAGGCCTTACTGTTGTGAAAACACCAGTTGATTAAACTTGTTGCCCAGTACCTGGGACCAGGGCTGCTGCCAGCAGTGTTATTGGGGCAGGAGCCACCCTGTGAGCTCCTCCATGTCTGCTGGGATGAACAGCAGTGATGGCCTTGGGTGGCTCCAAGCAGAAGGATGCTGGAGCAAGCAAAGCCCTGTGCCTCAGAATGGCTCTGTCCCATCACCCCCTGAAAATGGTACCTTTGTTGTAGAGGGCTCCATCGAAGTAATAGCTGCCCGTGTAGTAGCCTGTGGCATGCTCGATCAAATGGCGAGCCCACGTGTTGCCAGCCCCTGGAAAGCTTGACAAAGCAATGAACCCTTTGGATTTTGTGGTTAAGAATTTCCTGTCTGTGCAGCGGGTGTCTGTGGGTATAGAAAATAATTCATTGTTAGCATTGTGGTTTTTTAATTAATTCCACTGACAGCCTTTGATTACAGGGTTTATTGCTTTTTTTCTCCCTTACAAATATAGGCTATCAATTTGAGTCTAGTTGTGAGTCAGCTACTTCTGAAAATTAACTCAGCCATAAGGGGCCAAAGAGATTATCCTCAGAAAAGATTTTTGCTGGTTTTGTGTTAGGTGACACTTTTTATCAGAGTTGCAGTGAACCATTCTACTTGCCAGCAAGCTGTGATAAAAGCCCCTTGATGTCTGTTTGCTAGCTGCTGTTTGCCTGGCAGGCTGACTGCAGTGAAACCCCAAATACACCACTGTACCTGGAAACAGCAAGTTTTATAATGCAGGAGAAACTCTTTTACTGAAACAAACTGCACTCAGTTCAGTCTCCGGGTTGTGGTCCTCCTCCAGAAAAGGGCCCAAGTTAGTTAGGAGCCCTGCCAGTGCTTGCTGCCAGCAGGGTCTGAACAGAGCTTCCTGCCAGCTTCAGTAAGTCCTGCCCGAATGGCATGGTGTGCATTAAGAGCAAGGACAGGGGGAAAGAGTGAGCTTCAGCTACGTGATGACTCAAAAAGAAGCCAGGAAATAAATTGGAGATCAGTCTTTTTGTTCTTCAAAGTAGCCTTTAGATGAAGCCGTGGCCTGAAAGTGCCAGCATGGTGCCAAGAAGACTGTCTTGGCTGCTCCTTATCTACACAGATGTGGTAGATAGTAGCAGTCTCATGAAAGCAAGCATTCTTCTTGCATGGTCTTTATACATGCTGTTATTTGCAGTCAACCTCTGAACTGGGAGATGGAGCAAAACAATGGATGTTGGGAAAACACAGTGCCTCTCCAGTGAAGCACTTCACTTTAAGCTTGTAAGTACTTTTGTGGAACATGGTGCAAACCACCGTGTGGAAGAAGCTACGGGTACTACTTGATGGTTCACTGGATTTTGGGGCATTACTCTGCTTTACACTCTGGCTTTGGCACGTAGGAAGATGAGAATTTTGGAGGAAGATGGGCAGAGCAGAATCTGAGCCTGCTGAGCTGTCTCTGTGCTGCCTAACAGGCTGGCGTGTGCTCAGGTGGGGTCCTGGTCCCAATGCCTGGGTTTGGCTGCCCAGGTTCTGCCTCCTCTTCATCTGAGAAACCGTTATTTTTCTTAGTGGAGGGGCAGTGCAGCTTAGCAAGAGACTGCTTGGAAGTAATATTTGGAGAAATGTTTATGAGCATTTATGAGCATGACTGTGAGATGAGGATTAGGTAAGAGGCGTTTTCTCGCTGCCCATGTGCTGTGGGTGAGGGCTGTGGAGCGGTGCTCCTGTGTGCTGCAGGGCTGTACCTTGCACCGGGGTCTGGTAGGCCAGGCAGTACCCCCTGCGGCAGCACTGCTGGCGTTGGGCATCGCGCTGCAGAGCCGCCTGTCTGCGCCGTGCCGCAGCGGGAAGCGCCCCGTGGGGTAGCCGCAGTAGCACTCCTGCCCCCGGATCACTGCCAAGGGAAACTCCTGCGATGGAGAGAAAACAGATCAGCGCACAAATGCCACGGCATCGACAGCCCGTGGGGAATGCTCCTGTTATGCAAAGGAAGATAAATCTTCACAAGCCGCTGTCAGGATCAAAGCGGTGTTTGATATATCACTGTAAAGCTCATTTCTTATATCGCTGCTGTCTTTCACACTGCAATTTCTTAAAAAATGGTTTTAAGACAGATCTTGTAAAGCTTGAAAACTCACAATGCTGTTTGTTCATTATTCATAAAAACACACAATTTGATACTGTTCCTCCAGTCCTAGTACATAACTGCACCTGAAACTTCAGTAGGGGAAAGGCTGTTCTTATTTACCCCTCAGGTGAGCGTTCTGAATTGCACCGTCTCCACAACTTCCATCTGTAGCCCTCCAAACAGAGGAGTGAGCTGCAGTTATGCTTAAAGTCATAAAGAGTTTGCATCTTACTGCGACTCCTTCACAGTCTGCAAAACCCGGTGTCTGCAGAGGGGCTGGCGCAGGTTTTGAGCGCTACTGTCCGTATTTTTATGGAACAACTACTTGGGACCACAACACCAACCCAGTCCTGTGGCATCTGCTGTGGGGCGTGGGGCCGGAGCTGCTGCGCTCTGTCTTTGGGCACAGCACCTCCTGGATGGCATTTGCTTCTTGGTGGGGACACCTCATGTGAAAGCTAGGCTAACTGCTGTCAGTGACAGATCCCTTAGCAGAACAAGCCTGCTGCTGTAGATGGTGTTTGTCTCATGGAAATAATTCACAGTGAAATTCCTGGCTACAAGACATTTCTTTTCATTGTGTTTGAATCAGGTTTTTGGTTTGCTGATCTTATCCAGAGAAGGGATCAAGTTGCAAAGCAGCTTTGCTGTGCTCTGCAACAGATGCAGAACAGTGGTGCTGGGCCACTCTGCTAATACTGATGAGAATTAATAGAGGGGTTTGGAGGAAAACATCTGCTTGTTGTCTGCTGAAGAAATTAGTGGGTGTTTAGGAGTTCCACAGAAAAAGTGCATTTACTAGCGTGCAAAAATTGGCCCTAAAATTCAGCCCTCATCTCTGCCCGGGGACTGGGCGTGTGTTTTCTTAGACTTCCAAAGTCCCTCTGGCGTGTGGCGCGTCAGTATGCGTGGAAGGGCTTGACCTCAATGACAGTGGCTGAAAGAAGCACAGGGGTTATTGGAGCGCAGAGCATTCAATTCTACCTATTCCATAACAACACTTCTTGCCTTTTAAAAGACTTCTGAAATCTGGGAGCACGTGCCAGGACTACTGAGCAGCTTATCTCTTGCTCTTCTCCACGTGTTCATCCTCTGATAAGGAGTCAAATACAACTAGTATGCCATCTGTGCCCAAACAGCCAAAATTTGCTTAGTGAATGAGATACGACGTTGTCAAAATCTATTTAGTGATTTGATCCAAGGGCAAAATAGCTCTGTCTGCCTGCAAACAGAAATCTTCCCTTCACTGTGAAGCAGTGTTTCTCCATTTGAGAAATGAACAAACATCCTGGCCCTAAAGTGCAGCCCAGAATATGAATGTACCACGTCTCCTGCCAAGTGGCACCTGCGAGGGACTCTTTTTGGGAAGGATGCAGATTTTCTCAAAAGACCTGGGCAGGTACTTCCCCACACTTCTGCGTTTCTGTGCAGTCGTTGTCATGAAGGCAAAGCAAGAGCAGGGCAGCATAGTACAGTTCTGCAGCCACTCTGCATCACTACCTGTATGGTTCAGGCAACAGGGACCTGCGGCTGCTGCTTGGCCCCTGCAGAGGTGGCCAGGCTGCTCCCCACGTGTGCAGCCTTCCTGCTGCTCAAGCAGCTCTGTAAGAGCACTCTCTTTCTGGCTTTCCATTTTTTTTATTCTTTCTGCAGGTGTTTCAGTGTCTTTCCCAAGCTTTCCTGCAGTTGGGCTTAGGTTTTCATCATAAGTAGTAGGAAAAACTGTGTACCTGGGCTCTGCTCCCATTGCCTCCACTAGCTTTTGTACTAATGCTACACGTACGAAATAGCATGTAGCTGCATCTAGAAATCAAAATAGCAGGTCGGTTTTGAAATTAGAACATCTAGGAAGCATCCTAGAGGTGGTCAAGTCTGATTGTGCAAACTTGCTGGAATGGCTTTTGGATGCACTGACCTGGTGGGGTTCTCTTCTCAAGACTTGCATACCTCATTTTTGTTTTTGCTGTATGTAACTATAAAAAAGTAGCTGAAAGGTAAAATGACTGCATATATAAAAATATAAATTCAGATGGAAATGGCTAACTTACTATGCAGGTTGGCTTTTGAAAGAGCATATATGAAAATTATGGCTTCTGGCAAAGAGATACCTTCATGGCTCTGTGTTATGGGGTGATAATGGGTAGCTATTAAGGCATATCATCACTCTCAATTAAGAAAGAAGTTGATCAGTAATGCTATTTAGCAGGTTTCTTAAAGTTTTTACCTCAAATTCATATCCTACATGCTTCCAAGGACTAGAGCGTTACTCTTTTGACTGCACAAAGCCATTTGCAAGACTAACAACTAAATGTGCTATGTTGCAGTTTGGTTTTCTTCAAAGTCCCCACAGACAAGAGAGTAATTTGTGTGTTTAAATGTAGACCTCAAACCAGTCCCATGAAAAGCCCAGCGGCCTCTTCAGGATGCACGGGATTTGGGGGAATTATTCTCTTTTGCAATGGGCGGGACTAAAATGAGCATCCTGTCCCGACTGCAGGAGAGCTAAGTAGTCCTGTGTCAGCCAGGAAGCCGTCCATCTTGTTCTGAAAGGAAAGGATCTAAAGTCAGGGTGAATATTTCCACCGTTATCACAGGACTCGCTCTGCTATCTGGAGTCAAAGCTCACACTGGTTTTTCGTGCTCCGGCCCCACTTCTCTTGAGATGCTGGCAGTTTGTGTGCACTGTAGTTCTTTCCTCCATTCTGAACTGGGTTGGGTCATAGTACAGCTTTTTTACTCTGCTTGATTATTTGTAGGAAGTGTATGCTGAAAGCAAACCATGAAATTGGATTGTGACCTTTTTCCCCAAAGCACCTGCAATCAGTGTTGCGTAGGTTTCATTGAAAAATTCTAGCATGGACTTCGTGAGCTTTTCCTTCCTGCATCATTCATTCATAGCTAATAAGCAGCTTTTGCATTTGTGCCAACAACGTGCCGAATTGCTTCTATGTCTGCCAACAAATATGCCCACAATGGCATTGCCACTGCAGGAAAAGGAGATCATGGGTTCAGGGAAATGTAAAAACAAGAAAAAATGGTTTTGTTTTTGGTGTGTGTGTGTGTGTGTGTGTGTGTGTGTGTGTGTGTGTGTGTGTGTGTGTGTGTGTGGCGTTTTGCTTGGAGATAAGTGGTACTACAGTAGACAAGAAGTGAGCACTGTGATATCCACGTGGTGTGTAGCAGTGGGACTGTGGCTATGCCACTGCTGCTTTTCAAATGCAGGGAGATTTTGCCAGACTTCTTGCAGGCAAATCATCATCGTCATCATCATCACAGATGTTCTCTAATGCTTGATTCTGGAAGGCCAGCATGGTGCCTGGTATCACTGGGTATTGACTCCGGTGAGTTTCATCCTTCAGAAACTCATTCACAAATTTAGAGCTCTAATCTCTGCTATTCCTTTAGTAGATTAAAGTTTAAAGTAACAAAAAAGAAGAAAGGATGTGAAATGAGAACTGTTCTTACTTTCTTGGAGCAAAATTCAGAGCACATCTCCACCGTCAAATTGGGCTGTATCAAAGAGGCTGGAAAGGTGTCTGTTAAATTTTCTGGAGCTCTAAAACATCCTCGATAGATAACATTCCTCCCTGCAGGGATATGAAATAGGTTTCTCTTGAGAAAACAACGTCCATAGTATCCTGCCTCTATCACAAAGAACAATATTAGGTTCAGAAGCTAAAGAATAATGAAATAAATCTTATATTCCAAGTACTGTAGAAATAAGAGAAACCATGATATACACTAGAAAAACGTGTTGCAAATCCTGTGGTATGAAAGGAGCACATGCCTTTGGCTTTTACTAACCCCTGAAAGCAGAGTGCGGCAAGGAGTTTAAATTAAATTCCAGCAGTGGAGGGCATTGCTACTGTTTGCAACTCCAGGTTTTCTTTTGAAGACATGCTTTCCCCTGAAAGGCTTAAAAGCCCTGATAAAAAATCTACAAAGCTTCCCCTCATCTGCACCAGAAAGGGAATTTAAATAAATCCTGAAAGCCCCCGCGGGGACCCACCTTCCTGCACATCTGCTCCTCCTCTTCCCCTTCCCTCGCCTTCTTTTCAGGGCAAGGGAGTTTGCTGCAGTCTTCGAAATCTGAACTAGGTGTCTGTAAGCTGCTCAGGGAGAATCGCTTTCCTGAAGTCTTTAGCATCAGCCTCTGATCCGACCTGCCCCTCTATATAGGCATGTGGCCCAAATGGTTGTTACAAGCAGCAGTGCAATCCTTCTCTCCTGCTTCAGCAGCATCCCTGACAGAACCCAACAAAAACCCAGAGCTACCTATCATGGAAGCTCCCTGTCCCAGGTGAGGCGATGCATTCGCGCAGATGAACTAATGGTAATGGAGAAAACAACGTCATGTGTGGCTGGGTTAGAAAAGGAAAGAAGTCTGCATGCTCTGCGACACCGCTGTAGATCTTAGGATTCTCTGAGCTTTACGGATGTGGAAAATGCCTTCATCTTTCTGTATCAACTCTCTATTGTCATAATTCACCCAACGTGACTTAATAGGACCAATGGTCTCTTTGGGTCTTTCGAGTCTTGGTCTGCACCCACTGGCCACCACAAACAGAACTCACCGGAACCGATGTGGGAAAGGGTTGCAGTTGGATGGCAGCGGATGGGCAGGGCGGTTCTGAAGGCTCCTGGGGAATGCGCAGCCCCCCAGGCTGCAGGAGCTGCACGCTTCACACTTCGGCACTTGTGGGGTGAAGGGGACACGAGTCCTGTGTCTGCCCACAGACCACAGGGCACGACCAGCAGAGCCTCGTGGTGAGGGCAGCGCTGCGCCTACTGCACCAGGAGCTGCTGCCCGAGCTGCGTTCTGCACTGCTGCTGTCCCTCATGGATTCTGCTGGTTTCAGAGTTACTTCCCAATATACTTTCACAATACCATTGTGATTAATACTTTCGTTGGCTGCTCAGCTATCGTGTCAGTGGGAGTTTTCAAACAGTCAAATATCAGGTGTTACTGAGAGCAAGCAAAATACAAATCTTGCTCCAGGCTAGATTAATTTTTATAAAGACTTGATATATATTATTCATTAATAGTTAAGAAAAAAATAAATGTCTTTTCCTGTGAAATACATATATGTATTTTCACACTGAAAATTTAAACACCTGCCAGTGTGCCAGTCAGCCTGACGCTGGCAATTTAGGTCTACGTGCCTTTGGTATATAATTCCTGTGTGGCTGATGGATGATGGCACAAACCTCGACTCTTTAAGAAGTGAAGTGCCGTTAGTGCTGGCACAACCTTGGTCTTGGTGCTTGTTCTCAGAAAATTAAATCCAAAGGGTCCTGTGAGCTTGCCAAAAGCACAGCTGTGCTCAGCAGTGCGGGTATTTATATGCCTTGTATTGGCCCAGAGGTTTATCTGTTTTGTCTCCTATGGCAGCTACTGAGCAGATGAGTGTTACGGAGAGTAGGTGACAAGCAATATCATTCAAAGATGAGACAAACATCTCAGGTGCTGCTGGAACAAAGACATTGCGGAAGCGGAACTCTGGGTCTCATTCCTGTTACTGAGGAGACTTCTCTTAAGGTACTGGTGCACTTCTGTTTCTGCCCTCTATTCTCCTGCTGCAGTCACAGGATTTCCTTTGCTTAGATTATTTCTGAGCTAAGGATGGTATTGGTGGGTTTTCTTAAGCCGTTCAATGACTGTGTCTTAAGCATGAAGTTTTGTGCCTTTGCCGAGGATGCATAAGGAAGCAGTTTTCTCAGCTGAAGTTCTGCCCTGCTGCAATCCCCGTGCAGCACCGCCCCGCCTCCCGGTGCTGCCGCCTTCCCGTGCAGCACTGCTGCTGCAAGGAGGGAGCCAGGGCCCACACCAAAACTGCAGCTTTGTCCCACAGCTCCCAGCAGCAGCAGCACGCGCAGCACCAGCGCAGCGCCGAGAGCAGCATCGCCCACACTTACGTCGTGGTGCCGCCGCCTGCAGCTCCTCCACGCTGTAGACTGACAGCCGGTTCACTCCGCCGCACACCGAGCCCTTCTCGCCCTTGCACTCACTGTTGCATTCCTCGGGCCTGGAGGCGGTGGCTGGGAGCTTGTTCCCACAGTAGCACTCCGCTCCGTACGCCAGACCCGCGTAGGCATAGGCCCTGTGGGTGCAGCAGAGGCACAGTCAGAATGGGCCCTTCGAGCACCCTGAGTGGGGTGGGGGCCTGGCGGTGCCCTCTGAGCACACTGTAAGAGCTGCACGCTGCTCCGTGGGGCGTGCTGGGCTGGGAGCCCCAGTGCTGCTGGGGCTGTACTGCAGTGAGCGCAGATCTGGGCCGAGGAAGCGCCTAACCGACAGCTGACAGGATGCCACGTTTTGACCAGATCCACAGAAAATGCGTCTACGTAGCTGCGCTACAATAAGAGCAGTGGGTGGGCGGCAGTGATATAGTCTGCCCCAAACAGGTAGCAGAGCTGCTATACGTTGGAAGGTCTGAGACAATCGTGGTTTTCGCTGATGCTGCATGTCTAATGTATGTGGGCTTTTCCCATCTCAAATACAGCTCTGCTTACTGTCAGAAAAGAGAGAACTCGCTGTGAAAGAGCAGCTCACCTCTCAGCACACGCCTCCTGACAGTGAGCCACCGTCATCTTCGTAAGTCGTAGAATACAGCTCCCTTCAGTGTCCTCTCCCTCGAGTCATCGCTGAAGCAGCCCACGTAGGTGCCTGTGTGCATGTAAAGCAGAGTCAGGACATGTGCAGGTCCCAGTCAGGGCTGTGCTTTGAGAAGGGCGGCAGCCACCCCCAGCTGGGTGCTGCCAGGGGGCTTCGTGGGGGCAGAGCAGATGGTCCTTAAAATGGTGGGATTGTGGGATATCCTTTTGGATTTCTCCCAAGTTTTTTTCAAAATCTTTAGTTGAGAATAAGATGGTGCAAGAAAAATGTTAAGAAAATCAATTTCCTTTGGGTGTGTAGAGTTATATTAAAGCTGTAATGGAAAGATAACTCCAGCCCTAACCAGGCAGCACTGCCTCTATCGCGTTAAGCTATCTTCTCTGGTGTGTGAGAATCTTTTAGCTTATGTCTTGCTTTAGTTAGCATATGAAAGAGAAGTATTTCTGCTACACTGCATCTCTGTTAAGCCTCTTTTGTTGTCCTGAACAAAACACAATACAAATCTAGCCTGGTTTTTTTTTTATTATTTTTTCGTATGTGATTGGAAGGCTGAGGTAGCACCCTGCTACTGTACAGCAGTTTTGTGGTTACAGGTGCATGTTATCATTAATATGCAATGGAGAAAGGAAATTTGATTTTGGATGTAGCAGTATTGAGATGGCAATGCTGGGAAATTATATAACAGGAGTTGCAGAGAGGAAGAGAATATATGATGAAAACCCCAATTAAAAAGTATTATATTAACAATAAAATAGTCCAAAATAAAGTTAAAGCCACTGTCTGCTGGGCAGAGCCTGGGCACGGTGCTGTCTGGCACTGAGCATCCATAGGCACTGCACCCATCAGCACAGTGCTGTGCTCAGAAGGGATCAGAGAGCAATAACGAGGCTGTATGGCTATAAGGAGTCAGGGGAGATAATATGCTCTGCATAGGTAGTTACATTTTTAATTGATCATAATTTCCAAAAGCTTTCTAATGCTTGTTAACAATACTGTTATTAACAGTGTCACTTCGTGTTCAGATATTTAAATTACTTGTATTTGAATCAACATAATTCAATGGCTGGTAGCAATAAATAGTCCTTCTGGCTGCCTCAGTCAGCAATTAGAACTTGAGCAAGGCACTAGCTTAATGACTGAGCCTTAACTAATGTTATGGATAATTTTCAAAATTAATCCTTTTGTTTCTAAAAGAAGTTTTAAAAGCAGTTCATGCAATGTGCAGAACAAGTTCATGGTCTGTCTGATGTCCGAGTACCTCAGACACTCATTGTGTTGCTCTACCTTTTATCTACTCTTTCATTAACCAGAAAAAAATAACCTAGCCCCCACCAGGGTGAAGAGCAGCCCGTGGCTGAAGGGAAGCAGGAGCTGGCAGCAGGCAGAGCTCAGGGCCAGCTATGCCCTGCTGCAGCCTGGCAAGTCTTGGAGGATTCAGTTGATTCTTCTCTGGATTCCTGTCCACAAGGAGTCCCTTAAAGCAGGTGCTGGCCAATGCCAGGTTCAGCTGGTGGTGCCAAGACCACGTGCTGCTTGTGGCAGCCCCTCTGCCGGGTGGGCACCAGGTCCCCATGCCCCCATGCTGGGCTTGGGTCGGCACCGGGCTCATTTTGTGCTTGGGCAGCTGCTGCCATTGGGCTGTATGCCCAGACCAGGCTGGGAAAGGCAGCAGACTGCTGGGACAGCCCTTGCTCCTGCGAGCAGGATGCTGGCAGCAGGGTGTGGAGCTCTGTGCCTCAGAGGCTCCAGCAGCTGCATGATGCAGCTTCACACACTGCCACTGTTGCCTTCTTGTTTCCATTCCCAGCAGTTCACACAGTAGGAGTCACTTGATGGCATGTTTTACTGGGAATTTTGCAGAAGGTGCTCCTTTGGATGAAGTTATTCAACAGAAGAAGGAGCAGTGTAGTAACATGGTGCCTAGTCCTTCTGATCCCATTCCTCTTGGGCTGCCAGTTCTTCTGAAAAGCAATGCATCAAAGACAGCAAAGCCATAGCCCGGTGCTGCGGCCTCCAAAGTGTAGGGTGTTGAACAGCTGGCACACGGGGGCTTTCAGCTGCTGATGTCTGATGCTGTGCTGAGAGCAGCCTGGCCCTTTTCCTATGTGAGTGGCCAAGCCCTGTGCCCACAGGTGCCAGGAGGTCAGATCTGTACAGCTGTTGATACAAATGGCCAACACATCCCTTCCTCCCTAATCGCAGTGACCCAGCGTGAACCCTGATGCTTTCTGCATCCCTGTGCTCAGCCTCCAGGCAAGCAGAGCTGGGGCTGCAGCATAGCACAAGGAGAGCAGGCAGTCCCAGGGCAGGAACCATGCAGAGGTGTGAGTGCCTGCAGATGCCTGCTGTGCTTGTTCGCTTGCCCTGGGGACTGGTTTTTAAGAGATTTCCTACTGAATAAACCATAGCGGTTCATGTATGTATTTATTAGTAGCAGTGAGTATTGGGCTCGCAGGGAAGTGAGCTCTGATTTCTGTCAATCCTGAACTGCTTTCCATTTAAGATATTATTTAATCATGAGGATTGGAAACGTACAGTTTTGTACCTTGTGCTCTGGCTGCTAATGCGCTGCCCCGGCCCTGCCCCATGCAGTGATGCACACTCCCCTGCAGTCTGTTGGCTGGTGGCAAATTTCCAACAAACTCACCAAACACTGAGAGTTTGATCCAGGGGTTCTCTCTCGTTTGGAGCTCAGGTAGGGTCTAAAGGAGTGGTGTGCACCCATGCCTCGTCCCTCTGAAGACAGCGTGCCTGTGGGGATGGCTGCAGAGGGCAGGTCAGGAAGAGGGAATGTGTTTGTGACAGTAGAGCTGAGGCTGTGTTGGAAAGCATAAACGTATTTCTAAACAGAAGTTACTGCGTGGCTCTAGACAAGTAATGTAATAAAACTCATTTTTAAGTGTTCCCTATTCTGAGAAACAGTATTCAGCAGCATTCTCCTCTGCCTGCTTGAAGAGAAAATCATTTAAATCAGAGGAGTATATTTCTTTGTGGACTTGCACTCAACCAACAGAAATACATTTCTGGAGCTACAGTTCAGTGTGCAGGAACACAGCCTTACTCTGGCCTGTGCACGCCCTTAGGAACTGGTGTGGAAGTGCTGCTGAGCTGCAGGAAGGCGCTTTGGTGCACCTCGCCAGGCTGCTGGTCTCTGCTCGGGTTGGACTGAGGACAGCAGTTTGTGCACGTGCCAGGAGGTGGGCAGGGCGCGTCCCTTACCTTTGTGCTCGGCGGTACCCCTCACGGCTCCGAATCCCGCAGTCTGCATGGGCTCCTGGTCACCAATGAACCTGTGGAACCACCTCCTCCGCAGCCACCTCAGCTCTGAGTTGCGAGATGCCATCCAGCGCAGGCTGTGCCGCGGTTCCGCCCCCGGCAGCGTGTCCATTCCCACGGGGAGCTGGGCACCGGGGCTACGCGCCAGGCGAGGGACTGCGGCCTTGGCTCCCGGCCCCGTGTCTGGCCCTGGCAGTGCCAGGCCTGAGGCCACGCGTGGTCCCTGCTGGGCTGCTAGGCGGGCGCGCTGCAGCAGCAGGAGGCTGCCAGCCATGAGGTATGCGGCAGTCAGGAAAAAGAGCAGAAACTGGGTCCGCCGAAGGAACTTCTGCAGCCTGAAGAACACTTTGGCCATGCCCCCACTGGAACGGGCCTTCACGCCTCCCAGTGGGCTGCTGGGCGCCCACCTGAACAGGTGCTGCTTCCTCCCATGGGTTCAGCCCATCACTCCAGCACTGCTGCTCCGTACGTGGCTGTCAGGGCCCCAGGCAGTCACCGAGCCGGGCCCAGTCCTGCGCGGTGCCATGGCCGAGCCGCTCGCTGCACCTGCCGTGCCAAGGGGAGAGCGTCAGCAGAACCATGCTGGTCTTCGGGGCACCTTCCCTGCGCCCTCCCTTCAGCCCAGCGCTCTTCCATCTGCTAATTATGCACTTTAATGACAATAATCCTGTGAGAATGACTGATTAAGCAGCAGATAGCTCCAGCTATTCAGCATTAGCTTTCTTGAGCTGGAACTGTGCAAGAAATAACAGTTATAATGAGGTGATTTCTCTAGAGATGTTTGGAAAAAGGTCCTTTATTTTCTTTTGTCAATGGTCATCTTCTCCCTTCTTTGTCCATGGCTGGAATGGACAGACATTGCACAGGCATCTTTCTAGCAAAGCATTGGCAAATTCCTTCCTTTCAGTTAAGCAGTAGCTAAGCTACAAATGCTGATCAGAAGGAAACAGCAGTGTGGGTGTGGGGAGGAAAGAAACTGCATCTACTGACAAAGGACAGGAAAATTATTAATCTCTTTGCAGTTGAAGGCTCTGTGATCTGTGTGAGGTACTGTGCGTGTCACTGTGAGAGGAACCGGAGGTCCTGGTTTTTTTAGTCAATTTTTATTGACAAACATCAACGTGTAGAGGTGCATGGGAAAAGAACAGTGAATGTCTGGAATAAAGACTAATTTCAGATTTAACCAGATACTTCTGACCACTTCTGAGCTTTGCAGGCTTTAATTGTGTGGATGTGTACCGTGATGGGATTGCCTGGGAAAGGAAAGTTCCTTTGTGCTCTAGGGAACTTTTAACCTCCTGTAATGAATACAAAGTGGCATCTCCCTAAAAGTTCCTGCTTCCCTGGTCAACAGCTTCTCTATGGGGCCAGGCAAACACTAAGGAAAAGATGTGATGTTATCCAGAAGAGAAAATATTATGGCTTTTGCTTAACTTGCCACTGGAGCATCCTCTGTAATCTCCAGTCCCAGCAAAGAAGCATCTCTTTGCTGTACTCCTTGTTTCTGATTTGCATTTTTGCAGCTATTCGCTTACGCCTCTTTCTTCAATAGATGTTAGCAATTAAAAGCCTCTGCTTTTTCAGTTAGTTGTACCATTTCTTTCTATCTTAAACAGCAATCAGAAGCAAGGCTCAAAAATTTCTAAGAAAAAAGCGCTCCAAAGCCCAGCCGGAATTCCTCGACGAGGCTGAGCAGGGCTGGCACATGGACCGGGCTGACGGCCTGCTGGCACTTCGTGGTGCTGATCTCAGCCGTAGCACTGCAAATAGCGGGTGCCTTTGTTTCTGCTGCTGTACTTACTCTGAGAGCTCAGTGTGACAAGGCCCTGTTCTCCTCCCGCCAGTACCTGTGGGTTTTTAGCAGCTGATGAGCTCTAGAGAGAGACGGCGCTATGGGCTGCAAGGCAGCAGCGTGCTTTAATAAATTAAGAACACTTTCCCACTGTGAAAGTGATCCCAACTCCCTTCCGATTAGCTCCAAAGCCAAAAAGAAAAAAAAGGAAAAAAAAGACATTGATTTATGCCAGTGGAAGAGCTGACCTTAGATTTAAATTATTGAAAATCTCTGTTTAACGTTGTGAGTGCTCAGGAATTACAGTAGAAGGGTCAGAAGTACCTAGACAGATGAAGAGAATATTAGCTACAATTAGACACCGCAGAGTGCTGCGCGCTCATCTATCCAAGAACAGAGCGGCAGTCCCGTCTCGGCCCGCGCCGTCCCAGCACAGCGCTGTGTGCAGCCACATGGCACCGCTGGGCCTGCGAGGAGGGCCGCCCCTGGCACTCGCACGACTGACTGACTGCCCCCACACAGCGGGTAAAAAGTTGAAATGGCATGAGGCAGTTTTACTGCAGCCAATGTGACGTATACAGAGCACCTCCAGATGCGTTCGCCCTCGCTGCGGTTGCCATGACAGTGCCTTGTAGTAAAAGCCAACCAAACAAATAAGCGGACTCTCCGCCCACAGCAACTGCTGCAAACGTACTATGCAGAAATTAGATGTTGCATTTTAGCGGGGAGATGGCGAAGAGTGCTGCTGACATTTAAAAAAAAAGTCATTTGATTTTTCCGTAAACCATATATTGCAGTATCATCAGAGTATGCCTAAAAGAACTGAAGTGTATCGCTTCTGATGATGGTATTCAAAAGGAAAGAGTAAGGAGGATGTGAAATAGTATCTGGTAATAGAAAATGTGCCATTTGTCTTCTTTACACAGATTTCACTTAAAATAAATGAAGTGAAATAGAAGAAGAGTCTTCCATTCCTATTTATCAGTTCTGGTAGCCAAAGGGTTTTAGGACTGTATTAATTGATAGTTGAGTTAAAGTCAGTAAAATCATAAAATAATAATAGGAAGGACTTTGAAATGGGTAATGAGAACTGCTGAACGGCGGAAAGCCCTCCAGGTGAGGAGAGCAATGAAAGGGTCAACGCTGCACCAGGAAAAGAGGGAAAATGAGGAGCAGTGAGTGCTGTGCCGGCACCTGCTGACCCACAGCGCCCACCACGTGCAGCTCTGAAGGCGAGCAGAGGTTCTGTTTGATAAAACAGCTCTTTATTCCTATTTCATATTCATTCATATTACTCACTTTAGCAGCCGCAGGTGCACTTTTCACCGTGTGGAAGCCAGATAACCATTTGTTTGTTTGAACAGTGGCCTTTAGCTGTTTGTGCCTGGAAATGTCATTAGGGAAAAACAGCATTCTGTTTTTCTGTGAGACCTCTAGTATTTCTGCTCAGACAGAAATACCCTGTGGGAAACTTTGCAGTGCTGTATGTCAGCAGGGCTAAGTGCAGAGCTATAGGATGACTCTTATCTGGAATTCCAGAATCAGATCTGTTCTGGCGTCTTTCCTAGAACGGACAGTTCTGGGGCTTCTTTCGCTGTCCTGGGACAGCCAACTGCTTAAGAGCAGGATTTCCCTGCACGCAGCGTGGCTGGGTGCAGCGATGTGCTGGCCAGGCTCGGCGCAGGGAGCGCTGCGGTGCTGCAGCTGTGTCTGCATGGCTGCCGGCGGGCTCTGGGCGCGGTGCTGGGCCACCGCTCAGTGGAAATGCTGCGCTCCTACCAGCACCTGCACTGAGGCTGCTTTGCTTCCTGCAAGCTGCGTTGCTGCCAGCCTGCTCCTGGGGCCCCTCTGTGGAGCTGTGCAGAGCACCAAGAAGCACCAGAGCACAGCCCAGAGCTCGGCACGTTGCGCCTTGGAGAGTGTCCATGGGACCGCGCATCTCAACCGAGGCACCTCCCAGTCTGATTATTGCTGGTTTCCTTCTAGTCTTTGTGTTCTTTCATTACACGCATAGTACCAGATTTATAAGTGCCATAAAGGAGTTGTTACAAGGAAAAGCAGGTCAGGAACTTGCTTCCAAAATGATCTCATAAATTGTGATTTTAAAAAATGTCACATTAGGCAGCTGCACTATCATTATATTGTTATTTCTAAAGAGAAATAAACAATGTAAAATTCTTGGTGATTCTGCCCTCTGAGCTAATGGTGTAGTTCCAGAAACCATAGGGGAGCACCGAGTGCTTTTACCAGTGCTGTGGAGGCTGACAGGGCTGAAGACAACAAAGAATATTCCCAGGTGTGTAGGTGAGGAGCTACCCCAAGGCCCGTCCTTCCATGGGGTGTTCAGTGAAAGAGCTCAAGTCAATACCGCATTGAAGGCTGCAGCCCTTCAATAACAAATCTTGTCTAAAGACCAGCAGGATTTTGCAAATTCAGAGTTCTTGGCACAGAAGCAAGAATCAGTTTTCTACTGCAAACTGAAGGCAGTGGGACTCGTGAAAACTATTTTTAGAAAAAAAATCCATCCCTCTTTCACGTTTGTCCTGTATATCCAAGCAGAGGCAACAAGCTGTAATCTAATCTCCCATTTCTTGGATGCTCTGTTTGGACAGTCAAGTCCAACAGCATGCTGCACCAGTGCATGGATGTGGGGTAGAAAGAAGCATTCGGGAAGCTGCTAGTTTACAGTTGGGGTCTCGTCAATAATTTACAGCTTACTAAGACTAAAAGCATCTTGTACCACAAATGGAATCAGTAGAGGAAGGCCACGTTCTCCCACTTTCCAAATCATGGGGTATGAGAGAAAAACAAAGATGTGGATGAAGGCTTTTCACTGGTAAAGCAGCATGTGCTGCGAGTAAGGATTAGAGGACATTCTGCTGCTCTTCTGTCGTAAGCCAGAACCCGCTCAGATCAAGATACAGTTTGATGCTGATGGATTTTGGCTTAAATCCATTGGTACTTTTTCTGGTTTGTTTAGAAAGTGCCATGGGGCATCCTCTCACTAACTGGACAATGTAACTTAGAAATTTATGCAAGCAGTGAGATGAGGTGTGAGGAACAGGAGCTGACCGCTGACCCTCCTGGGGGCTCCAGAGCTCAGATAAGCACCACCCGCCCTTCCCTGGAGGCTCAGGGCAGCAGCAATGGAGGAACTGCACTGCCACAGGCACTGCCAGCCCCAGCCTGTGCCGGAGGGTGTGGGGCTGAGCAAGCTCAAGGCTTGTGGCCCATTTTGCACAACTGGGGCAAATGGAACCAGGCTGAGCCTTAAGAGCACTTCCTTAGCTTGAAAATTAGAGTGCAGGGATGTGACCACCCAGCATTGTGGGGAACAGTCACTTTTGGGGTGACAAAAGAGGACATCGCATGTGCAAGGTCTCTGTGCTCCCATTGAGGGTCGGGCACCGCCAGCAGTTCTGTGGCCCCATCCTGCCTGGGCTGTGCTGTACCCTTCCCATCCCTGCCCTCCATCCATGTGGGAGGAGAGCCCTGGTGGCTGTTCTCCTCTGGCCCCAAGGCTGGTGCAGTGGGCAGATCAGCAGTGGGGAGGCCATGGCAGCCGTTTGTGGGCCCCACCAGGTCCCCCAGCTCCGCAGCTGCCAGGCTCTCTGAGGGTTTGTTTGAACCACAGGAAACAGGACTCTTCCCCATTCCTTCCCAAGGCCCCGTCCCCAGTTGTCTGATTTAGAGCATAAACTGGCTTTTAAATATTCCTCTGTACTAACTCTCTAACCCCTTCCCATCAAAATGAAGCTGATCCCCAGGATTTTTGGTAAAGCCTCAGTGAGACCACTGACATTTTTCATGTTAACTTTCAGGAAGCGAGTAATTTTTTTAAAATCACCTAACTCCTCTTTTGTTAAACAAGCAAACACAAAACCATGCATGCAGGCACCACCAGCCTGTACTGCGCGCTGTGCTCCCACGTGTCGGTCCTGCTCCAGCTGCCAGGAGCAATGTGCACGTCCCCACCTGGGGAGCGCCGCGCAGGACGGCTCCGTGTGAGCAGCCCTCTGCAGGCTGCCCCAACACCGTGAGGTCTGCCAGCAGGCCAGAGTGAGATGGGCACCATAGTGCTCCGTGTGCTCTGCTGGTCAATGGGGCAGCCCAGGAGGGCTTCCCAAGTTTGCTCCTTCCTTCCTTCCTTCTAGCAAGAAGTGTGCTTGCTGCAGGATGTATCAGATTGCGAAGTTAACTTTGACACTGATATGGTGTTAAAGCTCTTGAATTATGGTGGTGATCAAGCAGAAAAAAAGAAATCTTTATACAGAGATGGCAAGGAGATGGGGAAATGGTGTAAGGTGTGAACTGTAATCACACGGAGTTAAAAAGACGCAGGCTTACACTGTGCGCAGAAGCCAACACAACATAGGAGCTGTTTTGCAGCTGGTAATAATTTGGCTTCAGAAGTGGAAGGTGATGCCACAGAGCAGAGCTGCAGTGTGAGCATGGGGGCTGCCAGCGCTCGAGTGCATTCAGTCACTGCAGCTCTCTCACCAGATGTGCCACTTGCTTAAGACCAATCTGCTAGCACGGGTAGGTGGAAAGCTGGGAAACAGTACTGTTGGAGGCACAGCAGCCTATGAAGAGGGCTGCAGAGCAGCCTGCAGGAGGCAGCTGGTCCCGGAGCATTTGTTGTCAGACAGACTTGGGAAATGCTCGGAGGCATCTGGGAGCAGAAGGCACAGCGGCTGCCTGGTGCTGCTCTGGGAGCTCCTGCCTATCTCAGCAACAGAAACAACCAGGCTGTGGTTCTGTGCCAGTGGGGAAAAGAAGCAAACATACGTGCGTACAGTCCTACATTTTACTTGTACGTACAGATACCTACATGTATGCATCCTATTCCACAGAGGGACGCGTACTCAAGAGACCTGCAAGTGCGTACAGCCCTCTGTCGCTATTCAGTGATAATCTACACCCAATTAGCAAACAGAATTCTTGGCCCTAGAAAGTATTTTGCTCACTGATACACTGTAGGTGCATTACGTGCATCCCTGACACTCAGAACTGAAACACCCCGCAGATGGTGCAGTACGTGCAATTTCAAAAAGAAACAAACCAACCCACAAAACAATCGCCAGCACTGCGGTTCTGTGGCTGTGGGTTTAAGTTTTCCAAGAGCTTGTTGTAGACAGTGTACCATAGATTGATTTTTTTTCTCATCCCACCATAGCTGGAGATATTTTCCTGCGTGCTCGGTAATCTGCTGGAATTAAAACACCACGCAGATCTGTAACTACATCACTGCATTTAGGCAGCATCTTTCATAAAACCCTCAATCCCAATCCCTGCGGCATCCACCCACTGCACACCGTTGATCTGTAGCCGGCACGGCGACGCTTCAGAAACCGTCCAGGGGAGCAGAGCCTCCCGCCTGCCTCTCCCCACACACATCGCATCCCTTCCGACTTTCCAAGTCCAATATTTGTGGATGCTCAGAAAAGGGCATCTCGGCAGGAAACGGCGTTCTTTAAGAGAAAGGCAGCTGAGCTTTGCGTACGCCGCGGACAAACGCACCGGCCGCAGCAGCCACGGAAGCCGCACGGCAAAGCCCCGGCGCTGCAAAAAGTTGCCCGGTAATTACTGCCTCGGGGCCGGTTGACGAGCAGCCCGCAGAAGCGGCCAACGCGGCCGCGTAAGGAAACGAGGAGAAACCTCACCTGCGCTCCGCGGCCGGGGAATCCCCGTTTCGGTGAGGCGCGGTCCCGGCCGACCCGGCGGGTATCCGAGAGCCGCGGCGCCGCTCCCGCAGGCGGCCGATCCGTGCCGCGCTGCGCGCCGACCCCGCGCCGCGGAGCCGCGCCGCCCCGCGCTCGCCCCGCCCGCCGCGCCGCCCGCCAGCCGCCGCCCGCACATGCCCGCTGCGCGCCGCTCCCGCGGACGCCGGGGCAGGGCAGGGCCGGGCCGCGCCGCCCCGCCCGCGCTCCGCAGGGCGCCCTCGGCGGCGACGGTCCGCAGCCTCCGCAGCCCGTCGCCGTGCGGGTGTCGGTGCGCGCGCGGATCTGCGGGGCGGGGGAGCGGCCGAGGGGCGCTGCCGCTCCGCGCGGGGGCGGCTCCGCGGGGCTCCGCCCTGCCCGGGGGTCCCCGAGCCGCCCGGCGGGAGCTGCGGGGCGTCGTTGCGGGCGGGCCGATCTGCGGCGCTGCACGCGCAGCTCCTCCGTGCCGCCGTCTCGCGTGAAGAGTTACCCATTCCTTTTAAAAACGTCCGTCCTTGTGTGGGGATGGGCGGCCGCCGTACGGCTGCGTGTGCTTTTGGGGCACCTCGGAAGCTTCGCATCTTTAAGTCGGGCTTTGGGCCGGAGCGCGGGGCTCGGGGCGGCCGTAACGCTGGGAGTGCCGGGGAGGGGGGCCGGGGGGGCGGCTTTTGTCTGCGGAGAAACCCCTCATCGCGGGCAGGAGGTCCTAGGAGCAGGTTTGCAGCAGCTGTCGTGTGCAGAAATTGAAGAAGGAAAATTAAAGGGTTTCAAGCTGTTACAGCTTTCCTATGAATTTGCCGATCCTTCAGGCTCAATAAGATGGGGAAATGAACAGCTAATACACTTGCTCTTAGCAAACATTTTCTGGGACTGAATATGTTGGTAGGGCTGCAGCTGTGCAGCGGATTTGGAGTTGTGAGTAACCAAGAATCTGGACACGGGTTGGAATTTTAACACGCCAATGTCTGGAGATGTTCTCTCACTCAGTAAGCCGTGCATCTGCAGCCCATCCAGCCTTTAAATGTGTGTGCGTACAGCTTGAAGGTTGCGAAAGTTGGAAATTAATTTTACTGAAATTAATCAAATCTTTAACGTAATGACATTTTTCATTGTACTGGTAGGTAGGGGCCTAAATCAGCGGGATTGCAGGAATCTGCCAGGTGAAGCAGCAGCAGGAAATGAAGTTCAGAACAGTCAATGTCAGAGAAACGATGCTGAGAATTTCCCAGCTCCTGGATCAGCCTGCGAAGTGTCAGCAGTACGACACGCGTCCCGGGCAGCAGCAGCCAGCTGTCCTTCCGCACAGATCATGGAACCGTTCGTGTTCCGCTCGTTTGTTCGAGACCCAAACCGGCACCGTTTCTCAGCATCTGCAGGGACGGCAGGGCTGTGACATGCGCAGTGCTGGCTGGTTCTGTGCCCCCCGGTGCTGCCCCTGCCTGCAGCTGCACCCTGAGTGCGGGACGCTGCCTGGGCCGCCGTGCTGCCCGGGAGGAGCTCCGCTCTGTGCTGGTGCAGCTGTGAGTCACTGTAAAGAGTGAGCGGTGAGGGGCAGGCAGGCGTTGGATAACTGTGAATAACGGCCTTCAGCATCCGTGGGCATTGGTTGTGCTGCAGCGGTGCTCAGAGCAGAGCTGAGAGGTACGGCGTGCTGTGTGGGAAGAGGCACAACGCAGCACTTGTTGGGAAGGGACTGACTGTGTCACGCGTTCTCAGACCCGGAGCTGCAGGACATGGTTGTGTTTTTGTCTTCTCATCTCTGGCATCCTGTTGTGTATGAGAAGTTGTGCCGAGATAAGGCCCACGTAAGTGCCTGCTGCAGCTCTTGTTGAATTACAAGGGAAGCGGATCGGATCCTGAATGTGAGATTATCTGATGGCTTCTGGCAAAAATACTGTAAAAATGAGCAAAGGAAACATTAAAAGCTGGGCAGTTTGTGCATGTGAAAAAAAAGTTTAATAACACTACGACAAAGGGGGCAAAAAGTAGGAAAACAAAGCACATATGTGTTATGGTCTCGTTGTGAAATCAGTCATTTGGTGGAATGAATGGCAGTCAGAAGCACTCCACAGCTGAGTAAAATCGTGAGCACTTTGTTTCTCTGCTTGATACCTCTGCTTGTTTGTTGCACAAAATACAGCACGGAAATTCTGCAGTAGTGGCATTGCTTTTAGAAGCCTGTTGTGGAAGCAGTTCCTGTGCTGAATGGCTCCAGCTTTCAGTCACTTCAGGTAACAGCCGCAGCTGTATGGGTACGGAGACCACGGATGGGTTTTTGTTGGTGTGGTTTCAAGAAATGATCTGAAAGACTGTGTGGTTTCATAAATGAAAGTAATGTGCAAAATAGTTATCTCGTTTTTTTTAATTATCCTGAGTAGTCAGGGGTTAGGCACTGCATGTGATGCTTACCTATGATTTTCAGTTATTTCATGAAATGACTGAGCAGAGCAGCCCTTGAGCGTGGTGGTTGACAACATTGCTCTTTTTTCAGAATTGGTGATTTCACAGTATAAATGTCATATGATGCTTAGTATAGGGAAAACCATTAAGTCCAACTACTGGCAAACATCCATATGGTTTTGGAGCTGCTGGTATTTCAGCTGCCATGCACAGTGTTTGTTGAGGACTTGGCAGATCTGTGATGAATCCCTGTTTCCTCAGACATCCCCCTGAATTTGCTTTAGCCGTGAGAGAAAGGCAGATGCTAGGATGGTGCTCATCTGTATAGCAGCAGTGTGATTTACAAAGAGCCCGGTTGCAGCACATTGGATGCCCTGTGCGTGCAGTTCTGCAGCGTGGCTCCGCACAGTGCGGTGCAGGAGGGCACAGTGCAGATCAGCCCGCTGCTCTGGAGTTCCCTCTGAACTGCTGGGGCACAGCTCTGCAGTGCGGGGCTGTGGAAGGACAGACGCTGTGCCTACTGACATGTGCTTGAAGGGAAGAGCCTTTGGAAGATAAATGAGCAGAACAAAAAGGAGAACATGCGTGAGGGTTTGGAACACATTTCTAGTGTCTGAGTGGAGGTGAAATGCGCTGCAAATACAGGAGATGTAGTAAGGAAGAGTTGTGTTAATTTTCCAAATTCTGAAGGAATTTGAAATGTGAAAGTGGACTTTCTGCTTCAGTGAGGATTGCTGTAACTACAGCTGCTGCTGTTGCTGCTCAACTGCTGGTTAAAGACTGAAGTGTGCTGTGAAAGAACACGTAAACGTGATGAGTTTTGGCCAGTGTTGCTGCTTTAGAGGTCGCTGCTGTTTTGTTTCACAGTTTGGACAGGACATCACATGAAGCAGCGAGGGGAAGCTTCCAAGTAAACAAAGTGGTGGTGGCTCTGCACACGTGGGTAGGCCGTGCATCCCATCGCTGCCGGGCAGATCACCCGGAGCACGGGAGCGTGGTTCAGCTGGACATGGGGAACGACGGCTTTTGTGAACGGTTCAGCAGCAAGCTTGCAGGTGGCTGCCAGGCGGCCCTGGCAGGCTGATGGCAAGCTTCTGAAATGAGGAGGGGGGACTGTGTCACACTCGAACTTGTTGCTGTTCCCTTACTGCAGGCACATATTATGTTTTGTTACAGTTCTTGTCGTGTTTCATTTACGTTCATGTAAGTTCCACAGATATTTATATATTTTTTGGAGAAGTGCCAACCGCACAGATGGCGATTGCACGTACTGCTGCCCACGGCAGTGGTGGTGCTGTGGTTGCCATCCCTGGGAAGAGAAACACAACTGGTGGAACAGAGCCGAGGTGGTGACGTGGCTTTTCTTCAGCAGTGGCAGGGAATGAGACAGCTCGGTGCTGCCGGTGCAGAGGGGAGGAGCGGGGATCGGCACAGGTCCTATGTGAAGCACACGGGCACGTGGCAGTGACTTCTGGGAGAGAATTTGTGGCTAGCTTTGCAGCAAAAATGAACATTTAGCTGATCTCTGCCAGTCTTTGTGCTTTCGGCTTCATGCAAAAGCAACTAAATATAGGGATCGTTTGAACTGACCTTAAAGATACAATGGTGACGCAAAGGAATTATTCTTAAGTGGCTGAGAAAAGTAAATTTGCTAAAAGCGCTACTCAGAGATTCAGACTCAAATAACAGAGTAGCACTTCTGGTTTGCTAATGGATTGTGCTCTGCAATATGTGTTCGGAAAACATACCGTTCTATGAACCCGTAATCTTTGAGGTGATTCGATTGTGGTCTGGGGACTAACAGCCCTCATTACAGAGATTGCCTGAGCTACAGCAGAGCCACGTGCCACACCGTGAGCAGGCTGAGGAGCGGAGCAGGGAGCGGTGAGGGTGGGCAGCCTGGCTGCAGGGAGCCCGGCCTGGGGGAGCACAGCCTGGGGGAGTGCAGGCCTCGGGCAGGTGGGCACCAACCTCGGTGACTGCGGAATGGGGAAAACAGCGTGTTGGCAATCACAGCACGTGGACCTGAGGGCTTCCTGCTGTTTGAGTGCCTTCAAACGTAACTGGAATGTCTGTTCCTTCCTGCCATTGTGTCCAACCGGAGAGTCCCTTTGTGCTGGGCTCAGGGAGAGGCACGGTCCCTGCCCCGAGCAGATTGCTGTCTTTGTCCTTTCTCTGTGAGTGGTTTCCAGCCTCAGAAAACACATTCAGCTTAAAGTCGTGATGTTTTCCCAAGTGCTGCCTTTTGATGTCTTGCACCTGTGTTATCTTTTGCTTGCAGCTGTTTGCGGAGGAGAAGGAAGGGCATAGTGCCTGCAGCTCCACCAGGACTCTGTGCTGTGACCAGGATAGGGCAGGCCCTGCTCTGCTCTGCTCTGTTTGCTCTGCAGGGGTTGCTCCCCTGCTCAGACCCAGGGCTGCACTTCAGTGGAGGCTCAATTGGAGGTGCTCGTAGCTTCCATCAAGTGAGCTGCTTCTGTTACTGCCTGAAGGCTCAAGCTTCTGAATGGTGTAAGTAATAGCTGCTTCTTTATTTTTAGTGGACGATAATAAACTTGAGTATGTAGAAAGTCGCCAGAGTAATAAACATTTGAATGCCTGAATGTCTGTACCATAAACACCATCAGTGCCTCTCAGAAGCCTTTGTAGCCTCTGCAGATTCTGCAGAGAAAAGCACTGGACTCGATGATTCATTATCAGGAAGTGGCAGCAGCAATTAGTGAGCCCTGGGTGTCCAGCACAGCCACGACTGCACTGATTCAGACATTAAATGAAGTCAGGGTATCAGGATGCAGTGCGGTGCGCTTTGCAGGCTGGCCTTACTGCTACCACCGCCTTTCTCCAGCTTTGAAGAGAGACGTCGCTGAGTCACAGCAATGTCTGCTGTCATTGGTGCCCATGAATTAGGTTATTGAGTTGGCCAGTTAGGTTTTCTGTGGCAAAAGCTGTCCCTCCAGTTTTAAGTGCATCACAAGCAACAACTGTGGCAAAGCATCAGAGATGGATCCAGAGAGTCGAGGATCACAAAGGAAGGATGAGGGGCGGTGTCATGAAGAGATGTGGAAGGATAGGTGGTAGAGAAGCAGGGAGCTGGAGGTGATCAGCGGAACCAGCAGGCATCGGCGATGTGCAAAGCAGGCTTCTGTGTGTGCGTGGTTGCCTGGTGGTTTGCAAAGAGTGCAATGGATCTACGTAAGGAAATAAGAACAGCGCTGTTAGCGACAGTCAAATAGAGGAGCACTCCTTAGGGAAATGCAACGAAACCTTTTCTCAGATGTCCGCAACACCACTTTCCTGTACCTGCACATAACGTCAGTGTACCCAAAGGATGTGAGAACTCTTTCATTCAGAACTGTTTGGGTAACTCACGTTGAATTGTGCTCTTAGATACCCTCACACAAACGAGAGCTCTGCTGTTGCAATTCTGTTCTGTCGGGCTGTTTCAGATCTGCCTTTGCCCGGTTCCTCTGCCAGCCCCTGCCCTGTGCGGGGCAGCAGCCACGTTTCTGCCGTCGCTTTTGGAGCCCCGCTCTGCTCCCGGCTCCGTGCTCCTCCCTGTTGTGCCGCCGCTGCGGTGCTGCCCGCGGAGCCGTCGGCACAGCCCGGCTGGGAGCGCAGGCTGCCGGCAGTGGAGCAGGGCTCAGCTGTTGCTTGGAAACCAGCAGCCACATATCAGAAATGTTCCCTTCTGCAGCGAGCTTCCTAAACTAACAGCTTTGAAAGAACAGTTGTTCTTTCAGGATCATATTCATTTTGTTCTTTCTTTTTAAAGAAAAAGGTCTTTCAGCCCAGCTTTGCTTTCTCCTCAGTTCTCTTCCCTCACATCTGTCCCACAAAGGCGGGCAGTGTCACACGCCTGGGAGCAGAGCCCTTTTATCCTCATCTCCTTAGGGCTTCGATGTTGGCATCGCTGAATTTCGCTCTGAGCGGAAGGAAGCCACGAACAGTTCCCACATCTGCGGTTGTGTTGCTCTGCTCCTCGCTGAGCAGTTCTCCTCCGTGGGGCGAAGGGCCGCGTCCCATCCCTGCAGGCTGCAGGCCGACAGCGGCAGCAGGAGCGCTCTGAGCCCAGGCTGCCCGGACAGCACCCCAGCCCAGCCCACCGCCCGCCTTTTGGTGATTGCTGTACTCGGCTCTCAGGGTTGGTGTGGCCCCGATACTTGGACGTCTTCCACAAACTTAGCTTTACTTTACGGTGCAGGGAACGGGTACAAGGAGGATGGCCCCGTGCTCTGATCTCTTGGTTAGGAAATCAGGAACTTTCCAAATTCTGTACACAGAGAAGGGCACAAATTCTCATAGCCATTTAACTGCTGTGGATGGAGTTGACGTGTTTAATGGGGTACAGACCCTCCTGCTTGGAGCACCAAGGACTCTGCCTGGCATTCCAATGCCAACACAGGTTTTCCAGGTTCTGGTGGTCGTTCCACACACTGTAAAGCTCTTCGACACAGTGGCACTCCTCCAACCCCTGCAAACACCAGAGGTTGTTGCTGCTGTTGTAAATTTCAGTCCGTCCTTTAGAGCGGGATGTCACAGAGCAGGGGATGGGGAATCCAGTGATGTTACCAACAGAACGAAGTCACGGTGCTATCTCTGTGCTGCACACTCCCTGCTCTGGATGGTCGCAGCCACCTGAACCTTGGGCTCATTGATATTTTAATATTTAGCAAGATGGGCAGCAGGAGGCTGTGAGACGTCAGTTGTCTTTGAAAAGCAGAGAGGATTTGGAAGGCGATGATGGACGGGTGGTTCTCTTAATTCCGCACTGTAGTAGCAGCGATGAGACCGACTCCCTCCTGTTGCCTCCCCCTCCCACATGTACTCATTCTGAAAGAATCACTAAGGACATCTGCATTTCTGAGGTGACACTCAGAGGGTCTCTACCCAGCCTGCACACACAGCCAGCACTCACTCCGTGCCTCCCCCACATCCCGGGTGATGACTGGTTTCCCTCTGATGCTCGGGTGGACAAGGCTCTTCAAAACATCAGCACTGCTGTAATAAATCAGGGAGGAGTGCACGTAGTTGTGTAGCTCAGAGGGCTTGCTTGAGGTGAACAACAATTAGATGAAATGGTGCTGTGCTCAGAGCTGGAGCCAGGCCTTCTAGGGCCACACGTGGGGTCCTTTTAGGAACTCTTCAGTCATCAGAGCATTTCACATGTAATCTGACAAGAAATTGCATTTAAGATGCTTTTAGTTCCATTTGGGTCATTTTTAACACTGCTCCTGAGAAATGAGTTATTTAACAATAATCAGTTTGTTTCTTTACACAATGGGATGAATGCTTAAGCAAAAAGCTTTCCCGATCACTACAGACTTAAATCTGGGAGAGATCTCTGTGTTCTTTCTTAATTGAACAACTAAAGAAAAAAAAAGGGCTTGGGCTCATAGCATTTTTAGTAGAAGTAAATGTTAGATTTATTTAGGCCTGTTGACTTTTGAAATTCAACCACTAATAGCATCTGTTTAAACACTGTTCTCCAGAATGGATAAAAAATTTTACCGCTCAGCATTAAATCCACAGCGGAGCATTTCATACACCTCTCCACCCCTTGCACTGTTTCTCTGGCAGCTCCAGCAGCACATTCCTGTGTGCGGGGTAATGGGGCAGAGCTCGGCAGGGCAGGCAGAGCAGCAGCCCTGGCGCAGGGTGCTGGGTGCTGGGTGCTGGGTGCTGCAGGCGGGCTGCTGGACCGGCGCGAGGGGCCGACAGGCACCCAGCTCATCCCAGCAGGATGGGATGCGTCCACAGCTGGCGGTGGGCTGGGCTACTGAGTACCTGCTGGCAGTGGCAGGACGTGGCACTCAGGCACCTGCTGGCATTGGCGGCAGCGATTCCCAGGTTCCTGCTACATGTGGCACTGGGGCTCAGGACGTGGGGGGAGGCTCCCCACCCATGTCAGGCAGCCTGGCACACCTGTCCGTACGTCTGGCAGAGGAAGCTCTCTGCTAGCTCTGTGCTGTCTTTCTTACCTGTAGCTGAGCTGACCTGCGCAGAAGCATGATGACCCCACGTGTGACCTTGTCACAGAGCTGCAGGATCTTCCTTCAGTGCTGGCTTTGGTTGGAGGGCGTTCCTTTGTCTCAGCAGTATGTTACAGAAATAAGGGTAGCAGTCTGTAATACTCGAACTTGTGTCAGTGGTGGAAACAGCCTCAAAGGATGATGATGAACATAATTCTACAACTAAAAGATGTCTGCAGGGGTACCATTTTCCTCTCTGACCATTTCCAGCCTCAAACTGCTCCTCAGGAAGCGGGAATGGGATTGAAGCACAGAGCCGCTCCCTGTTAGGACTCTTCTGCTTGCACCTGAGAATTTCAGTGAACGGTTTTGACATTCTTTTAAATCCAAAATGCATCTGGCATGGCTGAGAGCAGCTGAAGCTGCATTTCCTTTTGTTCCAGCTATCTACAGAGAGGATGGATGTTTCCCCACCACCGGCTGTTGGCTGGCTGATCTCCGTCAGTGCAGATCTGGGGGCAGGAGGACACGTTTCACACACAGTGCTGTGCCTGGTGTTGACCTTAAAATCAGCAGGTGAGAGTTGGTGTGTGCAGGTGAGATCAGCACAGCTGCACCAAGAGACACTGGGATTCCTCATCACAATTAGCATTGATCCCCCTTTTGTGTGGCAGCTGCGTTGTCTGTGAACTCGTTAGGCTGTGACCCACATGTGAGCCTCACATTTATGCTCTGCAGAAGTCAGTGCATTTGCAGGGGGTTATTATACTTCTGAGGCTGGGGTTGTTTAATGTGCGTGATGAGAAAACTGTTCAGAAATATTTCAAGAACTATAAAAACAGGTTCCAAGGATACTTTCTTATAGCCAGAATCTGTTCTCCTGTCTAAATGTGACATACTAAAAAGGCAGCACTCTGTTTATGAAACCAGCGTGGAATCTCAATGCCAGTGCTCATTGTTGCTGATGAATACGGGGTGGCAACAGCATGGATGGAGCCTGCTTGGAGCTGATTTGCCTCAGTTATTCCTTTCTTCAGGACGACTTGACTCTTTTGTGTTGCATTATCTTCCAAGTGATGCAGCCCAATGCAATGCGCCTTTGGAAATGGGAAGAATTTATGGAGTGTCGTGTAGGAGCAGTTCTGTTCAGAAGATGGAAGCGTTACAAGGGGAAAGGGCTGCACGTCGTTGCTGTGCTGCATCAGGGCTGGCTGGTGGCTGTCTGGCCGTGTCCCACCTGCAGAGTGGCTGGCAGTCTGCAGTTAGCTCTGTAGCACAGCTTATGGGACAGGTGTGACAGTCCAGACATCTAGCAGGTGTTGGGTTAACAGACCATCTGCTGGAACTGGAGTTTTCCTCCAGGTCTATGAGCAGAAGGCTGCTGGGGGAAACAAATACATGAGCATCTTCATGCTTTTCCCTAAGACAAAATTGTTTCGGGGGATTCAGAATTAAGGGGACTTTAAGATTCAGGGCATTTTGTTTCATGTGCTTAAAGGATATAGAGAATGAATAAATAAGCATTAGAAGGGAGAAAAAGGCAAAAAACTCAACAGGATCATCTTAGAGCAGCAAGATGGCGACTAGGCAGTTCAAAAGTCTCCCCCTGAAAGCAAATATGATGTGAAAGTATAAATAAGTTACGCAGAGCCATTTCCTAATCCCAAATAATAAGAAGCCCTTATTAAGGAGTGAATCCTCTTGTCCTTACACGTGCTAAGCCCCTGGGATGTGGCTGCCCTGTGTCTTCATTACCCTCCTGAACATCTTTATGTATAAGCTTAACTTTCAGAAATGATGACGTTCCACTGGGACCATAACTGCATGGTGCTGCAGTGTTCTGTTGTGTCCTCCCATATCCTCTTCCCCCTCTCCTTGTTTCTAACCCTTGGTGTTATGTTATTCTAGGATGGTTTTTTGTTGTTTTTTTTGTTTTGTTTTGTTTTGGTTTTGGTTTTGTTGTTTTTGTTTTTTTTTTTCTGCAGAAGTCCTCCAATTTGTTTCAGTTGATGAATCAAAGACTCAAGCTTCCTTTTAAGCACTAATTGGGAATGTGCTTTGTCCTTAAAATGAGAAATGCGCTGTACATCCCTGTGCTGCTGACTGGGCTGAGGATATTTGCATGACTTACAGTTATATTCCTTTCGGTAGCTGCAGCACAAGTTCTGACCTAGTTGCCAGGTATTACACAAGTCAGTGCAATTTTAATATAACCAAATGAAGTCCAACTTTTACTGCAGTTATGGAGCCAGCGTGTGAGGATGGCCCTGGCAAATCGTCCTTTGGCATCACTTCCAGCCCGCTGAGATGCGTGCGTTTCTCATGCTGAGCACGGAGCAGCCCGGGCTGCACAGAGCTGAGGCCCCGCTCAGCAGCGCTGGGACACTGAGGAGGGGGGGGCTGGCACAGACGTGCAGGAAGCCCTTCTCACTCCCCCTGCCTACAAGTGAGCGCTGCTGTTTGGTGAGCCACAGTAAGGCAGCATTGTGGGGTTTTTGCTTTGTTTTGTCTTGTATTTTTGGGGGGTGACATTTGAGGCTGAACATTTTCATCTAAACCAGAGCTGTCAGAAGCATGTGAGTTAATGAGACCTGCCTTTCAGACACGAGAGGATGCAGGGCTTTGTTTGCTGCTGGCTGCAGGGTGGCCCAGCCCTGCGTGCTGTAGCGGATGGGGCATCACAGAGCTCCCAGTAGAGCACCCTGTGTGCATCAGCTCTCACACAGCCCTGAGAGAGCACAGTGCATCTCGTGTCATCTGGAGCCTTTTTTTATCATTAAAGTCAGAATGGAAATTTCACAGAGGGAGGCAATTTATCGTCCCCACTCTTTGGCCAGAATTCATCAGGGGGCTAATTAAAGCAGTGCAGGGCTTGTTAATAATAATTCAGAGTAACTTTTCACTGCAGTGTGTTATTTAGCAAGGCACACTGAGATGTACCCGGCGCTTCAAAGCACCGAATGCATCGTGTGCCCCGGGTGCAGGTCAGATCTTTGCCCTTTCACTGTGACTTCCCAGGGCAGCTGAAGGCAGCCTGGCTGAGTCTGAGTGGAAAAATGACAGTTTGAGGAGAAGTTAGCAGTGACTTTGTATGTTGTGTCCCAGTTAACTCCTGGGTGCAGAAGTGGATCTTCAGTAGGAATGCTGCTCTGGTTCTGTGCAGCTTGTTGGCAGCATCTCTGCGTTAGCAGTTACCGCACACAGCAACGCCAGGGCGCGATTTAGCAGATAAATGGACACACATCCGTAGGGCTCATAAACTGGTGAAGCTCCAGTGATTTCACTCCTCCTGTTAACGAGTCGCTGGAATTAATTACAGATTTGATTGATGGTATTAACCTGTGTGCAGCTGTGTTTAACACACCCTGAAAGCAGGCACGTCGTACGTGACTTGTCCTGCCCGGCTCAGCACGCCGGGCCCTTGGTTGCAAAGAGGATGCAGTGGGTGTGAGCTGAGGAGTTTTCTTAAATGAGGCCTCGTGGGCTGTGCTAGAGAGCTTGTTTCTGTGCTCTCACTGTGCGGTGTGACTACCCAAAATACCGCCATCTTCGTACCTGTGACTGAATATGCTTCCTGCCTTCCACCGAACTTGTGAAGGCTTCATTTTTCTTGCAGCTCTCTTCTGGACAGTTTGTGTGTCTGGAAGCCCAGGTTTTGTTCAGCTCTGTGGGCAGTGCCAGCTGTTCTCAGTGCGTCTGTGCTTCGTGAACTCCAGAAAGACGTCTCATAAGCTCTGCCATTACGGCACAATAATTGTCTTTAAAAGTGGCTGCAAGTGTGAATTTACTCTACTTATTTCTGATGGCCAGCGAAGCTTTAGACAGCAATTTAATCATTATTATTGCTACAGTACAGCTGCTCTCTGGAGGAGCTTAAACCATGTCAGAAAGGGAACCAACATAATGAGTCTGACAGAATTTTGGAAGGAGCAATTAAATTTAGGATAATGAGTTCCTCTGAATTTTTAATGTTATCACAACAATTCACTTCATTGCAGCCTGTTCATCTCTGGGTTCAGAACCAAAATGTGCAGTTGGGAATGGGGCTGCACAGGTATGTCCTGCCCCAGGTTTATTCCCCTTAATGTATATGTAAAACACGAGACAAAAGAAAGCAGCATCCCCCCTCTCTGTGTGTCGGGCTTAAGGCTGCCTTGCTGCTCTCCGCACTGCCCAAATTCACTGCTTGTGACACACGACAGCAGCGAGACTGCAGGAACTTCTGTCTCACTCCTTCCCTGCAGTCACACGGAAGTCTCCAGCCCAGCTTCAGTTGCATGGGTTATACTGTGCTTGGTATTTGGGGCCTGAATGAGTAAAGGTAAATCAGAGTTCATCGGGTTGGCTCTTATTTACAGGCTCACTGAAACACAACTGGCTGCAATGACAGAAGATCAGCACCATTCTACTTGATTTTTATTTTGCTCTGATGCGTTGTGGGGTTTCTCACACCTCACTGCAGCTGCTGGAGCTCTGGTGGCCCAGTCCTTCCACAGCCGAGTGTCAGCCTTGTTGCTTTTGCTGTGCTGCTGTATTCTGCAGGTTACAGCCCGGGTAGCGCGCGGGAGTCTTCTATGTATGTGGTGCAGAATCGTTGGTAAGAGGGACTTTTTTCTGGAAGTCAACAGATACTAAAAGGCAGACTGGTTTTTGTATGCTGACAAGCTGGAAATTAGAGATGTTTTGTGGCTGGTGCCATTAAAACAATAATCATACAAAGGCAGTCTGGCTCACGAACGGACAGAATGTGAGGTGCTCATGTTCCACTCTGAGCTCTGCTGTGTGTTAGGAAAGCTTCTCAGGCTTTGTGCTTCTGCCGCTCTGCCCACAAAAAAATGAGTGTCCCCCTGGCACGTGCCCCCAAACGCAGAGTTCCGACCACAGAAGTGCTGACAGAAGGCATGTGGCACTGGCAGGCAGTGCTTCTGGTCTCTCCTGATGGGATCTGCATCCATTTGTGTGGCACAGAGAGCAGTAATTCCCATATCTCGGGTGCTGAATAGTGTGATATAATTGATAAAGGTAATGACAATTTCCTCACTGAATACCAATTGATGCTCTGCCTTCTAAGGGAACAGAGATTGGGAATGGAAAGCAGATGGGATGATGGCACATAAAGAAATTATTTCTTTGATGTAAAAGGCATTAAGGAAGTGTTTCATCCATGGCAGGTTGAAAAATGAAGCAGCTTTCATAGAAGCCATAAAAATGTCTTAATCTGTCGCTGTTCCTTCTTTACTGGAGACACGAGGGAGCTCAGTTCAACACAAACTCCCCAGTGCCTGTGACCTTAAATGTCACTGCTTCACTCATGAGTTAACTGTGTTCTGGGGACGCAGCCACTCTAACAGGATTTTTCCATCTGAAAAGATGCTCTGGTGAGAAAGGAGAAAGTGCAAACCGGCTCCATCGCAATGCAGTTAAACAGAAAGGAGCCCCAGATGAGGCGGTTCCCCTGCTTACTGGGCCCGCCCTGCTGCACAGAGCGCGGGGAGCTGAGCCCCTCTGTGCCATGTGGCGTTCGAGTTGTGCTGCTGTGATGAGCAGCCTATCGAACGGCTGCTGCGCCTGGTGTGGGATTTGTTGCTGTTTTTTGTGGTGTGCTGAAATGCCAGGGTGAAATCTGAGCTGCCTCACTGATCAGCTCAGTACTAGGAAAAATAAGGATGCAATTAGGATTTGGAGAAATTGGATTAAATACCCATTTCCTCATAGAAAGATATTAAGGCTCCTCCTGCTTCACATTAAGCTCCAAACGGGAAGGCAGGCTGGACGGCAGCCCTGTAATTGGTGCAAATGGCACAGGACATGCTTGGAAGCACCTAAAGAGCCCAACTTCAGCTAATCTGATTCATAGCTGCAGGAGGGCCACATCTTCTCACGGTTTTACAGCAGGCGGAATTGCCTTTGTCCTTGCTTCTCCTTCCCTGTTCAGCCCAGTCTCGTTTCTGGTTTAAATCTTAGCAGCTTCTCACTCAAATGTCCTCCGTTGCTGCCCCTCCTGCCCCGTGGCATTCGGGTTCTTCTCCATCCCCTCTCCCTGTCATGCCCCAAAACTGTTCCGTTCTCTGAGATCTCGGTGTGTGAAAAGAATCGAAGGTCCGTCTTGGTGGGAGGTGGGGAATGCTGAGAGAGCCTTTGTCTCCCGCACAGGGCCGCTGGACCTGGTTGTGTATGGACGTTCGTTCCGGAGCCCTGATTGTGAGATGCCATCACCTCTCTGGGCAGTGAATTGTGCCGCTCGGTTCTTCATTCCTGAACGAGCTTGGAAGTGGATGTGGCTGGGATAAACAGAAATGAGCAGGGGAATTGTTAGGGTTAGGTTGGTTGGCTCTGCTGGTGCCGCTGACAGCCTGATTGCTTCCAAGCAAGAAGATGAAAGGGAACAAACCCACCCACTCGTGTTTGCCAGGGTCCGGTGCTGCAGCATCCTCTGTTACTCTGCCCATATGGTTTGCTTTGAGTTACTGATGAATTGGCATCACGATGTCTCACTGACGAAACTCATTTAATTAGTCCCCTCGTAGATGGCCTTCCCACAAGGCAAAGCTGTTGTCCCAGACAGCACCCTTAGAAAAACATTTTTTTTCTTGAAAAAATGGATTACATATGTACTCACTTTTCCCTGTATGCCCCCTGACAAATGGAGCACGATGTTTATACGGTCTTTGAAAAGCTCTCTTAAGATAAAACCACCAGTACATGAACACAGTTTCTTAGCAGAAGCAGCGTTTGTTGGAAAACCTTCATTGGTGATAGAGTGGGAGTAACTAGGTGCAACGTAATCGAATGACTCGAAGCAACAAAGAAGGCATAGCTGTGTTCTGTGGGAGACCCCTGGGAAGGAGCGCTGGGACGAGCAGCACCACGAGGCGCTGTGCCCCCGCAGCCCGGCCCTGGGTTCCTCTCGTCTCCCGCAGCCTGTGAGCACCGTGGGGCAGCAGCCCTCGGCCTGCCCTGGCTCCGTGTGCGGTTTTTGGAAGTAGTGTTGAGCACAGCTCTGGTATAACTGCAACCAATTCCTGTTTTCTCGGCGCTACGTGTGAGCCGCGGCGTTTCTACGCCGAACGCAAAGTGCAGATGAGAGACAGCCTTTGTGATCAGTTGTACAGAAACAGGAGCTGCACAGCACACGTGTTCCTGCAGCCAAGTGCTGCCCTGCTGCATCCCGGGGTCAGTCTGTCCCGTGGTGATTTTCAGTACCTCCTGGAGATGTCTGAAGATCAGAAGTTAATTTTCACGCGTCTTTTATAACCGCTTTGTAATTAATTTCTCTGAACCGGTTTGTTTTTCTGCTGCCAAACACTTCAGTGCTTATATGTAAATTTTCAACATCTGAAGCCTTCTTCCTTTAGAAGAGAATACAGGGCAATCATCAGATAAAAGTCATTACATATTCAGAGCTACTCTGCTCCACCGATAATAAAACATTCTTAGGGGAAGGTGACCTTTCTACAATAGACTTATTAATGTCAGGACTTCAGAATTGTCTTTTCTCATTACCAGTCTTACCAAAAACATTAAAAAGACTGAAGTTTATGATCTTAAAGATATGTCAACGCACAACCATTAATGAAATTTTCACGGAATGTTATTTATATAAGCTATTTTTTGCATTTTACCTGACAAGTATTCCAAGTCGGTCTTTGTTTAAAGGGAGCTCCGCATTCATGACTGCTCTCTATTCCTGACATCAGCCCAGCACCCCTGATAAGGCTCCTGGCTCTGTGTCTGTACCCTGGAGGTGTCCCACGGCTGCGGGGCTGAGCTCCAGTAGGGGCTGTGCTCCCTGAGCACCAGGGCAGATTTTAGATGAGGATATGCAGAATTCAGCCAAAGAAAACCTGCAAACACCACTGTGTCACTTAAAACTCTGTAAACAAAAGCTACTGGTGCCAGTCGTAAGCATGGGAGACTCGGCTAATTTCTGTTTATTCACCACCAATTGACAACAGCTTTTGTTCATGGACACAGGTGGAGGGAGGGGGATGCATTCATCCAACAAAGGCAGCCATAGCAGAAATGCTACATCCAGGCTTTGAGCAGAGATGAAGCACCTGGTGGAAGGCAGGGCCAGCCCAGAGGAGCCCAACTGCGATGTGCCTGAATGACCAGGAGGGCTGGAGCCAGGATCCTCCCTTCCTAGACGTCTTCGAAGGGCTGGCAGTGGAGGCGAGGGCATCGTGCTGGAGATCCCTGCCTACTCGAGGCCTGAAGGTAAGCAGATTCTTTCGTTTGTTTCTGTGCCCACCGCTGTTTATTGGAACAAGTCCTCACTTGCTGCAGCCTTGGACCTTGCTACTCTGCTGTCATTGCTGGGCTTCCCATGGTGTTACAGCAGCTCAGCACCTTCTTCCCTCTGCTAATGCTGAGCCCACAGCCAGCTTGGAGTTGGTTGGTTAACAGCAAAATCCAATTTCCGTTGTTCTCTGTGTGCTGGGAGTTGTGTCTGCAGAATTAGTCTCAGTGAAGCCAGGAGAGCTCCCAGAGAAAGATGAGCACTGTAGTGACAGTGAAAAGCTGTTGCCAAAAGACAGTTTTGAACATTTTAACTGAAATGTATGACAGGATTTAGCAAAGGAAGAAAAAGAGAAAATCAGGACTTAATTTTCTACGGGCTTTTAGCATTCAGAAAGTTGAAAGGTGACCCCGTTCACCCTGTGGGTTGTGGCAGTACGTGCAAGTGACAACTTGATTGATCTCTGGCATCGGGAGGCGTCTGTGCCACGAGGACATCAGCTCATTCAAATTAGTGATGTTTCTGTGCCATCCGGAACCCACGCACCGAGCTGAGGGTAGCTCTGTTGGAGCCCCATCTTCCTGCTGCTGTTCTGCTCTCCGCCTGCCCCGGCTCAGCCAGCAGCTCTGCTCACTGCTGTGACAGTGGGAACTCGGCCCCACTGCCTACACATTGGTATCTTTCCAGAATCAGTATTTTTAAAAAGTGAAATCATTCATCCTACTGGAATCGTGATTCAGACAATGATAGCATCAATATTAACGCAATAATCGAACTTTAATTTCAGTTGCTAAGTAACCTACCATTCCCACTTGAACCAAAACAACTGAAAATGGAGAAAACCTCATGTGAGAAGGGTGTTATGGTGGGGGGGAGCCTCGGCCTGGTACAGCTCTGCAGAACGGTGCCTGTGGCTCTGCTGGCAGCTGGGGGTGCTTTGGGCCGTCCTGCACTGCCCGAGTTCTGTTAGCACAGGCAGTCAATCAAAAACTGTGAGGAGTCTGTTTGGTTGTTGGTTTTTTTCCCCCACGTTTTTGAAGACTGACTGAGTGTTTTACTCCGGCAAAACAGTTTTGTCAGAGAAATCCTGGAGCCCCTTCCCCTGTTTGAAGGTGATCTGATGGAGCTCCGCATGGCCAGCGCTGTGCAGACCTGGCATTAGCAGACAGGAAAAGGGCTTTTTCTCAGCAGCTTCTAAACGACAGACTAAGAACATTTAAAAGAGGGAAGGCTGTGCAAATACTTCCTTTGTACTATTGTGTTTTTGTTTGTTTTTTCCTGTTACGCCTTATCTTGAGAAGCCCGAAGAAGTCTGTTTATCTAGGAAATAAGATTTGGTGTTAGCTGCAGATGCAGGCAGGGGTTGGGAAGGGGTACAGCAGCCAGCTGGTGCAGGAGGGAGGGAGAAAAGAGGTCATTCATTATAATTTGTCCTCACGGTTGCCAGCAAAGCAGAGGAAGGAACATGTCCTCTGGGATTCCCCAGCTGGCAGGAACATCTTTGCAGGCTGACTTCCAAACACACCAGCAAATGGAAACAAAAATATCTATTCACTGGAGAACTGCAACTTCATGGATGTTGCTTTAATCTGAAGAGCTGCATAGTAATGAGAAGTAGAAGAAAAATAAGATCACAATCTCCTAGAAGCAAGGAGCACGTAGGAGCATATCCAAAGTACTTTTATTTTATTTTCAGGGTTCACCAGAGCTTCCATGCCTTTTCTGCTTCTATTTTGTTCTACTTTCCTACTCCAAGAAGCCAGTTCCACTGTGTCTGTGGTGGCCAACAGGACGTTTCTCCATTTCCAGACAGCAGCTACCTCATTTTTCCACTGAAATTTCCTCCATCTCTGTAATTAGCTCACCTAATGCAAAAGCATAACGATCTGCTCGCTCCTCTCTCCACGGTGATCATCAGCTGCTGGGCGCGGGCTGTGCAGCCCCCACCGCCCCCTCCTGTGTTCACTCAAGGTCGGTGAGACTCCCTGACCCGGAGAGACCCCCTGTGCTCACTATTGAGCAGCTGTGTGCAGACATCACCCTGACGGCCGTTATTTGCACGTGGGGCGGAACGGGCAGTTCTCCGTCACTCCTCCCGGTCTTCTGTGCTCCCGTAGCATTACTTCTAAACGATTGTCGTCGGTCATGCCTTGGAAAACGCTGGCCCAGCCTGGTGCAGAGGCTCTCAGCAGTTTCCACTCGGATTTGTTGCCGCTAAAACTCACGAGGCGGTGCCCAGCTCCCTCCTCTGCCCCGCTGCCGCGTCGCTCAGCTTTACGGGCGGCTGCCAGAGTCCGGAGCGGCCCGCCGTGCCCAGGGGCTGCAGGGGCGGCGCTGGGCCGGATTCGGCTCCGTGCAGGAGGAGGAGCGGCTGAGCAGAGCCCGCTGTGGTGGGAGCTGCGCTGCCCCGCGCCGCCGCCTCGTGCCGGGCCGCTCTGCCCGCCGTTCCTGCCGTTCCTGCCGTTCCTCCGTTCCTGCCCCGCGGTGATGGCGGAGCGGTGGGTGCTGCTCGGGCTGCTCCATCATCTCCGGGCTGCGCTGCGGGAAACGCGTCCGTCTGGGGCTGCGTGCGTCGCTGCTGCAGCCCGTGGCTGCTGAATGTGCTGGGACTGAAGTTAAGGCCTGTTATCGTGGTGAAGACTTTGATCGCGGCCTCCGTTATTTAGCCTTAATCTCGGCTTTGTGCCGTAGGGGAAGCAATAAGATTCTCCCACTGCAGATGTTTTGCTTTCCGCCCTCCCAGCCCCGCAGGGGCAGCGCTGTCTGCGGGCACGGGTTGCGTTTTGCCGCTGTTCTCCTGGGGGAAGCTTTGGCTTCCTGGGTGATTTGAGCAGCTATTGTCTACGCGAGAACAAAGTCAGAATAACCATCCCTGCCAGGCGCTGTTACAAAAGGGAACATTGCATTCCTTGCATTTCCTGGCAGTTCATCATGTTCGTTTGCTTGTATCTTTGTGTATCAATGTCCTGATCGATTTTATTGCAGCTGCCTGTGGCTGGAATATTGCTATGGGTAGTTCTGATTGGGACCTAGGGTCAGAAATAAGTCATTTAGAGCGACTGTCAGTGCAAATTTCAAAACACTGGGGAACAAATAGCAGCCGTAGAGCCACGTGGTCGTTATTTCCATGACAATATTCACTTGTGCTCCGTGGCAATGTAACCTGGTGCTTCAGAGGCCGCAGCTGCCTCCCCGTGCACTCCCGGTGCCAAGAGATTTGCACAGCTGTGACCCCACGGCGACTTCTGGCCAAGACCACCTTCCTGCTGCTCAGCAGCACAGCATCTGTGAGCGTGAGACAAATCCTGAAAGTAGCTTTTGAGGCGTAACGGTGCTTGAAGTGTGCAGGAGGTGGGTGCTGGGGGTGAGCCCCAGCACTGCTCGGCACAGCACAGCCCTGTGCTGCGCTCAGACCCGCGGCCGTTGTGCAGCAGAACAGGGTAACGGCGCCCAGCAGTGGGCTCTGCTCAGCTCCTCAGCCTGATTGCACCATCTTGGGCAGCACTGTCACCTTCAGCCTGCTGCAATTTGTAAGGTCTGTGTGGGGAATGCAAATGAGAGAAAAACAAATTTTGTCCTCCAAAAGATGTAGCAAATGATTTTCATCACACACAACTGTGAGGAGTGCAGAGCCTCAGTATGTGCCGCTGGATGTTTTCAGCCCGCAGGTTTTGCTCCAGCTGCTTTTCTGTGGCTGTTTCTCGAACTGCTCATTCATTTCTGCTGCTTCTCACAGTGATGTCTCCATCCATGTAATCGCTACATCAAAGCAAGGCCAAAGTGGTGATTGGCGTAAGGGACTTGCACTGGAGGCAGCCGATGCTGCCTATCACAAAACGGAGGAGGAAATGGGTATGGCGGTGTTCTCTAGGAGAGGTGGGTGCATATTGCAGTATCAACGTGACAGGTATTTGTTTGCGCTTGTATTAAAAACAGTGCAGCCCAATTAAAAGAACAAATCATTTCAATACTGAATAACATTACTGCAAAATGAGCCAGGGCAGAGGGAGGAGCCCTCCTTCGTGGGGGAGCACAGTCTGTAGGCATCAAAGGTTAAATTTAGAGCTGCAAATCGCCACAGTAATCATTCAGACACAGAAGTTGCACAGATATCCCTTGCTCACATCTGTTGCTGATGCCTGGTTTTTCTGTGGGATCTTTTCACAGCGGCTCAGAGGACTCTGGAAGTCCCTCCGTGTGGCGGCGCAGGACAGAGAAGCGCAGTGCAGGTGAGCCCACATCCATGAGCTCAGAGCTGTGTCAGCCCGGAGCCGCTCCCAGGAGCGTGTGCCATCGCCGTGCCCGGCACTCCTTGGTCCCCAGGAAATTGAGCTGCATTATTTCCTGGTAAATGGATACTTTCCCCAGAGACAATCGTTCTAGCCCAGTTCCAGCAGCTTTCCAATTACTTTTCATCACACTAGTTTTCTCTGCTAAAATTTTCTCTCTGAACATGGAGGCCGTTTGGTGGATGTGGGAAGAATCCTTTTTCTTTTTGTGCTCACTGGGGGGCTTTTCTGGTCCAACTCCACTAAGAACACTGCAGAGAATTGGTAAAAAGTAAATGGCCTTTGCTCGGACAGCAAGGAATGGTACTCCCGCCCTGAGCCTTGGAAACTTGCTGATAAATGGCACTCTGTAACAGGAGGCTTTAACATCTTGGTGTAGGAGAGCACATATACAGACTTCACATAAATGGCAAGCGTCACCTTAATTACTGAAACAAAATGATATAGGGAGATCATTCAAAGCAGGTATAATATTTAAAAGGTGTCAATTTTCTCTCACATCTGCTTTTTAAGGCATTTTCTAGAGAGTGAAGGATGCTTTTCCTCTGGTCCTTACACCAGAATGTTTTCTGAAACCCATTATGTGGGTAAAGGCTGCAAAGCTTTGTGATTTCAGAGTGATATATTTTCATTCAGTAAAGCAGCCTCGTTGCATTAAGGTGGTGGTGCTGGTATGGGAACTGCTGAGCCACGGCCTGAACTGATGGAACACCTGGGGGCACAGGTGGAGGCAGTTCGGCTGTATGACCGGAGGGGGTGGAGCCTGGCTCCTCTTAGAGCTCATTTAAAGGCTGACTGCCACGGAGGATGGTTCTTGTCCTGGAGATCCTTCATTTGCAGAGCTGTTCTGTAAGCCTAGATCTTCGGGGACGGGTGAGCATTCCTCTTTTTGTAGCACCTTCTCGTTGCTTTGCTCCTGCTGCCGTTATTTAGTAGACAAATCCCGCACGATCTCAGGCACGGGATGGGAGTTACGTTTTTAATCACCGCGCTCCGTTCCTTCCAGCAGCTGCGGGGCGGGTAGGGCGGCCGGGAGCCGCTCGGAGCTCCGGGCACCGCCCCGCTTCTCTTCTCCCGGAGCTCCTTCGTCCTGAAGCGGACCCGAGCGCTCCGGCAGAGCTGCGCGGCGGCAGTTGCTGTTAGCCGGGCTCGAAGCGCTCCGCGTGTTCGTTGGCGGCGGCTCTTCGCGGTGAGGGCGGAGCGCCGACGGCGCCTCGAGGCGGTGACGAAACCCGACGTCTGAGCGCCGCGATCTCGGTGCTGCTGACCGATTCTTCTTGAACCGCTTTTGGATGCGTAGCGGAGGCTCTTGCGACGCCGGGCGGTGGCTGGCAGGAAAGCTGTGGGACTCGCTCGTCTTTAGGCTGTGTCGGACTGCAGCTGAAGCTGCCGGGATGATAGAGGCGGGCGGGTCATTAAATGAGGACACAGCTGCTTGCTGAAGGGCTCTGACGTCGCAGAGGGGCGTTAGCACGTGTTGTGTATTCCTTTGTAGGAGTCAGAGAAGAAAGCAAAGAAAGAGTAGGAATGGAGGAGGGGTTGTATCCCTGGAGAGCTGCGGTGGAGCCCAGGAGGTGGGGCGCAGCAGTCCGTGCTGCTGCGTGTTGTGCCGGTGCTCGGAGAGGAGGATGAACCCCGTTATCCCAGCAGCACGTGGTGCCCAGGGCTGCCGGTGGGTGCGAGGCGCCGTGTGCTCTGCTGGCCGTGGGAGCGATGGAGTTGCTGTGTCGGTTTGCTTCTTCCTGTGCTGTGGGTTTGTGTTCCACACGTTGTGGTGTGGGGGCTGCGATCTGCAGCCTACGCTTCAGTGTCTGTTTCTTTAGAAAACAGACTGCAGTTGCAATTTTATAGAATTGCTCTTTTCAGAAAGAGATGATGGGCCTGATTTGGACCAATTACAAAGTCATCCGAGTATTTTGGGTGTGACAACGTAATTCATCCTGTTTCTCCAAGTCTGGTATTTCTGCTGGGCAGGGTGGACACTACAAAGCTTTCCTTCTTGACCTCCCCAACCTTAGTAGTACAACAGAGAGCAGAGAGAAGTTTGTGCCGCTGCAGGAGTGCATAGGAGGCAGGCTGGCTTTCTGGATCCTGCAGCAATTGTTTGCTTCTGTGGTTCTTCTTTATGTGCAACATTGGGTGTGTGGGCATGGTCATCTCACAAAGGTTTGTAACCAGATCCCTGGAAGAAAGTGCTTTTTCCTTTGAGTTTTTGGCCACATTTTAAGCTTTAGTAAACACTTTCTCAAGAAAAAGTGAAAGGGAAGACATAAAGCAGAACTTGGCTATGCTTTTTTGTTGAGAGCACCTCTGTGACCTCAGGAGGCAGAAGTACAGAGTGGAGCAGCAGTGGCTGCTGCTTGGATGCTGGGTGCTGAGAGAGGCTCAGGCTGCAGTGTGCAGTCAGCTGCTGGGGGGTGAGCAATGCAGTACGTGCAACCATCCTGAGATAAGACAGGTTACAGATGGGGAAGGTATATGTCTATATTTCCAAAGTGAAGTATGCAAACAGTCTGTGAAGCACTGGTGATTTCTGTTACACTTATCAGGAGCTTGCTGGATTAAGGCTTTTTTTTTTTTTGCAGTGGCATCCAATGGGCAGAAGGTAATAAGGCTGTAAGTATCTGAGGCACAGCTGCTGTGCTAGCACTTAGCAAAAGGTGTGCTGGAAGTGACAGGCCTCTCACACGGCCTTGGAGATGGCCTGCTTCAGAGTGGTCATTCTGAGATGCACGTGTGGTTTGTATGGCTCTGCCCTGGGTAAAGCAGCAGCGATTCCCTTCACAGGGATATCTGATGATGGAAGTGATGAGGAAGTTTCGCACAAATGTGCGTAAGAACTTCTTCACGGTGAGGTGACGGAGCACTGGAACAGGCTGCCCAGGGAGGCTGTGGAGTCTCCTTCTCTGCAGATATTCAAGTCTCGCCTGGACGCCTACCTGTGCGACCTGGTGTAGGGAACCTGCTTTGGCAGGGGGTTGGTCTCGATGATCTCTAGAGGTCCCTTCCAGCCCCTACAGTTCTGTGATTCTGTGATATTCCCCAGAGCAGGGCTGCAGCATTCGGCTCTCTGGACAGTAACTCCTGGGGCGGATGTGGGCAGGCCCTGCTCAGCTGGGTGGGTTGAAATGCTGCTGGCATCCATCAGAGCTTCCTCCTGATGTCCCAGCTTGGGGTTTCCTTGTGCCCGGCGAGTGCTCCTCTCCGCAAATGGGTTTGGAGCCACAGCTTTCCACTGGGGGAGGCGAAGCGGTGCCAGCCTTCCCATCTCCATGTTAACTATTCAGAAAGCCTTGCTTAGCTCAGAGCAGGTTTGCCAGCTGTTCCCAGTGGAAATGTGATCCTATCTTTTCCTCTTTCCCAGTAACTGTGCGTTTTTTGTTTAAAAATTAAGCGCACAACATTGAGCAACCCTCTTTAACTAGACTGGAGTTAATCAAGCAGGCTTTATTAAAAAGATCTTTGCAACCAAATGAGCTGATTACCAGCAGGAAGAAACTTAGTTCATTATCTGATTCTAAAAGCTTGAATAATTTCAGCCATTGACTTTATTGTCAGGCAAAAACTATTTCAATTATTATTTCTAATAACTTTAGAGGACATCTTTAAAGTTCTTTACTATGACTCCTACTTCAAATGCTACTGCAGAGATGAAAGGAACAAGCTTAACCCAATGAATAACTGATAAACCCGAAATATCACTGCCTTGCCTCGGAACATCACAGATCAGAGCTTGTCCCTTGAATACAATCATTGTGTATGCTATCTCTGGCCTTTATTGGAAGCGAAGCTCTTTTATATTCTGTCATTTATGACAGTTCCTCCAGAGAGTTCATTAGGATGAACATTAATGTGGCCGAGTCTGGGAAACTGCTTTTCCTGACATAATGCCAACATATATTACAATACCGTGCCAATGCAGCAGGGAAGCTTTATGGTTGTTTAATGCCTGTGTGTGTGTGTTGCAAATTGCATCACTTTTTAACTCTCTGTAAAGCAGTGTCTTTTTTTTTTCTGAATTGTCACTGCTATAAATATATGTAATAGGGCCTGAACAGCTGTTTTGTTCAGCAGTTATCTATGATGATTATGTATTCTTGGGTTGGTTTTCAACACTGGAGAGCTGCAATTAATCTATACTGTGCTTCAAACCATCAGAGCAGGCAGTTGGATTTCCCCTTCTTGTTGTTAGTATTTCTTATGGTTCTGTATACATAAAATCTGTATTAGAAACCTTCTGCATTATGTAGTATTAGTAACTTCGAGTCCCCAGGCAGGTCAGTTGCTGAGCGCAGGGCAGTGTGCAAGGCAGTACTGTTGGTCTACACAGTGTAGGGTACGTGTAATAAATAAACATCTATTGTTGCTGTCAGAGGATTTCATATATCTTATGAAGTAAAGCATAATTGAACATGTTTGCTGCCTCAGGAAAAGGATTTCCCCTGCTCTCTCTGTCAGTTCTCTGGGCAGTTTCTCTCCCACATGGGCATCGGTCTCTGCAGCTGCTGTGCTAAATGGGACAAGGTCCCTCCCACCATCGCTCGTCCTTAGCACGAGAAGGGCTGCAGCTTTGGCTGGGTTCATTCTGCTGTGAAGTGGCACAGAGATCTGGGTGGCTGGAGTGGCTGCCTTCGTAAACCAGGGCCGTGCTTCCCTCCCTGGCTCGCTGTGCAGGGAGGCACTGGAGGAGGATGGCTGTTCCTGCGGGCTGTGACCCGCTCAGCACCGCCGCCTCCAGGTGTGGGGCTGGGCTGCTATGGGCTGTGAGCTCAGCCTGGGGCGCAGTGTCTGCTGCTCTGTGCTTCCTTTGGCAGAGGGATGCTGCAGCTGAGCCTGCCGTGTGCTTCTCCCCATCGCCCTGCTCTGATCTCCTTCCTTGGTCAGTTCCCAGGTACGAGAGCCGTGCAATTACATTTTTAATTGTTTTCGTCTTGCCCCCCTGCGCCCATCGTGCGGCACTGCTGTGGGAGGCAGCCAGGCTGTGACTGCCAATAACTGGGGAGTTTGGTGCACTCTCACAGTTCTGTGCAAATGGTTGTTTCCCTGAATGGCCTGGGTGAGCATTGCGAGCAGCTGATGGGTGCACTGATGTGGCAGCACCAGTTGATGGTAATTTCAGGACATGATGGGAAGTTCAGTCCACTTCTAAAAACATTGAAACAGAGTTGGCTTTGTGGGGGCTTGGCAGGCACGAGGTTTTGTTCTCAACTGGAACACGACAAAAGAGGAATCGGGCTTACAGGGCTATTAACGTTTCTAAATGGCTTGGCTTAGCTGCACACAAGTCATTTTGCTCAATAAAATCAGAGCTTCCTTCAATTGTATTTTACGTGAATATTAATATACCACCAGAGCAGAGTTTTGCTCAGTGCCATGCTGTGTTCTCCAGTGATGTGAATGATAAATAACAGCGTAATAAATTTCAAAACAAGGGACTGTTTCAAAGCCAGCCCCATCCCCCAGTCCCATGCTTCAATAAAGCCAAAGCAGTACAAGTGGACAGATTGAAGGCTTTCTATTTCCAGTCTTCTCAAAATACAGTTATTAGTTTCAACACTGGCAATGGAGTTTTGTTTCCAGCAAAACAGTGCTTTGCAACAGTAGAAACATCGGCTTTGTGATTCTGATCAGCTGCACGTGGGGTCTCTGTGCTGGCAGCAATGGGCTCACAGCCCAGCCAGGTGGGAGCAGTGCCCACGGGGTGCTGTGTCGGGTGCAGCACCGGGGCTGTCCCTCAGCCTGGGGGCTGCAGCCTTCAGTGCCAGTGTGCTGCCAGGCCCGGGGTGCTGGCAGGAGGGAGAGAAGAGAATCGCAGAACTTCATCAGTTAGATGGTGGAAGCCTCTCTGACTGCATTCAATCTGCCAAGAGCCTCCCCTTCTTCCCTGAGTGCTCTGGCAAGTGAAATTCCTGCAAATAAAGCAGGGGATCTGCTGAATGCACAGCTGTGCATGATGTAGTGGTGCTGGAGCCTCCTGCGTGGCTCACCATGAGTGTGCAGCCCCATCAGTGCTAACACCCCATTGTGGGTGGGGAGTTCTGTGTGCTGCTGCTTTTTGGTGCGATTTGGGCATTGGACTCTGCCAGGAATTAAAGGCTGATTGTCAGGAAAGTTGTTAGCAGGTGCAGTGCTCAGCAGAGATCCATTTGTGTGTGTATGGTTGAAGTGAAGGAGTGTTGGTGAGCGGGCTGTTGTAGGGTGGCGTGGATAAATAACAGCAGTTGGCTTTCCTTGGGTTCATGTACTGCACCCATAAGTCACAATTTGGTGCTGGAGAAGATAGTCTGGGGAGGAAAACCCAGTGCCCTGAATTCTGAGCAAAAGCGTTTTGTGTCTCCAGACTGGGTGTTTTGGAGGAGAAACGCGCAGCTGAGATGTGCCTGTCCTGGGGGGAGAGCATATGGAAAATGGTTACGGCCTGCAATAGTATTTATGTCATTAATAGAATGTTGTGCAACATCACCACAGTTAAAATCAAGGTTGTAATTGTAAAATCAAGGTGGTTCATCCTGCTCCAACAATGCAGAATAATTCCTTTTCACCCCACAAGTAGTAGTTAAAGAGAAATACTATGTAGCTGCACCTGTTTTTTACTACATGGTTGCCACAGTGAGTAAACCAAATCTTTTATTGATGAAAGCAGCCACAAGTTTCAAAACTGAGTGAAGAGCACAAAAAGCCCTTGGAGGCTCCCGGAGACACGCAGGAAATCTGAAATTATGACAGCATATGGTGGCACATACTGAACAGTGGCAGCTTCCCCAGCTGCCTGGTGGGCTTTCAGCTTCTCTGAGTGCTCTCACCCCGATCGTTCCTCCTTCCTTGCCCTTAAATAAATCTTTGGTGACAGGAATCAGCACTGCGCAAATACCGCCGCACACCTTCCCTTATTTTCATAGCCTGAAATAGCAGATGAGGCGGCTGGGCTGAGAACAGTCGGCGGCTGTCGGGCGCGAGAGGGACTTTGCTGGTGGGAGGTGGTGCGGGAAGCGAGGAAGGGGCTGAGGGTGCTGCCGCCCTCTGCGGACCGGACGGCGCCGTGCAGGAGCGAACCGCAGCGCTGCTCGGCGGCGCGGTGTCCGAGGGCCCGGCGAGCCGCCCCGCCTCCAGCCGCCCCGCGTTCCTGCGGCGGCTCCCCGCTGCCCTCCCGTGTCGCAGCCGCTCGGCTCCCCGCGTGGCGGCCGAGCTGTGCGGAGGCTCCGTGGGACGCCGGCTCCGCGGCGACGTTGACGCGGGGCGGCTCTGCGTGGGACGCCGGCGCTGCTGTACGACTGATTTGCGGCGAGCGCGGGGCTACGCGTCAGTGTGTTTTTGTGCAGGAGGTGGTGAGACCCGGGCGGTGCCAGCGGCAGCGCCTGGTGAGGACCGCTCGCAAACGGTGCCTGCGATGTGACCGCAGAGCTCGGCCCAGCAGAGCCGCTCCGCCTGCAGGGGCCGCCGGACAGCGCTGCTGCAGCGTCACGTCATCCCGGGCGGGTCGGCTGTGCCGATGCTCCGCGGCAGCCCTGTCTGTCCTCCGTAGCGGAGGGGAGGCGGGCGGTCCTGCTCCACGGGCACACCCCTGGGTCGCTGAGCTTCTGCGGAGCCGTTGCTGTGCTGCTGGTTGTAGCAGCGTTTACACCTGGTGTTACGGCTGAGACCCGGAGTCAGGCTGTGTTTGTGTGCGTCTGACTGAGATATTTGTGCTGTCTGCCAAGTTCTCCGAGTGGAAGGACATATGCTGTCACTTGTTGGCCGTTATTTATTGCCGTTCTCTTTTTATAGGTGCATGAATATTTATTGACGTTGATTAATATTTATTTCTCATAAATAATACATCACTGAGAATAATGCAGAAATACACCAACTGTGTGCAACAAACGCGGCAGTGGTGGCTGCTTGGAGTAATGGGGGGACCTGGGGCTGGGAAGTGCTGCTACCAGCCACTGCCCTGTTGCAGTGCTTGCTGTTGGCTGTTTTTTGCTCAGTGGGACCCAAAAAGCCCTATCAGGCCTCATGGGCTCATTGTACTGATTGTAGTGCGAGTAAACGGTGCAAAAACCGACCCCTGAGAGAACCTGCAATCCTGGGATCAGTTAGCTCAGATGAGAGGGAAGAAGGAAACCAACATCAGAGGCGAGCACAGCTCCTCTGAGGGCAAAAGTAGGTCATTGTGAGGCAGCAAAGAGCTGAAACAAAAGAAAGCAAAGAGAGAGAAGAAAAAAGGGACGGATTGCATCGCTGCATTGCAGGAAGGATGGGGCAGGACGGCCCTGCTGGTGCACAAAGGGGCCGTGCTGCTGTGGGGTCTGCGCTGCGGTCGGTGAGGCTGTCGGTGGGTGCAGTGCCCTCAGTGCTCCCTGCCTGGTGTAGAAGGCTCAATGAGGGTCACTTTGGGAGGGACAGCACAGGGACAAATGAGTAAGGGAAATTTGGATGCATTTTCCCAGTCGTTACTTAGGAGCAGCAGTCTGCAGAGCCAAGCTGAAAATCGGTCAATGTTGATTTTGTTTACAGCTTCATTTTTCCTTGTTAGCTTAAGTATTTTTCTGCAAGAAAGATACATTGGCAGAATTGCTGATCTTCCTGGGTTATTTCTTGCTTTGCAAATTTATACTGTTCCATCTTATCTGAGTGGAAATTTCATTAGGGAAATTGTGAGGGTTTTTCTTTTAATTAACAGAGGTATAATGCTTATTTGGTCAGACTGCAGCTGCCGATTCCCAGGTGTCGTTGTGGCATTTGTTTAATTAAGAGCAAAATTACCTGCACAGCCAGAGATGGGCGCCTTTGGGAGCGGGCGCTGCATGGAGGGCTCAGCCCAGGAGCCGTTCCTGGGGACTCTCCTCCTCTCCTGAGGGGTTCCGAAAGCCTGGAGAGGCACGAACCCGTTCAGAGTCTCATTACAAGAGGTGAGAAATGTGGAGAAAATGTGCTGTTATGAAGGACTCAGACCTTCATGTATGTTTGGACTGTGCCATAGCATTGGCTGTTCCTGTTAATGTGTTTCTCTGCTAATGGCTCTGAGCAAAATACGTTCCCAGAGTAGTTTACAACAAGAATTAGTGCCATCACTGCCCCATTGCTCTTCTCCCATCGATGATTAAAAGGGAGAAATGCAGAAATCCATTTCTGGGAGGGCTTTTTTCCCTCGACCACTGATCATTCTCTTCCCATATAAAGAACAAAGCAATTAAGGATCACAGAAATTGCCAGTTTCTAGGAAGTCCGCTTTATTTGCTTGTAATTTCAGAAGGTGATTTGTGTTTGCAAAAGGAAAAGTGTTCAGAATTTGAAATGTCACCTGGAGCCCCTGCAGAAGTTTGTTCACCAGTCAGCTCTGTAAGCACGGAGGTCCTTTACTCCTGGGAGATCGAATGCTTCTAGCTCTTGTCAGCATGGCGGGTGTGGGGTGCGTGGGGTTAACGCCAGCAGTGTCTGAGCTCACACCTCACCTGCAGCACTGAAGTGTCCGTGAGGAACCTGGTGCACACAGCTTGGTGGCAGCGGCTGCCCGAAGGTGTGTGCAGGGAGGGATGCGTAGAGCCGTGCGGTGCTGGGCCCAATGCGTCCGTGGGCTGATGCCAATGCTGGCCACGTCTTGCAGAGGAACCCAAAACAGAACCAACACGTCGGGGCTTTTGTTCGGCCCTTCCCACAGTGACAAACAGCACTGAGCGGCATCGCAGCACACGTCTGCGAGGACTCTGGTAACAGATGTGCTGAGGCTGGGAAAAACTTATTTTAGATAGGGCAAATAATCTTTTCAATTATCTTTTGCTGAAAATATTGTATTTTTGTAGGCATTCAAGAGCATGATGGCGCAAAACGCTGGCCTAATTACCATTATCTCTCCTATTACGTTTGCAGAAATATTTCTCGGGGTCACACAGGCGCCCGCGCCGCCGTGGGGCTGAGCTCCTTCAGACAGCTGTGCCGTGCGGGTTGCTCTGCACACTGCGGGTGGGGGGGACCCGCAGCGCCGTGTCTGTGTCGCACACCGGGCTGTGGCTCTGCTCCTGCCCTGCCAGCTGTTGCTCACATCCTGCCGAGCGCCCGCTGCCCAAACCGTGCTGAGCCAACGCCGCATCAGAGTGCCCAGCGGTTCTGTGGGGCTCGTCTTGCTTGCACCTCCTGCGCAGTCGTGTACACAGCTTGTGAAAAGGTTGTGCCACTTGGTGAGAGGCTGATTTGATGAGAATTCTGTTTAAAGTTCTGTTTGTGCTGATGAGCCAGGACGTTGCTGATGCCGCAGATGTGCTGTGGTGCAAATGCCGTTAGGAGTGATGCTGCACGGCCTGTGGGCTGGAGGTGGGATGTTGGTGGATGTGCAGCCGTCCCGTCCCGATGGGGGCTGTGCCCTGTCCCGTCCCGATGGGGGCTGATGGGGGCTGGCCCCCACTGCTGGGGCTGCTGCACCCTGCGTGTCGCAGGGCCCGTGCTGAATTGCTTGGAGCTTTTTCCTTGGAAAAAATCAAACGTGCTCTGAAAGTAATGACATTCTCTGCAAAACTGAACTACGAAATAAAAGGCGGCCTTATCTGACTTAATTTCCTTTTGCTTTGATAGGTTTTGCAATAAATTACTTATTTAGTGGATAGCATGAAGCATCACACGGTGATATTTCAGACATTCGAGCGCCTTGATCATTTAATACTATTTTCCCTTTTTTATTATGCTATAGGCAGGATTTTGATTACAATATTTATGCAAATTCTGTTTGTATAATCATATTTGAAAGATGGCGTGGATCAAATTTTCCAGCCAATTTATCTAAATACGAGCTTTAAACTTTCCTTTTATCACTGCCTCGAACGCTCTCTCCCTCACTTTGTCCTCTCAGGCATTTTCTGCAGGCACTTCGTGGTGTTGGCTGTGGCCTCCAGTGAGAGCGGTGTGCTTTGGCTGGGCGCTCAGCGCCTTTCCCTGCTCCTCCACCTGCTGACAGCACCACGTGTGAATCCTCTGCGCCGCGTCGGTGTTCATTAGCAAATAACTCCAGGGTTGTCTAAATGAGAAAGGCAATTAGGCGGATCTGTGGAAGACAAAGCACGTATTGATGAATGTAATGATGACATGTGCGGAATAATTTTGGACTCAAAGTAAAAATCAAAAGAAAAAAGAAAGCAGGTGTCTTCCAATTAGGGCATAAATCAACAATTATGAGCTCTCTGACTGCTGTCGAAATGCGCTCTGTGCGCAGCGCTCCGAAGGAAGGAAGCCACCAATATTTTATATAATTAAAGGAAATTATGTATCCAATACCTTTTAATATGATTAACAGCTATGGGGAGAAGCTGTCTAAGTGCAGCAGTTAAGGGGAATATTAGAGTGCCATTTGCACAGAGTTGAACAAGCAGGGCTGTGTGCCCGGCTGTGTGCCCAGCTGTGGGCTGGGAGCGTCTGCCTGGGGGTGAGAGCAAACCCTGTGTTTGGGTAACGGGTGGGAGGTGCGAGGCTGCGGGCACTGCGGCGGAGTCCGTCTGTTTGGTGTTCCCTGGGGTCAGCACTGAGCTCAAGTGGACCCTCAGCAGAGCACAAAGATGCCAGGCTGCACAAGAGGGATGTTATTCTGAGATAAAAAAATGGGTACGCTCCTAAATGCATTGTGCAAAAGAGAAAAATTAACATGGGGCTGAGCTTTTTACGAGTTCACAGCTCAGTCATCTGCACTCATTTTGGAAGCAGTGGAACAGAATGGGCTGTGCAGAGCAGCACTGGTGAGCTGCAACCTGGGGCCCCGGGAGCAGGGAGAGGTGCGTGGCTGGCAGCAGGGCTGCCGCAGCACTCGGTGGGAGTGGGATGGCAGCTGCTCCAGGCCCTGTTGGACACAGCTGGTCCCCCTGCTTGGCCCTGGTGCCCTGCACAGCTGCAGGGAAGTGCTGCAGTGGTCGGAGGCCCTGCTGGTCACATTTGTGTTGGCACCACGGCAGCCTGCTGGGACCAGCCTAAGGGCAGCCTTTCCCCGTAGCACAGCTGTGTTCTGTATGGCTCTGGCTGCATGGGCAGCTAGAGGAGCATCCAGCGTGTGGGGATGCTGTGCCGGTTCTAAGTGGTGTTGATACAGCAAGAGATCCTGAATGAGACAGAAAGCCAAAAAGAAATCTTCAGGGCACTGTGAAGGGACAGCGGCAGGCCTGGCTCCAGCTGCACACAGGCCAATGCTGTAGGCACGTGGAAAATGCAGCTAAGGGCTGAGCTGTGCTGGCAGCAACATAGGCTGTGCATGGAACGATGCCTGTGGGGCACAGAGCTGCACCAGTGCTAGCACAGCCCCACGGTGCCATGCTGCACACCACCGGCTGCCAGTTCCCAGCACAGCCCAGCTGAGTTTTCCCTCTGGTCCACTTCCCTCTTTCTGGAGCAGTGTGAGTGCTCACTGCATCTGTAGAATAACATGGGAGGGTGGGAAAACATGGGAAGGAACACAGCTGCTGTAATCTTTCAGACATCTCTGGCTCCTCTGATGTGTCTTAAAGCGCTGTGTCTGCTTAATGAGGGTTTGGATCCGTCCCACTAAATTACCTTAGCAAACCCCCCGCTAGAACGTAGTCTGAGAAGATGGAAATCAATGCCTGGATGGTGGAACTCGCCTGCTCCTCTTATTTCAGGCAGTTAAATGACTGAGTAATAGATCCATAAATGAACATCTTATTAGCCTAATCCTGAATGGAAGAATACACAGATCAGCCGTTTGTTCCGTGGGTATCACTTACACCCGCCATCCATCTTAGTCACAGGAGTGCCGCGTTCAATTTGTCAGTGCCGAGATGAGAGCTCCCTGAGAGGGATGAGCAGGAAGGGAGCCCGAAGCTCTCCTGCTGCAGCCAGGCAGAGCTCTGCAGAGCAGTGGTGCACGCAGTGATGGCCCAGGGCTCGCACTGGTGCCACTCCTCAGCCCAGGGCTGCCATGCTGGCCTGGCTCCACGCGCTCCTTTCCATGAGCACCTGCCCAGGAAAGTGAAAAGCAGACGGGCAGTCCCACAAGTGGCAGTGTTAATGCGGAGCCGTGGCTCGGCGGTACCCGGTGGCACTGGGCTCCCTCACACTGTCCTGGTGACAAATGTGGCTGCAGCACCGCAGATCAGCCGAGCTGCGCGCCCTGCGTTGTGTTGAAGATCACTTTGACTTCAGGATGAAGCAGTGGGCAGGTTGGTTCTGCTGCGGGTGGCGTTGGTGCAGGGGATGCTGGGTGCTGCGCTCCCCAGCTGCTGTCCTGCGTGTGCTGCGCTTCCTGCCATGTGGTCTGGGATGGGTGCAGTGGGGAGAGCAGCATCTGCACAGAGTGGCTGTGTGCTGTGGGGCCTCTGCGTGTTCAGTGTTTCAGAAACACCCTGCTGCCTCTGCAGCGCCAGGCACCGCTCTGCACACCCCTGTGCTCCCACTGCCCCTCTGTCCCTTCTTGGCATGCAGGCTCTGTCCTGTTTCAGCTCCGCATACAGCACAGCTCCTTAATGTCACAGCCGTGTGATTTAGGCTTTTGATCAGGAGAATATAGTGATCCGGAGCACTTTTAATGAACTGTGTATTTATCTAGGGAGTCGTACCGCTTTCATCCTCAACATAGCTAATAACCATAGCTCAAAAGGGGCCACTGGCTCTGCATCTCATTTGCAACTTCTGCCTTTTAAAGGAGATAATGATGGAATGAAGGGGGCACTGGAGAACGGCTCTGCTCCCAGTGCCGTCCACGGGACGGGGAGGGGCTGCGTGCCCAACTCCTGTGCCCGGAGCCCTGGGGCTGCCCACAGTGCTGTGACAGCCAGGGGTGCTCCCAGTGCACGCTGCAGAGGAGCTGCCGGGGCGGAGGGGAAGGGATTGCTGCTCGAGGAAACGGAGGCTGGGCTGCGTGTGGAGCTGTGCGTGGGGCTGTGCACAGGGCTGCTCCTGGTGTAACTTCTCCCATGACCAAAAGTAGTTGAACTGCAAAGTAAGTGGTAATTTTGGGGTTTCTGGATTGTGCTGCAGAAGCTATCTGTGTAAACAAATCTTGAATATTCTTCTTTTCTCTTTTTCTGTGGTAGTAAGCATTCTGTGTCAATTGGAGAGCAGATTCACAATCTGCTGGGACTTGACAGAGGGAAAATCAGAGGTAGGTTGTGAACAGTTCAAAGTAGCAGAGAGCATTCAGCAGTGCATCGTGGTTTGTGTGGCAGAACTAATGTAATTGACAGCGTAATGCAGACGGTGTTATTACCAGTTCTGATCCAGTGGTGTAATTACAGAGCAGTGTTAACATGGAAATGCAGTTTTAGCACGGCCCACATAGAATAAGGAGCTGAAGCAGTTCTACTAAAGGAGACCACATCACGGGCCAAAGCAGAGCTGTGACTGCGGGGTGCTGGGAGGCACTGGCAGCTGTAGCTGTGCTGCTCCTCCCTTTGCCCTGTGAAAGGATGCCCTTATATTTACAAAGCAGAAAAATGATTTTTAGAAGGTGAAAGTATTTCTAACTTTGATAGCGTGGCTAGCTCGGCTCAGCAGTGTTACAGCTATCTCTCTCCTCTGTGATAACTCAGAGAAACAATAAATGTCTCCTTACGGCAGACTGACATTCAGTATTGAAATTGGTCTCCTAATCTTTATGTGATTGCTTTCTCTGTGATAGAAATATTGCCTCTTGTAGAGTATTTATTGTCTGCTTCTTTCCAAAGTATTGACTTTATGTAACGGTTTGATATACATCAGATCCTTTATAGATTTAATAAACTCTTCTGGTCAGTCTTCTGTTGTAAACACATTGAGATTTATGGCCATCTTTGTGCAAAGCCCTTTTTTGCTCGAGTTCTCTCTTGCAGCCACCGTGCTGGGAGCGCTGTGTCCGTCCCACAGGCGCTGCCTGCTGCAGGCACTGCTCCGCACCGCGCTGCCGTCCTGCCGTGGGTCGGTGCCCATCGCTGTGTCCCTCAGTGCTGCAGCTCTGGTGCTGTGTGCTGCCAAGGTCCGTTCCTGGCGGTGCAGCTCTCGCCCTGTGCTCCCTCAGGGCAGTCCTGCAGTGCTGCCCAGCTGAGTTATAAGAAGCAATAGCTCTCTGCATGGGAATCAACTTTCCAGAAGTGGCCTTCAAGAAATCCGGCAAAGCTTTTAGAATTCACCCATTAAGTGCAAATGCTCTCTCCCTTACAATGCATTAACCTTCCTCTGGCAGCAGGAAAGCAGCTTTTCATCTCACTGCTGAGTTATTAAAAGAGCATGCGGTGAGAGCTTTGGAGTGTCATAGATCAATACAAATCATGGGACACCACAGACTCCTGTTTTCTTTGTGGAGGGATTACAGTTTACAAATGCACACTTGTTTTGTGGAGCAGGAGCCAGCAGCTTGCACTGTGCGTGGTGCTGCACTCCGGGACCACTTCTGGGGCTTCCTCCAGGCAGAACGTCCTGGACCAGGGCTCTCATAGAACCACAGAGCCATGGGACGGAGCTAAAGGGGCCTTTAAAGGCCATCGTGTTCCACTGCCCCGCAGTGCACAGGGACACCCACAGCTCCATCAGTGCTCAGAGCCCCTCCAGCCTCACCTTGACTGCCTGCAGGGCACCACCCCGCTATGGGCAGCCTATGCCCACCACCCTTACCATAAAGAACTTCCTTATATTCAATCTAAATCTCTTTTAGTTTCAAACCATTTCCCCTTGTCCAGTGCTCTTGTTCTGGAAGATGAAAAAGGGTGAGTTGAATTTCCATTCCCTTCTGATAGCTTCAACGGATGAAAAAATGTGTTTTGTTCAGCTCTGAATGGACCTGATGTTTTTGTTGTTGTTTCTTTTATTGCTGCCCTTCACATCCTGGCCCTGGTGAGAGCATTGGTCTGTAGTTAAAGTCAGAGGGCTGTCTTGTGCCTGCAGGGCTTCTCTGGGCGCTGCTTGGTTCATGGATGAGTGATGCCGTGTGGGGATGGAGCTGCACCAAGCAGGGAGGAGCCTCGCAGGAGTGCTAATGTGGGATTTGGGAGTGATGAAGAAACATCTGGGTCACGTTTTGGAGAGGATGACAACTGGCAGCATGTCAGTGTCTCCTTCCCCAAGCCTGGTCTTTGGGAATAAAGCATAGTTCAAACGAATGGCAGAAAGAACAGCCTTACAGCTCTGTGCCGAGGCTAGATCCTTCTGCCTGCATGTATTATTCATTACAGCCTGTGTTCTATTTAAGTTTACATTATAAGTGCTGTGGTTTTTACAGTCGTCGCTGTGGGCTCTGCACATTGCACGGTGCTGCTGCCCACTGCGCCTGGGATGCTGCCTGTGCTCTGCCTGGTGCTGCCTGGGTGCCACAGCTCAGGGCACGGGCTGCCACCAGCGCTGGATGTGCTGCATGGTGCCATGGGGAGGCGGCTGCCCGCAGTTTGCCCACTCCATTGCAGGCAATATTGCACCTGCCTGGAGCCCCCCTCAAACACATGTCAGTAATGGCTTCCAGAATAATTACTGCTCTCAGCTGCCACGTTGGCTCCTGTTGTGGCACCGGCTTTGTCACCAGCAGAGCACTGAGCAGAGCAGCACGTGGAGCTGCCATCTCGCAGCATTATTTCCTCTCCATTATTTCCCCCTCCTGATCTATCAAGAAATAACCACTTACAGCGACAGCGACGTATTGCGCTCATGGAGATGGCTTAGCTGGGACACAACCACTCATTTTTCCTTGCTGATATTTTATTAATATCCATTATTAACCTTGATTCTCCTTCCCCATAGTGCTTTATCATCCGCACTAATTAATTCTTCCTGCAGGATCTCAGGATGGGGTGGGCAATGCCTGTGTCCAGGCTCATGCCTGCGCTGCTGCCTGGCAGCGGGGTGCTGCTGTGTCCCTTAGGGCTGAGCAAACAGGACATCAAGGTGATGCCCTAAGAAATACTGGGGCCGCTCTCCTCCCAATGCACAGCTCTTGCATGCAGCCCACAGGCCAATGCCTGGGGAGGATGGGAGCCCACAGCTGGGAACCCCCAGGCTGCTGCTGAAGCTGGTGCTGCGTGCAGCCTGTGGTGCTTTGCAGAAATCTCTGTGCTCTTCATTCTGAACCAGGCTGTGGTTTGTTTTTGTAGTCGCCTCCAGTACATTAATACAAACGATGTAGTAGTAGAAGATGTGTTGTAATACAACAGTGTGCTCTTAGTAATTCTCCTTCAGCAAGTGAACACTTCCTTCCTCCTTTGTATTCATTGTTTTGGTGCTTACCTTGAGAAGTGTGTGTTATGCAGCACGCTGAATTCTGTGACGAATGGAAGAACCTGGGCAGGGGATAGGGATGTCCTCACCACGCTGGGGGAGCTTTCTGTGGTGCTGTCCTGCTCATGGGGTTCTGCATGTGCTCCAGGGCAGCTCCATCAGTGAATAGTTTCAGGAGAAGCTGTGTCTGTCCAACAGTGATGAGATTCTCAGCTGTTTTGCTTGCAAACAGCAAGGTTTTGCACGAGAACAGAGTGCATTCCTCCACCTGCAGGCACAGGGTGAGTTCCAGTTGGATGCTGGAGGTGGGAATTGCGTTGCTTTTGAGTACAAGTGTTGGTTTGGTGCCTGTGTGTCTGCACATTTTGCCTCGTGGCAGCAGTGGGGCCGTGGCCCAGCAGTTCCTGCAGAGCACTCTCAGGGCTGTGCTGATGTTCTGCAGTGCCAGGAAGGGCAGAGCAGTGGGTCCTGTGCTCAGCACTGAGCTATGGCCATCGTGGGCTTTACTGTCACAATTCAGATATTTCTGCTAAATATGCAGCTATGCTAGAGGAAGTGTTTATTGCTATTTGTAATGACAGATTTATCTTACTGATTTTTCCAACACATTTCTCTAGAGGAAATTAGATGACTGCTCGGTTTAAGCTGTGCCAAGGAGAAACTGTTTCCCTAAATACCTAACAGCTCATCCAGAGAGGTGAGGAACAGCTTGGGCAGGCTGCCTGCAGGGAGCTGCAGGTCTTGGTGCTGCTGCACCTCTCCAGGAGGAGCTCGGCAACAGGTGACTGGGAGAGAACTTCAGCTGTGTAGAAGTCTTGCTTGAAGAACAAGATGAGGCCCTCTTTAAAGCACCTCAGAATAGGCAAATGGTTCAAAGTTTGGGTTGTGCCAGCTATAAAACCTGTGCTAGTTTACAACAGGTCTGGATGCTGGAGCAGCCAGCAAGGTAATGGAAAAATTCCTATCAGCTTCAGCTTAAGTTGCAGGGGGAAATAGGGAAACTGTATCCTGGTTTGAAATGATGCAGGAGGAACAGCAGCTGGTGGGTGGGTAGGAGTGCAGAGGTCCCTCCCAGCCCCACGAGCTGCTCCTGTTGGTGTTGCCCCTGCTTTGCTGCTCAATGCTGTTGGCAGGGACTGGCTGCACATGGCAGTGAGAAGTGCACCTACTGGCCTGCCTTCCCACTGCTGTCTCCATTACCAACTCTATCTACTTTAGAGCAAGCTCTGAGCTCGCAACTAAGCAAAGAAATGATGTCTCACTGTGGGAACCCTCTGAGCCAGTCCCCCTGTGCTGCGGAGCGGTTCTCTGTGTCTCTCCTGACATGCTGGGTTATTTTTGGCCGTAATTAAAATCCCAACAGAGACTGTCACAGAATCCATTCTATTAAATGATGTGCTAGCACATTTTTTATTAAATAGCCTATAAAAAGTTTTTAATTTTTAATATTTGGAGTCTTCGAGGGGAGAGCACCCTAACGCTGATGCCTGATGACAGGTAGTCAATGAACTGGGAGCAAAATGCAGTGGTGGTTTTGTCTGTCTGCAGCTCCAGCTGGCACTAAATTACAGAATTAATAGGCTTTTAGAGGAGACTGACACATAGGTGCTGGGGAAAAGACAATTAGATGTGGAAAGCCACTTTTCTCACCGCATTTAATTTTAACTGGAGGCTTTGAGACTCAATAAATCTTTTCCTTATTTCATCCTCAGTTTTTCCACAGGTAGTCAGGCCTTTCAGGGAAACACCAGGAAAGTAGCACATAGAAGCGGCTCCATCTGTCCTCCCCCGTGTCCTCCCGCTGTTCGCAGCCTTTTCCCCTCCCCTGTGAGCAGTGGTGCGTTCCCATCGCCCTCTGCCGCGCAGGGCCGGGTATGGCTGTGAGCTGCACCCTCCGAGGGCTGCCCAAGCTGTGAGCCGTGCGTTGTCGGCTTCTCTGCGAGCCGGAGGCATCAGCGTGTGCAGTGAGCATTGGCAGCAAATCGCACGCTCGGGCCGGGGATGGCGCGTTCTCTGCATCATTTCTCAGCAGTACAGGAGGAATTTGCTTGAGAAAATGCTGGAATGAACAAACAGCCCCTTCCCGTGCTGTGTTTGTGGCCCTGTTGTTCTGAATTCAGCTGCCATCCAGCTAAGCGTTTTCCTGCGTGAGTCACTGAGGATATGATTAAATTTTAAGTGGTGGCAGAGGAAGTAAATTTAGAAGTAGCAGAATGAGCCGTGCCGGGAGAGATGCCCAAAGGCGTCTGCGTGGAGCCGGCACCCATTGCAGCCTGATCTGCTGCCAGCGTGAGGCCAGCACCCAGCGTGGCCGCCTGTCTGCGGAGGCATGGGGGCATGGAAACCTGGATCACGGCTGTGGGATTCCGTGGCTGTGCTGTAGGGCTGTAGGCAGTGCTCTCAGCAGAGATGGTGACCATTTGTTACTGACACACTTCAGATTCTTTAGAAGACTTTTTTCACCGTTTTCATTAATTATTCTTAAAATAAAGTGCTTCCATGCAACATTAATTCAGGAGCAGAAAATGTAAGTTCCATCCTATTCTCCAAGGTTGGTTTTCACGATGAATTAATGGGAGTTAATTTAGCACTGCACAACAAACAGAACTGCTGAAGAATACAAAGTAGCTGCTGCTTCCCTACTTGTTCCTCCTCTCATTAGCGCCCCTTTTTGGTTTTAATTCTGCACGGTAGAAGAGGTCTCTGTCAGGCAAGAGGTGAATTTGCTGCAAACACAACTATAAGGGGCATGTGGAAGGGCATTCCTGCTCTTGTGAGTGCCAACACGAGTGCAGGCACACAGCTCTGCCAACAGCCCATGGCTGTGTGCGGGGCAGCTGCACTCTGTGCATCGCTTTTGCGCACCGTGTGCCTTGTCCAGGTCTGGGGGGAGAAACTGCAGAGAAAATCCCACTGAGCAGTGAAGGAATCAGTGCACTGCTGAGATTCGTTTTGTGCTCACTGGTTGGATGCTGTGTGCAGGGTATTGCTATTCTGTACCTGCCCAGAGAATCACTCTTCCCATTAATCCATGTTTTATTGAAAGTTTAAATAAGAGGCAGGCAAAATTTGATCAATTAGCAGTGCGATTCCAATGAGGTGTCATAGCAGAATTAAATCTTAGGCACTCTTAATGCTTCTGGGTGCTCCCATGGCACCTCCTGGTTTCATAGGATGGGGTTTCAGTGTCTGCATGCACAGCATCAGGGCTTTCCTGCCCGTGTCAGCCCAGGGTGCAGAGCTTTCATTTCATTTAAAGGTTCTTAAGAAATTATCAAAAGCTAAAATACATTTTTGACACAGCTGTCACCAGAGCCCGCTCCAGAGAGGAGGGTTACGTGGCACACAGCAGGTTGACGTGCCCATTTCCAGAGGCAGACAGCTGGGACGTGGCCGGGGCTCCCAGAGCAGGGATAGGCTCTGGCAGAAGAGACAACCGTAGCGATTTATGGGGTTCCTGCAGCCCCTGCTCCCCCAGCCCTGTGCCCGCCCCGTGCCCACAGGGGATGTGCTGGGGGCTGTGACCCAGCGGCTGCTGTGAGTCCCTGGATGCTGAGACGTCAGTGTGACAGCGTTAATGCAAGAGAACGCAGCTCTGTACTCTAGGTATCCTTAACCTAATAAATAGTTTCAGTTAATGGACAGCAAAAGGAAGGACGCTCAGTAAATCTGATTTTATGAGCCTTTCACTTATTTACTGTGCCCATTAGGTCAGAAGTTGGGTAATGGTGACTATCCATTAGTGCATTAGCTCAGAGATGAGGGAGCTGAATTTTAAATTTAAAAAAAAAGTGGGAAGAAAGCCCAGAGCCCTGCCCATGCGCTAAGCCTTCTGCTCCTCAGCAGCCCATCAGCTGTCAGCTCCCACCCACCCGGGGGGCCGCATCCTGGCACGGCGCTGAGCCCAGGGCTGCCCCTGCCCCGCGGGTGGCACTGAGCGAAGGCTCAGCGCAGGGCTGGAGGGCATTTGCAAACCAAGCTCTACTGCGTGAGCAACCCTTCTTCTACTGATTTCCTTCTAAATTTTTACTGTACCCCGGCAAATTAGTTTTTGAATCTCTTTTTCTAATTTCCTAGATACCCTGGGATTATTTACACACCCCAGAAAGAGCTGTTTACTGTTCCAAGTAATTCAGTGAACACTCACTTGCTTGGAGTTAATACGCAGCTCCGTTCCAAGTGCTGGCAATTTGCTGATAATTGGAACGTTGGCATACCCTGGAAAATCCCCATCTCACAAGGTAGTTTATGGAGTCGTATTATGCAGCATAAACGCCAAATTTCATCGTTTACATGCTAGCAAGGAAACTTGTTCATTAGCGATTAGCAGGCTGTTGGGATGCAGGAGGGCTGCTGGGACTTGGAAGGGCTGCTGTGGGAGCACAGCCCTCTGTTTGTGCACAAAGAGCCACGTGGGGCTCTGCTGTGTCCTCGTGGGCTGCGGCTGAGCTGCGTGCAGAGCTGTGCATCTCCGCGGGCAGGGAGTGGTGGCTGGCAGCGGTGTCCATCTCCTCTACAGACAGATTTCAGTTTCAATTTGCTAAGCGTGCCCTCTCTGCAGACAAGCAGTCGGTGTAATAGAGACCTTCCTCTGATGCTAATAGAAGGTGATGCATAGAAATGAAATCCACTTTCTCTGCTTGTGCTGTCTGCTCGCCGTCCTCATGTGAGTCCCATTACAGGGGTCACTTCGATGCTGGAAAGCACCAGGGGTTTCCAGACAGTGAGAGTGGCTCTGCTGGGGGCTGAGGGTCTGGGACGGTGTGCAGCAGGGAGGGGGCTCAGGGCAGTGGAGTGGTGGTCCCTCACTGCAGCTCCTGCTGCTTCTTTCACCTCTCCTCCTCTTTTTTTTCCTAACTGAATTTCCTGGGATTAATGTTTGAACAGCACTCATCCTATAAATCTCTCTCTGAGGCTTTCTCAGAACAAACAGCAGAGAACAAGGCATCTGTCTGACACTGACAGAGCTCCAACCTGTGCATCAGGCAGGAGTGCTGTCAGTGCAGCCCCACGTGCTGCCGGCACTGCGCCGGGAGCTGCCTCCACGCTCATGTGCAAGGAGAAAGAGTCATTGAGATTAATTGCAGAACGGCATATGCAATGTGGTAAACAGCTATTTGGAAATGATTGTTTGTGTTTAATTATGACATATGCGTGTGTTTAACAGTCATACATTTTTCATTAGATTGTATATGCAGATGCAGGCAGTGCAGCACGGTGCTGGGACGCAGCGGTTTGGGTCGGTGAGGTCCTGCAGCACAGCTCTGCCACTCCTCACCCGTATGGTGGCACAGAGCCCAGCACTGCCCCCACCACACAGCCCTGGGGCACAGAACTCAGAGTTCACAGATTTGCAGCAGAACAGGAGTTTTTTCTTCTTTGTGAAAGAGGCTTTCCAACCAGTGCAGCTGGTCTTAGTGCTGTGGTCAACTCTTGGGTTCTTCAGTGCATGCTGAAACCCAGCGTGTTTCCAGCAATGTCCCATGTCAGTGCTTTTCCAGCTCTCTCTATTTTCTCTTCTGTTTCTCCTCCTTTCCCCATTCCTCTTTCCCCGACACACGTGTACAAATGCATGTTGTGCTGGTGAAAGAAGAAAATGAAAAATAAAAGTGCAAGCAGGCAGGGAGGATGGGCTGGAGAGATAAAATTAGAGGTAAGGTACAGATAAAGAGGCAATTTAATCAGAACGGAAAATTCCCATGGTAAAAAAGGAGAAGTGCAGTGGCTGGGAGGTGGAGGCAGAGCCCTGGTTTCACTGCTCGTTGGAGCACGGGAGTTGTGTTCCCACTGCTGGTGCCTGGTGCGGCGGTGGGAGATGAGCATCGCTGTCTGTGTTGCTGAACCAATCCCTCCTGGGACCAAACACATCACTCAGAGAGTTTCGTAATGTTTAATTTTGCATTAGGCACAGAATGCGCTGTTTCTGTGTTGTGTAATCACAAGCTCGGGCTGCCTACGTGCTGCTGAGCGATGACATTTTTTTCCTTTTCTCCATCTGCAAAGCTGCAAAGAATGCTCCATTTCTGGTGAAAATAATAAATGCAGGGAAAAAAAAAAAAAAAAGCAAAATGGCTTTTTGACCCAGAAGCCAAAGCATAGGTTTTGAACAAAGGAATAACGATGTTCTTTTCAATTGGTCCTCTCATATGGTCTCGTGTTGGTGCAGCTTTATTCTGTGTACTGCAAAAACATCCATGGGAGATGGGACGTGGCTCAGACAGGGCAGAGTGCTGCTGCCATGTGTGCTCACCCTGCAGCACAGGCATCCCGTCGGGCTCCAGCTCATGACTCCGGTGCACCGTGAGCACTGAGGGCTGCAGTTAATTAGAACAGGTAATGGCAGAAGACAGCCCGGCTCTAAAGGCTGCAGTAATCCTGGGAAAAGTTCATTGTTCTTTATTTTTGCTTTGATAATTAAGTACCTGAGTCACAGAACTTTACATATAATTATTCTTAAGTGTCACATGCATGAGCAGCGCACAGCTGTGCCGGATGCACCGTGCTGTCAGTGCTGTTCTGAGCACAGCCTCAATCCTGGAGCGTAGCAAGGACAGCACGGCACGGCACGGCACGGCACAGCTGCTGAACGTTTTTTCCAGCCAAACCTGTGCATCGTATAGGTTTTAGCCTGTTTAATGAAGCGTGATAATTGAATGGTAATAGCTGTTCTTTGAAAGTCCGGAAGACAGATGGAACTCTGTTAGGATCAATGTATTGTCTACAGGGAAATAATCCATCTCTGGAAGAAGCCAGTGATTTGTTCTTGTTGTTCTGCAGAATTAGGAAATATTACTGTTTATGAGGCGCATTTATAAAACCAGCACTCAGCTTTGATGGAGTTGGCTCAGGGGCATTTCCCACCGCCCGCATGCAGCCAGTGGGGCTCTGGGTGCCGCAGCACAAAGCCAGCTCCAGTGCAGACCAGAGCTGAGCAGCAGTGTGGGGCACAGGTGTGCACAGCGCTCTGTGCTGCCGGGGGTCAGGGTGCCATTGCGGCCGACCTCCTGCATCCCTGGCTCTGTCTGGGAGCGTGACAGGAGTGCTGCCGGGAGCTGAGCAGCCCCCACGGGATGCTGTGGCACGGCGGTGGGCTGGGCACAGTGGCTGTGGGCAGTGCGGTGTGGTGCCTGGCAGCACAGCTCGCTGTGCACGCTATTGAAAATGAGAAAATCGGGCACAGTGTAAGGTTTGGTCTTGATTGATTGTGTGTGCTCAGAGCTCAGCCAGGTCGATCCAAGCCACTGCGTTAAAAAAGCAGCGACTTGACAAGAATTGCACAGATTGCCAACGCGCTTGAAACTGTTTTTGCTGTTTTACTAAAATAAATGCCTCAGCCCTGCCAGAAGCATTAAAGGTGGAAGAAGCCAGCACTGAGGTGCAGAACCAAAGGCTGCGAGCGGCAGCTTGGCCACAGCCATGCACTGCAGGGGGCACGGAGACTGCAGGTGTGTCCAGGAGGGGCCATCCCTGCGCCCGCCCCGCGCTCCCCTGGTTCCCTGCAGTGTGGTTTCCAGCAGAGGCAGAGGTCCCTGCTCACCACAGCCTGCTGTTTTATCGCTGCAGTTGATGAAGAAATTTAGTTTGTTCCTATTTTAAAACCGGTCAAAGAATAATGTGCGCATTTTCCGCCCCACGGCTTAAAAGCCCTTATCTGCAGTTTTTTCTGTACTCGCTCTAAGATGTGTTGGCCTTGGCAGTTGATTACTTTAATTTCCCCAGGCAGGCATTCATTATCCCGTACCACTCACATCTTTATGAAATAAGATGTTTGATGTAGCAAAATGACTGCGGTACAATTAGCAAGGTATTGTTTCCAAAGGAGCTCCTCATTTGCATGTAGGTAGAAGGGCACACAGGGCAATAATTTACAATAAAAGAAGGCACGTCACTGGGGATTCAGTTCTTGTCCCATGGTATTTTCTCCTTGACACTGATGATCCCAAGTGTGAGTTGGGCTTCAGGGGGGAACCACAGGGCCTCCTTCCATCGGAAGCACTGACAGTCCATGCACTGCGCCCTGGGCAAGGTCAGTGCCACAGACCTGAGCCCACAGGGCTGCATGTTGTCTGCTTGCTAAGGATGAAGAGAGCAGAGAGAAAAACCTTTTATTGTTTGCCTTTCTTGCTGCAAAAAAAAAGAAAAAAAAGAAAAAAAAAGAAATTACACATGGTAATGCTAAACAGAGAGGCCTATTTTGGATCTGTTTCACACGACGATTATAATGTGGGGATGGTGATGAAACAAGCCATTGCCTGTGCAGCCCGTGGTGGGTAATGGGCAGCACAGTGCTGCCTGCAGCCCCCAGCTCAGCCCTCAGCGCACAGAGATCAGGGCAGCCTCTGCATGGGACGGGCAGCAGAGCGAGGTGTGCAGGAGCACAGCCCCCGGCCAAGCTGTGCCCCGGCCCCACTGCACCATCCTGCCCGGGGGCTTGCATGTGCTCGGGTGCTCTTTTTTGTGTAAATATCATGGTAAAAAGACATGACATTTTCTGGGCCATCTTCAGTATTAATAAGCTTCCAAGTACGAGGTGACCTTTTCACAAAGGATTTGTAAATGCCAAAAAATGCATAAAAATCTCCTGCTGAAGCAAGCCGAGGCTTCGTAATTTTGCATTTAGTTCTTAAATGGTGTTTTCTTGCCTTTCCCCTTTGGCTTTTATCATCTCTTTCCACTGAATGTCCGTGATGAAATCTGAACCTCTGTAACAGCCACCAAAGACGATGAGCAAACCCAGCAGTGCAGCAGCCCCTGCCCTCGGCTCTCAGCTGTGCCGTCAGCGCCTCTGCCCTGTGACTGTGTTCAGTGCTGTGCATCCATCAGAACCCACTCTGACACCACCAGATTCCTCCTCCTCTCCTTTGCAATAGCCCACAGATTTCGCCTGCTGGCATGGAACCAAGGTTCTCCTAAGCTGCAGCTTGAAAAGATAAAATTAACTCTGGATCGGACTCAAATGCAAGTTTCATATTTTAAATGTTTTATCACCTCAAAATCTCATCCTCCTTTTAATTTCCTGAGTGGTTTTTGTGCCCAGCTCACCAACCGCTAATGCACTCCGAGAGTTTCCTTCTCAGCTTCCAAAGCTATTCCCACTGCACCTCCACCTCAGTACGATGCATAGATGGGAAGGAGCAGAACAGCAGGCTGCAGCCCTGTGCCTGTTGTGTCACCTGCAGATAGTGGAGATCAGTGCAGGAGCGGGAACATTTTCCATAGTTGCACAGGAAGCACCACGTAGACACGAACCCAGCAAAAAGATCACCTCAGATGTACTGCCCAGCTACACAGGGCGCGTGGTCTGAACCCCACTGGGTTCCTCAGTGCACACTGCTGATGCTTACCATGCCCATAATGTAATGGTTAATTTTCTTCTTAAAAGCTCCATATTATGGCAAAAGAAACACTGCACGATGGTGACACAAGCTAATTGCTCCACTCTCAGACAATATAAACGTTTGCTCACTGCTTCTCAAAGGCACTGAGGCACTCAGCCCTGCAGCAGCTCCACGCCTCTCCTGCCCGAAGCTGTGGGACACCGGCTGCACTCAGATGGAGTTTCTCTGTACCTGGACCAGCTGAGGGCCGGGCAGTGCTCCGAGCCACATCCCAGAGCACAGCAGCTGCCCTGTGCAGGGCTGCTCCCCATGCTTTGTGAGCAGCCCCAGCCCTACGAGGAGCACAGCGAGGAGCTCCCTGGGCCCTCTGGAGCCTCCAGCAGCCCCACAGACTCCAGGCTCACTCTGTGCTTCTGCTCAGAACCTTTCCGTCACAGCTGTGCTGCTGCAGTGTGAGCCATTACTTCTCGTTCGGTTCTCATTCACTAATTAGAGTAATGGGTCCCTGTCCTCCATATTATGTCCCTCTCACTATTTGTACAGCACTATCACGGCTCCCTCTGGTCCCCTTTCCTCCTCACTTAGAGAGTCCCAGTTCGCTTTAATCTGTCCTCCCTGACCCTCACTCCTACTCCCACTTCATGCATCACATAACCAGGCCTCGTTGCTCTGCAGAAGGATCACATCAGGGTGATAACATTCTGGTGGGGGCTGAAAAAGCAGCTGCTTGGGCTCCTGTGGATTCCCACCGCCACCCGCAGCGCTGCGCAGCGTCGGCACCGCGGGGCCGTGCAGCAGTGGTGCATGCAGGGCTGCAGCGTTCCCTGTGAGTTCTGCAGCACCGAGATGGGGGTTCGTTTGGATTTCGGACGTGGAAATGCCAAGCTTCGCTTATGTGCTGGCACCAGCCTTAATTACCTTTCCCTTTTTTTAGCAGCATTCCTGTGTTTTGTTTCTTACTTAGAGCTGATAATAAGCTGTCCGTCCGTGTAAGCGCTCTGCTGACACAAATCGTGACGGATATGAGCAGCAATAAGAGCACAGCTAATGAGACACTGCTCACAAAGAGAGGAAAAATTGAACCGCGTTCTTTAATCATCAGTGTGCAAAGCCAACTGGAATAGATTTGTTTCAAGAAGGCCTCTTTTCTATTTAAATGTAAAATACACTGAAGTGCTTTAAGAACCACAGAAACCACGGGTTTCTGAAGCAGCCTTATCCTTGTAATCCCAGCCAAAGGGAAAAGGAAAAACACAGGCAGCTCTGCAGCATCACAAAGGGGCCAATGGCTTCTCCTGCTCAGATCGCTTCTGTGCAGAAGTGCAGGAAGCCACAGCTACGAAGAGGTCACCAAAAGCTTTGGTCGCTCGTTGCTCTGGGGGATGTGGACTCGGGGGTGTCTGTGCTGTGCAGCAGCAGCTGTGTGGGGAGCTCCCTCAGTGCGGGTTTCCCTGCTGGTGGCTGTGCCCACTTCTCTGTGCCTTTCAGAAGGCTGTGGGGCAGAATTTGAGGTCCGCCCTCCTCCTCCCCCCAACCCTGCAGGGCTCACACAGTGAGTGCGCCCTGAGGGCTACTGGGGCTGTAGGGACACTGAGCTCAGGGAGAGCAGATCGACCGCCTTTTTTGTCTCATCCGTGCAGCCCCCCGAGCACTCATCTCTTCGCACATCTCACTCTGAAGTCTCTCTTAATTGCACCCATTTCACAGTACGACATAATGATTACTATAACTCCCAGCACCGCTGCAATGATCCAAATGTTTCTGTGCAATACTCCAAATGCTGTGATCCTGAAGTTGAGTTCTTTATGAGGAAGAATTATGAACTTTAGAGTAATAACGCCAGTCTCTGAGAACAAAGAGTCAGTTACGCAGCTCAAGGTGCTGGGATGTATTCTGTTTGCCTCCCCTGCCCCACGTGCCCACACGCACTGCTGGGCAGAGCAGACCCCCTCCCGCCCCATGCTGGCAGCCCAGCCCCGCAGAGCCCTGAATGCCAGCCGCTGCTCGCTGCACGCATGGAGCTGCCACGAACCAATTCCTCCCTTCTGCCAAAGACGTGAGATTGGATTAGGAACTGTCACACCTCCAAGCAGAAATTCACCAAGGGTCTTTGTTTACCTTCAGGATAGCATTTTCAGAAAATGTTCTGATCTCATTTCCCCCCGCTTAACACACTGATAAAGGCATTGAGGAAAAGAAACCAGGCTGCAGGCCAGCAACCGAGGCGTTAATAAGCATCAGCTGTTGTGGGAACCTTCTGTGAGATTTTGGATAAGCGGTGTGAAGGAGCAACGGAGAGGGCACGCAGTGCAGCAATAGGTGCTGCGTGATCACACGGGGAGAGGCGTGACAGCCAGGTGGGTGGATGGTTTTAAGAGGAGATCAGTTAACTCAGAGAGGAGCAGCCTCTCTGTGGCTGCAAACCCCTCGGCCCAGCGTGCCTTCTGGCTCAGGACGCCCCTAATCTGCTCACTGCCACGACCTGGAGCTCACACGTGGCGCAGCTCTCGGTGCCCTCCCGGCTCACACGGGATGCTGGCTGCAGTTCCCAGCACAGCCGTTGGCTCTGCCCACATCCCAGCAGCTGCCCCGAGCTGCAGCCTCCCGGCTCAGTGCACGCTGAGCCCTCTTCCTGCTGCACTTCTTGCAGTCGGATGATATTTTAGTGTAGTAATAAAGTAACGGCATTGACAGGAGTCGAACATGAACATTTGGAGTGTGGGCTGAGAGAAAAAACACCATCTTTATGCCCGCACACAGCAATGATCCTCTCCAACAGTGAATGCAACAGCAATGCTTCCCTCGGCAGCACAAATCACTGCTCCTCCCTCAGCTCCTCCAAACGCTAACATATCCACCACAAACAACAAAATCAGAGATTTTTCCCCAGCAGACACCCAGTCCGCGTGATTTCAGATGCTTTTGTTTTCTTGTTTTATCTTCATGAGCAGTTTGAATGGTTTTATAATTTGCCTGCGCTTCCACTTTATTGTATCTGTCTTCCATCTGTTATTTTTATGGCTTCTGTTACCATTCTGCTCTCACTAATGCCAACGGCTCTACTGTAAAACTGATGTTGCATCCTACAAACTTATCACCTCGCTCCAAAAATACATCTTGTGCATGGTGGCATAAGAACTGCCTGGAGAAGAACGAATGGATCTTTTATTAATGATTTTCTTGTAGGAAGAGACAACGCGATGGTCGCTCTTGGTGCAAATACATCTTCCCACTGCAGCTGCAAAATTCTCCCTGAATGATACCGAGCTCATTAAAATCCTCCCCCATTTGGGGCAGCACGCTGCCTTCCTCCTTGTTTCCAGGCACGACTGACCCTGGCCTGCTACCAAGGGGTTTCTTAAAGCAGCAAGGAATGGAACCAATGTTTGTTAGAAAGATCTAATTCTGAATACACCGAGTTGTCCATTTCACGTTCATGGCTCAGGTGAAGCTGTGGGTTGGTGAGTCTTGCCAAGGCACCAGGATGTGCCCGGTCATCAGGATTCAGAGGCAGAGAGACATCAGCACGGAGCTGCCTCCACCCTGCTGCCAGCTGGGAGGGATTGAGACCCATGAGCCCAATACATACATGTGTAAATCAGAATGTATTAAAAACATAAACTGCTCAAATATTAATATTTAAACACCATCCCCTGCAGTGTCACCACACATTTTGCTGGAGGAGCAGATACTGAACACAAAGGTGATAAGAGTCTAAAGAGCTGCCTGAAGCACTTTGTTGTCCAAGCTCCTGGTGTGGCTTTGAACAGGGCTGCCTCAGGGACAGATCCAGCCCCAGGGTCCAATGAGGAGCAGCACGGAGGAGCGTTCCTGCACAGGGGTGACCCTGCTTCCAGCTACCCGTAATCCTGAGCCAATCCAGGTGCTGCCTCTGGTGATTTGCTCCCTCTAACTAGCTTCTGTCGGAGCGAGCCTGGCATTAGCTAACACAGAGGCCATTTGCTGAGGACAATACATTTATTGCTGAGAATCTACCTATGTCTATTGTGCTGAGCGTGCACATGGTGAATCTCAATCATTTTAACTCAGACACTCTATTATACATACCATGAAATTTAACAAGGTATGTCCTATACAGGGCTGTAACATTGCAGCTGTGAGGACTAATTAGATAACACTCATTATTGTTCATTCAATTTGCGTTTGCAGATGCAGGGAGCTGAGTGCTGACTGCTCGCACTCTGATTGATCGCTCCCACTTTGCATTCATTAGGAAGGTGGCCTCAGCACAGTGGTTTTACAACATGTGTTTGCTCCTGCGTAGCTGGATGTGCCACTCAGAAGCCCTGAACTGTGCCTCTGATTAACAGCATTGTGCAAACATGGCACGGGCGGTGCAGGCGATGGGCGGCAGCGGAGCTGCGTGCTGCAGGGAGAGAGGGCCGGGCGGGGGGCTGCAGCAGTGCAGTGTGTCCAGGGGCAGCGGTGTCCATTGCTCGTCTGCTCCCACTGGACGTAAGTTACAGAAAGAAATGGCTTTGCCAGGAGTCTGAGCTGTCAGACAAATGCCAGACCTGCAGAATGAGGGCAAATGGACCCATCGGCTGCTGCGCCTCTCCCTGATGCTTCTGTGCTCCGCTTCTCCTCTGCCCCGGCTGCAGCCCCTGCCTGCTGCAGAGCCACAGGAAGGGCTGTGCTGACCTCAGAGCTCACCTCACACCAGCACTGCAATCAGAACCCATCAGGGAACCCCGTGTGTTCCCACAGTGCTGAGAGCCAGCTTAGCCTTGTCTGTCCATGAGGCAAGATTGGATTACATGTTGTCCAGACCCATGGTCAAAATAATAAAGAAGCAGTGCAAGATGCAAATGATAGTTTCTACAAGTACTGTCCAGGTACTGAAGAGAGGTGCCTGTCCAACAGCTGGTACTTCTCTTCCCCTGCACTGTACCAACCTCAGTGTATTTAAACAACGGCAAGCTGTAAGTGCTATACTTTGCCATCCCCAGAACTCTGTTTCCACGTCTGAGTGCAGCGAAGGCTCCGTGCTACAAACGAACGTTACAGCTGCTCCTGCAACAAGTCCCACTGTACTACAAACCAACACAAGCACTTCTGGCAGTGGCGTTTTCTCAGCCACGCTGAAGCTGTGACAGTGCTCTGCAGTGCAGCATGTGCTGCTTGCCCCCTGCAGCTACAGCTTTACAGGAGAAGCATCCTGGTATTCAGGGATTAGGGTCAGCCCAGTACAGCCCCAGCTCACAGCCCTCTGAAACAAACCAGAGCCTGTGCAGGGCAGTGGGTGAGGGGACAGCGTCCAGCAGCAGGGCACACCTCGCCCCAGAGACCCCCTGTGTCCCACTGCCCCTCAGCCGCAGATGGGCACGTCCAAGGCAGGATGCTGCCATTCAGAGCTGAACTGGTGCCAGGGGATTTTTTCATCACACTCAGTGTTGCCAGGCTGCTAGCACAGCTCTGCTGCCATCATGCCACCAGATGAACTGTTGCTTCAGCTCATTTCGGTGTGAAACACTGTCACTTTTTTCCTCTTTGCTTATGCAATACTCACTGGATAGTTCAGGCCTATGCATAACATATTTATTCAACAGTAATCGTTTCATTTCTGTAAAGGAAATATGTTCCACCACTCCTGCAGCTGACAGGCTCTGGCATACGCTGGAAGCTGAGGCTCCAAAAGGAGGGAGAATATGTTTATAGGATGAACCGCAGCTGTTTGCAGTACTCTTCTGCCCTAGCAATTATTTTAATAGGAAGAATTCCTGGAGGGTTATTTGGCTTCTGCACAGCGCGTGCTGTGCTCACAGCCACTGGCTGGGTATTAGAGAAGTAAACCTCCGAAGATGCTTCTGTTCCTGTAAAGCATTTTTAACAGGGAGCAGGGTTCTGTTCTGCAGCCTGCTCACACACTAGAAAACACTTGTTCCCATGAGTGGCACCAGGACAGTACAAAACCCGAAACATTTCCATAATCTGCATTACTATAACCCTGCTCATCAATACTGAGCTGCCCTCACCTCCCCGGGTGCAGAGTTCTCCGTGCAGCCCGAAGGCGTGCAGCAAGGAGGGGCACGGTGCAGGTGGAGGAGCTGTGTGCTGCGGGGTGAAGCACAGGGGCTCCCACTGAGCAGAGAGCGGCCCTGGGCGGCGGCGTGGCTGGGCTCTGTGCTGGGCTCTCTGCTGCGGCGCACAGAGGGCTGTTGGCTCATTGCTGCAAGCAAACTGAAGTCCATTAAAAATTCAGCAGCACCCTGTGGATGCGTGGCTGCTATGGCTCAGCGATAGGCTCGGTCTGGACAGCCCTCAGATCGCTCATCACTGGATACAACCCCCAGCCTGCCGGGGTCACGAGCAGAGCGGCCCGCTGCCTCTGCTGGAGCTGTGGGTGCCATGCCTGTCCCCAGGCTCCTGCACGGCCACTGAGACGTACTGCAGGCCGGATGAGGAAATGCATACATCCTTCCTGGCTATTTACTTCCAATTCAGCTGTCCAAAACACTGAATATCTGAATTCTTTATAATTTCGTTATGCTCTCATTTTTATTTCAAGAAACACACGTGCTTCTACTGCATAGGAAATGTGCTGGCAGTACTTTGACCAGGAAGGCTCTGCTCACAAGCTTAAGAACATCTAACAGTGACTTTGGTTGGCGGGATTTGTTTAACAGCCCCGATTAAAAACAAAACCAAGGAGCAGCAGAAGGGCAGCACATGGAGCAGCGAGGGGTGAGATCACTCCAGTGGGTCGGTCCTGGCCAGCCTCAGCTCCAGCCACGGCTCAGCTCCAGCTTACTCCCCCGATCACTGAGCGGTGTCACTGCCAGCAGTGCTTCTGTGTGCCACAGACAGCCGTGCAGCAATGCAGTGCTGCTCAGACCCACGCATGGGGCCATCGAGGCTCCAGGAGACGTTTCTAGCTGAAAGTAATGGAAATCGGTGGCCTAACTGAAAGTTAAATGCCTTAATGCTTCTGTGGAAAGAGATGTAAGAGACCAACACGTGCATAAATAGCACCTGCTAAATCACACTTCAGAATGTCAGCCAGAAAAAAGAAATCCTAACAAATATCCTGGTACAGGGAAAACAGTTAACAGATAACGGCTTGCTATCACCAAATAATGTTTCTTGCATACAGAAATGCCGTCCTTTATCTAGATATTTAGATGGCAACAGAAGTTCACTGGGTTTGTCAGCATCATTCGTTTCTCTGGAGAGAATTCCGAAGTGCTGCTGCCGACAGAACATCAATAATGGAGATAAATGCTCCGAAGCGTTAATTTCCTCAGTGCTGTGAAATCCAACTCGCACACCATCACCGAGCAGCAGGGAGGGGGTAACGCGAGCGGGCACTGCGAGCACCGGCCGCAAATAAAACAAGGGGATTGGAGTGGGATCCCCAGCAGTCCGAAGAGGCTTCGGCAGCTCCCAGCAGTGCTGCAGCCCAACTCTGCTGCCAGAGCCTGCCGTGTTCACCAAGTGCTCTGCAGTAAACGCCAAAGGAAATGCCAATGGCCTGAGCTGCTGGCTGTGTCAGCACAGCCCCACGAACCCAACGGTGCTGTGAGCACAGAAAAGTGAAGGCAGGAGCAAATGGGGACACCGAACGTCACTCTGTTATGATGGGCAGTTAGCTGCAACTCACCCTCAGTTGCACTGAATGCAGTACCATGTCAGAAGGTAGTTTTCCCCACATTTCCTGTCTGGGATTCATTTTGGTGCCATTGGGCAAACACTGCAAATGTTTATGCACAAATGCTCCTTAGAATATTTCATGTAATTAATCTCGACCATTTTCTCCCTCCTTTTAGATTCAGTTCCCATGACTTTATTCTGCCAGACCTGTTTACGATCAGACTATCCACTGAAGTAGCAAATTGTAGATGATTACTGGAGATAATTCACCGAGAGCAACGCGATAAATTCATTATTAATTCTCATTATGAGCACCGCTGCCCACTGCCCGTGGCCCTGCAGGCAGCCCCCGGAGCTGCAGGCACTGAGCAGCACGGTGCCCAGCGGGGAAAACACGGAGCACCTCGCTCCTCCGTGTGAGCAGTGCTGCATCGGCCATTCATTTCATTCAGCTGCTTTCGAGGATGGTGTTGTTGAACTAAATTGAATCTGTCTGCTGGCAAATGCCCTAGAAGCAGGCAACAGCCCTCTGGAGCGTGTGGGACCGGTCCTACACCCAATCCATCTTCTTCCAGTGAAGGTGCTGTGCAAGTCAGGCCTGGACGCTTCACTCAGACTGGCAGGACGAGATCTGATAGAGACAGATCAGAGGAACGTGCTCTCCCAGCAACCGCATCACTCTCAGGGGAAGACGTATGAGTCGCCTCAGGAAATAAATGCTGCAATCCATAAATGCCTGCAGGTGCCCGGGGAGCACTGCCCTGCGCTGCGGGGTGGTGACAGCTGCTGCAGTGAGCACTCCTCGCTCCAAGCACAGTCTGCTCCCTGCTCCGGTTTGTGCTGCCTTCATGCCCATGCTAAATGCCCTCAAACTAAGGGATTTACACAGAAACTCCATTAAAAAATTCTTTTAGGCTAGAGCTAAACCAAAGGCGTAAAGCAGGCCTATGAAGTGCTGCTGTTGTTTTTCCAGGCCGTCCGTGCTGACAGCGTGCAGACACAGATCTCAGGATGGAGAGGAGCTGCTGCAGTGCTGGGACCCCGCCGTGCCGACAGCAGGGAGATCCCCACCATGGCACAGTGCTGCTGCTATGGCACTGCTCAGGGGCAGCTGCACTACCTTCACTGACCTCACTGACATTCACTGCGAGCACTGAATTCCATTATTTTTCCAGACTGAAGAGCCATGAGGAATTAATATCCTTTCCCTCAGAGCTCGCTTTTCTACTATCAAAGCAAAAGGCAGAAAAATTACGGGCCAGGAGGAAAAAAAAAATAAAGAATAAGATGATATAATGAAGGCTTTGTATTCTGCATTGAGTTAACCCAGTGGTTGGTTATTCCCCTGCCATCTCCTGCCCCAGGCACTGAGCTATTTCTGGCTCAGTCATCGTCCTGCTGAACAGACAAGATGTTTCTAACCTTTCTAGGCAATAGCCTTTAATATGTGCAATTCCTGCTGAGGTCGACATAACTTCCAGGCAGGACAAGCTTGCATATTTTAGGAGATCTGGCTTTTAATGTCACTAATCTGCAAGCATTAAAAAAAATTACATTTCACCACTCCCTAGAGGTAAACTTCAGGAATGGAATGGCATAAGCACTGCCACGGTCAGCTGCTCCATATTTTCCTGATGCTTATCTTCAAACAGAAATGCAGTATCCTACCTGCTCCTTGGCTGCAGCCCTTCACGGGTTGGCATCTGCGCTGCCGTCTGGCTGTGAGCACCGTGCTGCATCCCATGGCACGGGGTGGCTGGGACAGCATTTTCTGACCATTGGCTTAGAGCCATCTCAGAACCTTGTCCCCAATTTCCAATCAAAGCCCTGAAAAGCAGATGTGAAGCTGCTGGGGAGGGTGGGAAGGGAACAAAGGCCTTGGAGGAACAGCTCCTAACACACGCATGGATTGCAGTTTGTAAATGGGATCAATATGGTGTATAACTGCTGGGAAAAACGCACGCACAAATACAACAAAAATGTGCTGTAAAATATGTTGGGGCAGGAAAATGAATGATCTCTCTGTCAGCTATTTAAAAGCAATCCAGTAATGTGAACAATCAGAAGTGAAGAAAAATCAATGCACTTCTCACGGCACAGAAATGGAAAACAAGCAGGATTTGCTTCTGCAAAATGCATGCAAACAAAAGCCAATGGATTAATTTTTCTTGCCAGTAACGCGGTCATTTCTTCAGAGACAGAGCCATGCTCAGAGCAGCCCTCTCTGTAGATACTGTATGCTGTGTTTATTGATGTCAGTCATAATATCCCCACTGGTGTCAGTGGTACACAATCCAGTCTTTACACTAATTATCAATTATGAGCAATTGTGGTTTGTTCCCATCACGTTTAATTTGTTTAATAAAAAGTCAACTAGAAAGATCTCAAGCAAAGGGAAGACCGAGCGTGGCAAACCCTTCTGCTTCACTCCTCTGCCTGACGCTCTGGAAGCACAGCAGGGTCAAAACAAAAAGTAATGCTGCCCCTATCAGAGAGATCAGCCCCTCAGAGGAACGACTGGTGTGTCCCACAGGGCATTACAAACTGCAGCCAGCGTCTGCCTTCAGATATCAGAGGGGAAATCGCATCAGGAGGTGCAAGGAGAACATTGCTGGAGCAATGCAGAGACGGGGGGGGGGTCCAGAAGGAGCCACGAGGGGGGCTTCGTAATACAAGGGAAATCAAAGGGGAAAGGAATCAGTGGTGCAGAGCAGAAGGCAGCAGTATGGTTGGTTGTGCTGCCCGACACTTCACGCAGCCACACAGCTTATCTCAGGACTCACCACGCGAGCATAGAAGGAGATACATACTGCTTTTCCTTTCCAAACTTTATTATTGGACCTAAGAAATATAGCTAGAAACATCGCAGAAATTAAGGACTGCGGAACTGGCACTAAGACCACGGAACTGTCAGGCCTTAAGTCAGCTCCTGAACCTCGGCCAGGCCTCTGCTTGTTGTCACAGAGGGACACCATTATCCAACAGTCTTCCCCCAGTCTACTGAATGGTCGCAGCAGCAGCCCTGCCAGCAGAGCTCAGGGAACCCGGGCGTGCAGCAGCCCAGGCTGCGTTCCTCATCACACAGCAAGCACGACACTCCAGTGCAGAGCACAAGAGCTGGAGCTTGTGGGCAGCTGTCCTTCACAGCCACCCCAGAGAACACGTTGCTTTCAGGATTCCAGACAGCTGGGGTTGGCTGCTGGTTTCCTTCAGGCAACCTGAAATGAAATGCTGCACCACCAGACTAAAGACAGCCGTGCTTTCTGCAGGTTACTACAGCCACCCCAGTTCATACATCAGTTTTCAGCACAGACTCAGGCAAAGCAGTGCCAAATGCCAAAAGTCCCAAGATGAAGAGCACGAGTTTCAGGGTCTGTCAGTGAGCGCTTTTGATTTCCCCTCCCCATCCCTCCCCCTTTCCTTTATATCTCTACGTCTCTGTTCCCTGTCCTCGAGCATCAAGCAGCAGAATGAGATTAGAGGGAAGGCTCTGCACAAACAGCTTCTCCTGCCTCCCGGTATAAACTCAGTGCTCTCAGGAGCAGCTCCACGCACCACGCCTGAAGGCAGCGCATCCCAGCAGAGCTGCAGCCCCGGCACGAGAGCCAGCAGTGCCCACCTGCGTCAGCACAGCAGTGCCACCAGCGGCTCGCTTTGCTCCAGGGGATTGAAGGTGATTTTGATAATATAGATCAAGTCATTAAAGTGCTTTTGCAAACACGCTGCCCCATCTCCTGCTGCGTCAGGAGAGCAGGAATTACTGCCTCACTTTTCTGTCTGCAGGAGCACAGAGGAGGAATGTGCATCAGGAGCGTGGTCACCATGGTGACAGCAGGGACACAGCGGGAGCGTTCTTTGAAAACAACGGTTTGGATCACAATTAATGCGGGAAATGAACAGCTGAAGAACAGCAGAAAAACCTCTTAAATTATTCAGCTGGAATAAATTGTCAGCGGTGGTTCTGAAGCACGAGGCAGCAATGGGGTCCTCCCTGGGAACCGCAGGAACGGCACCGCCGGAGGGCGGGCAGTGCACGAGCAGCCCAGCCCTGGTTCTGCCTGCATCCCTTTGCTAATAACACTCCGAGGTACTGTGGGCATTTCCAAACACCGGCACCGCACCACTCCATAAATGCCAACTGTAACAGCGCTCTGGAGCAGCAGAGTCAGCAAAAATGGCAGCACTGGTCCTGGTAACACAGCCAGACCTGGCAAACTGAAAAGAAGTAACACGAGTGGTGTAACGACTGCCTGTTCTGAGCGTGCACCAAACGCCATGGCAACTCATCAGTAGCTGCACAGCTCCTGTAGAGCTGCTTAGGATCTGCAAAGCTGCACTGCTACAGTAGGAGAAACCACATTTTAATTATTAAAGCTAAAAATTTCTGAGCTCAGTCCAGTCGCTGGTGCTGTTGTGTTACCCAGCAGTACATGAAAGCCAATTTGTCTCTTTCCCTGCATCTGAAATTACTCGTTGAATCATTATTTCTAATTTTGTAGGGTCTTTCTGCAGAGGGGCCGATGCCGCATACCAAGAAAACACAATGCCCACAGAAAGCACTATTTATGTGAGACAACTGATGCACGGCAAGAGAGACATCAAGTCACCACTTCGGTGTTGCTTATACAAACGCATCGGGAGGTGCTGATGAACCGCAGTCCTTCTGCACGGCTCGTTCTCCCAAGCTTTGAGAGCTGTGACAAATTACATTAATTCATCTGCGGAGCTCAGACACGTTTTTAAGCTGCTCCATGACAGTTCCCATCAGCCTTCCTATTTGCCGTAAAGCCGCGTGCATCGGCCGGGAAAAAACCTCCCCCGGCAACCGCGGAGCGCCGCGCACTGCGGGCCGCCGCCGCCCGCGCCCAATCCGAGCGCTGCGCTTCAGTCGCGTGCCGCTGCTGCCACCTGGTGGCCGAAGCGCCAACCTGCAGGCGGAGCAGCGCCGCGTGCGCACGGAGCTCTTCGCGACCAGCGGAGCGCCGGGAAGCGGGCGGGAGGCAGCAGGAGCCGCTCCCGGTGATTGGAGGTGCGGCTACGGGTCTGTCCGACTGCCCCGAGTCAGGCCCAAATCGTCTCGTGGCGCTCTGCAGAGAAGGCAGCGAGCATTCCCAGCAGCCCGATGTTTACGCGATGACGCAGAGCAGTAAGGCTCAGATGTGACAGCATTGTCCCACCGTAGGCACGTGAGCAGGAACTCTGAAGTAGGCAGGGCATCGTCATTAACAATTGCTATGAAGTTGTAGCACGGGACAGGTGAAAGGCAGGTGTGTGGGAGTGCCACTGAGCTGCACTGTAACACCGTGGGGCAGCAGATGAGCGAATGCAAGACAAAGCAAAGCAGTAATGCATTCTGCAGCACAGAAAATGAAGGACTGCTGCCTGGTGGGGAAGTTAGCCAAGCCTATAAGCAGTCCCATGTCTAAAGAAAACACCTTAATTCAGTCCGTAATTTAGTAATACACTTTTAGCAGATAAATGCTGTAATGACTATTTTGCTCTTATACTCAGATTCATGTTTGATTGGATGTTCTGTAGTTCTTAAGAAAATGAAGAGTAGCACAGCTTCCAAGTGCCATTCATGTCTAAGACGTAGAAAATTAGGATCCTGATTTGAACATCTTAAGATCAAAATTATATGGAGTAAGAGCTGTACCAGTTGCGTACACAGCGTGCTGTAATTGCAGCTACTTCTGCAGTAAGTTCTGATGAGTGCCTGAAACATGCAAGGCTGAGCAGAATGAGGTCCTCACTTCTGCTAAAACTGAATGAGCTTCCTGTCCAGAAAACACAGCCCTGACCTGGAGGTCAGTCTGAGTTAATGACTTCCTGGGAAAAGGATTTGCATTTATTTGCTTTTACTCTTCACCTGATGAGCAGACTTAGCAGCTGAGCGCTCTCAAACACATCATTTATAGCTGAGACTGCCTGTACCTCTAAAAGCAATCAGTTTACCTCGATTGCTGCCCTTGAAATCCTATGGAACCTGAATTCAAATGTCTGATCCCACAGCCTTCACACCTCGTTTGAACTGTGAGAACAGAGGAGGCAGTTCTTGCAGTGAGATCTGTCACGAGGTGTTGTTCATAGAACCATTCAACAGTTTGGTTGAAAGGGACCTCAGATGGCCCCCCGGCCCCACCCCCACTATGGAGCCCCCCGGATCAGGGCCCCATCCACGGCCCGGGGCTCCTCCAGAGATGAGGCAGCACAGCTGCAGCCCAGAGATCCCTGAAGTTCTTTCTCTCCCAAGTGTTAAGTCCACGTTCTTTGGGTGACTGCAGCAGAGGAGGGTGATGGCAGTGCCATCTGCTGGGCCACACGCACTATGGAACAACGAAAGACAACAAAGAAAAAATCAATTCAGCCCTTCTGATGAGGGTGTGAGAGGACTGCGACTTCTGCCCAGAGATGCTACTCCCTCAGCTGCTAACCCTTACACGAAGTTGAGGAGTGCACTGCTTGCACCTGAGCTCCAGAGCTCAGCCCTGGGCCGGGCTGTGACACAGCAGATCCCACAAAGTAACTTTATGGCTGCAATACTCAGCTTTTAACTTTAAAGTCGCTCATCTGTCACGTTTGTAAATATTTATATTCCTCTTTAAAGGTGTGTCTTAACTGTTTGTTTGCCTTTAAATCTCGACATTGTCTCACACCACAAGGTTTAACTTAATCTTGGGCTGATACTGCTCCATACACGAGGAACTGTCAAGAGTTTCACGCTGCATAACAACTACATTTCACGTCTCACACAGTGAGAACTGCTCACAACCTGCAGCTCTGCTGCAGCCCGAGCCCCCCACCATCCAGCCCTGTGCCATCACCTTGACTGTAAGATGCCCACAGCTGTCAGAGCCAGGTGTGCTGCCCGGTGTGCAGCTCTGAGAGACAGCTGGGGAGGTGCACAGCTCTGCTTTGTTCTCAGTAGATTAACATTGCTGCATATCTTTTCCTCACTCATAGAGTCAAAATAAAGATGTTCCAGTTCATTCACGAGGTGTGTTTTGATGGCCACGGGCTGATTTGAACAAACGATTCATTCCTCTCCTTGCAAATTCTTAGGGAAAGCATTCTCACCCTGCCCAGACCCAGCTTTGTGCCCTGCGGGGAGGCGGCGCTCCGCCCTGCAGGGCTGGGCAATGGGGCACAGCCTCCGGGCTGCGGGGCCAGACGGCCACAGAGCCGCAGAGCGCAGCCCCAGCGCTGGGCACCTTGCAGGATGGACGCGGCCACGCTTGGTGCCAGCAGGCGGCTCTCCAGTACGGACGGGACCCGGCCAGAGCTGAAGGCCCTTCCTAGTTTCACTTGTTTGGTGTCGGTTACGGGCCAGAATATTTATGTTGTTTGTACTTGATGGGTGTACAGGTTGGAGTTGTTTTTTCGCTGTTCAATAAAAGTTAAAGTTTCGTTGTTATTGTAGTATTTTGTTATTGCTGCTCCCAAAAACGCAGGGAAACAGACCCAGAGGGCTCCCTTTTCCAGCAAACGCGTCCCTGAGCGCGGAGCAGTGGTTGCGTCGCCCCGGGCACGCTGCGCAGCAGCGAATGGCGCTGCGGGTCCCGCTGGGTGCGGTGCGGTGCAGTCCGAGCCTTCGGGCGCGGTGCGCGACCGCCCCATCCCGGCGGGGCCGGGCAGCCCCTCCCGCTGCGCGCCCGGGGAAAGCGAAAGCGAGCGAAAGCGAAAGGACGGGCAGAGAGCGATGGGCTGCGGAACGTGGCTGGCGGCCGGCTGCCTCCTGAGCGCCGGTACGTGCGGGACCGGGCCGGGGGTGCGGCGGCTGCGGCGGCTGCGCTGCGGGAGCGGCTGCGAAGCGGAGAGGACGCGGGTGGGGGGGGGGGAGGGAGGAGCGCGGAACTCCGCCGCCGCTCGGCACCTCCCCCATCAATGGGGCGATTTCAAAATCAGCTGTTAACATTTTAAACGTAGCTTGAGTGTGCACGATCTCTGTTTTTCAGTAATCACAAGGACCCCAAACAGCATTGCTTCTGCAGAGCCAGGGCTCAGGAGGAGCCTGCAACTTCCCTGCGTATTTGAAATGAGAAAAACCATTCCCCTGTCCAACGAGACAGAGACTGTGCTGCTGAACGTCAGGCTCCTGCTGCCTGTGGCTGGAGCAGAA